>NC_136516.1:6737500-6822500 GCF_053919585.1 Euprymna scolopes
AGAACTAGTTTAGTGGTGTGAGGCAGACGATTTTCCTCTTTTCTTTCTTTTTTATATATATATAAATATACATATGTGTACACACATACATGCACACATACATACACATATATATATACATATATGTGTGATCGTTTATGTATGTTCATGTTTATTTAATTAATTTATTTGTTTGTTTTCTATTGTTTTTGTTAGTTTTAAAGCTATTTTGTATCGCTATCCTAGAGTAAGTTTTATTTTGTTAACACAGTTGTTTGCTATTTCTCGTCTACAGTTTAATAGATTTTGGGGTTCATTAAAGTACAGGATAGCAAATTTTCATGGAGGCATAATTTACAAATACTAATAACGAACAAGATAAATGGATCCTTTATTCGATAAAACGCATGCCCATTGGCTGATAGGAAGGGGGCGGTGGATACTAGAAATCTTATTGGCTAACTAAAATCCTCAACATATATAAAAACGAGAAACAACCACAGAATTCGTGCATAAGCCTGTCGAATCCTATAGTGGATGAATCGCAGAATATTCAGTGTAGCTTAATCGCCATATATATTTTATAAATTACTATATATATATATATATATATATATATATATATATATATATATATATTCTTACCAGATTACAGTACCACTTGATTTTTAATTCTGACTGTTGGATTGCTTTTTAAAAAATTACTTTTTCGCTTCTCGAATTACCATTGAAAGAGTCTTCAGAGAAGCAGATATTTTATTGCCGGTATGTTTTTGTTCTTTTCCCACATTTTTTCACATTTCTCCACATATATCCTAAGTAGTAATGTTTTCCTTACTCCTCCACTTTGCTATCTGTATCTATCCTTAACCTTTTGCATCAAGTTAAACGCACTGATAGTCGTTGCCATCCTAATCTCCGACCGCCCCCTTATAATCATGCTCCTTATATCATAACAGAAGAAACTTATAAATATATTGCCGCATATTGCCTTTCAATTTTTAAACCTTGCATAACCCCCTCCAAAAAAAAAAGATTATAAACGATTTCATAGCTGCCATTTGCCGTTTAGGTGGCCCCAATCAAAATTACCACTCCATAGAAAATAGACACTCACAAACCGTTACAATAAATTACCACGCAGCAACAATAAACCTCCAATATAACCCTAATACCTATACCCCTTAATCTCAACACTATGTTAAATACCATATAAAATCTTATATATCATACTATATATAGCAAGCTTCTCCTTATTTATTTAGAATTCAATAAGGCTTCCCCCACCATTATATAATTCCTCTTAACCTTTTTCGTCCCTAATGGACCTTACTCTAGACGTCGCATCTTCCCCATGCTACCTAGCACCTTGTCTACTCTTCTGATGAGAAGCATTAGGCTTCGAAATGCCCTGGCATAAAGGTTCCCTTCTATCCTCCAAATGTTTCCTGTATTCCAGTATTCAATAAATGATCAATTCTATATCTACTAATATACAGTTTTGTGTCTTTATTTTATACTCTTGCTATATATGTGTGTGTGTGTTTGTGTGTGTATGTATGGAATGTTATATCTTTAAATGATAGAGCATTGCAGATGGAAAGAAATATAACAACATGGATATCGTAGCTTCATTCAGTTTTGACAGACTATGGATAACCACTGTAAGGTTGATTGCACGTGGAGTTTTATGGTAAGAGTTGCCCAATTCCAACCACAAATTTTTCTAGGTCGGTGCTCTTAAATACCAGCGGTAAATGGAATTTTAGGACGACTGGAAACAATGCCGAGATGAGCGGAGGGCAAATACAGCGCTTTAATTCTCAAATGCTCACCATTATGTAACTATGGTGATCTGACGGGTCTGGTGTCCATGCCGGATGTTCAGAGATAAAACATTCAACAAACACACACAAACATTTAGATGAAAGTGTCTAGTCTGTGATGTAATGGCGCCGTAAAATTCAATGCTACAAAGTCTTTTTTTCCTTTAATAATTACAAGAAACCTGCTCAAACATATATTATCATGGATACATGCCTGAAATTTTAACATTCACAAATAACATGAATTGGAACAAATATATTGAAGTCATTGCCAAGGTTACCGCGTCGAAAGTGGTCCCTCTCTACAAGAAGAATGCTCACACCGGACAGTATCCAGTATCTTTAAAAAGCTACTAATCTACCATGCATTGAAGTATTGTTGCAGATCATGACTTGGTAATGTACAACTAGTCTCCCACACGCATACAAGGTTCAAATATTAATGGTCCTGGATATGACCTTAAACTATATCCAGTGGTAAGGCCCCAGTTTGCGGGCTTTGGGGAGTGTGGAGCCACCCTTTAATTGCTATTGCTCCCAGGTTCACTCTGACCCAGAGTGATAGTACCTGTTAGAGTCCCAACTATGGGTTAAATAGACTCCGACTTGAAAACAACAAATATATTCTATTAAAAAAATTGTCTTCAAAATCTTTGGATTCGGCATTAAATAACCAAAAAGGGTTGATATGCCGTAAAACAAAAACAACCAACCAACAATGAAATATTAATAGCTAATACCATAGGTTCCGCACTAGTAAGCGAACTCCAACCTGTGTCCCCTTGACGTTGCTCTCTCTACCTGTTTTACAAGTATTTTAATAGAATGTACGCTGACGAACTGAAAACATATCTACCCCCCCCCCCGACGTTAAAACCTCGACTAAGCTGACAAGCCGCAAAATGTCACCTTGCATTATGAAGATACCTAGATACCGGGAAAATATCTACTGAAATAGTGTATTGCTTGGAATTGCTATCCATTAGAATTCCCTTACGGTTCCATGCTTTCCTGACTGTGCTGGGGTGCAGAAATTCAAATTTAATGTCAACAGACATCTTATGGCTCAACTCCCTACATAGCATTATTGTAAATATGATAACAATTACTCAACGTGACACTGCGCTTTGTTTGGGGTGAAATAAAAGTAACATGTCTATCTTTCCTTCTATCTATCTATCTATCGATCGATCTAGCAAGCTAGCTCTCTCTCTCTCTCTCTCATTCTCTCTTTCATTATATATATACATATATATATACATATATATATATATGTATATATATATATATATATAGGATGGACAAAAAATGTCGTCCCCCCCCCCAAACGACATCATTTCATTTTTGTTTAGTGAAAACCAGTTATGTATATAAATCCTGAATGCGATAGGAGCCTTCTATCACGTCTGAAAGTGACACAATGTTCTACGAGCGAAATAAGAGATGCGCCGCTGTACTATTCATATTCTTTTCTGATCCATATTATGACAACAAGACCATTTCCAGCACCCTAAAAATATATCGCTAGATTGCAATGAACACTAGGAACTTTCACAGGTATGGTTTTTGATGTGGTTTCAAGTGAGGGTCATATTATTCCACCTAACATCGAAGTCGGCTTAAAAGTCAATACCAAAGTGTACCTGGATAAGCTAAAGAGTATGATGATTCCATAATTAAGTCATGTGGTCAGCGAAAGATCCTGGGTACGGTAGCAGGACTTAGCGCTTGCCGAAAGTCTAAAGATACACAGGCTTTGCTTCAGATGGGTGAAACGATGTTGTACCCTTCTCTCAATGGCCCCCTCCTCCCTCGACCTAAACATGCTGGACTACTTCGTTTGGCCATATCCCAAGAACATCAACAACATGACCTCCCACAATACTAAAGCCAGCCTAGTCGCTGCCATCCGCCGAGTATTTGCAGAGCTTCCGCCGGTGCTTGAAGAAAAGCCATGGTCACAATTCTGGACCCATATCGAGGCGGTGATTATCGAAAAAATCTGATGAAAGAAGGAGCAGGCGATTTTGACCATAGTTAACACCTTACACAGCTTAACATAACAAGTGCATTTAAGAAGTTTTATTATCAAACAACCCGAATGGCTCGACATATAAAATCTGCAGTAAGTTCTTTTATATATCAGGGGTTCGGTCAAACGACATGTTTCCCTTTAAAGCACAATTGGAACATGATAGTTGACTTTTGCATTTTAAAGATTAATTTAAGCTATTATATATAAAAATGTTTTTATAAAAGCAACAGAAGGCTCTCACCAGAAGAATATATTGTGGACTAAATCACTGGGAGAAGGCATGTGATCTCCTATTGCATAAGGATTGGTTCCCAACTAGAGAAGGCAGTCGATTTGATGAAAAAAGGAGCGATTTCACGGGTTTCGATGATAATAAAAATATTGGAGTTTGAAAGATTCGTCGATTATCACTTAATCACAGGTAGAAACACTAGTGGATGACTTGCAATCTGTAGTAGTATTGGGGACTAAAATTGATGGTCACATTCCATGCTGCCAAAACTAAACTTGTTTCCTTCAATCACTACAAGAAACCTTCTCTATCACCAATATAGCAATGGCTCAAGACTCTTTATCTGAAAGTAGATCTTTTAAACTCCTCGGCCTAACGTTCACAGGAAACATTAGTTTGAACAATTACATTGAGAGTATTGCCAGGACCGCTCCGAAAAAGGTAGGTTCTCTCTACCGTGTTAGAAAGATACTAACGCCCGAAAGTATCCTGTACCTCTATAAGGCCACCATTCGCCCATGTATGGAGTAGTGTTGTCATATTTGGGCTGGTGCATCTGCTACTAGTCTCTCACTCCTAGACAAAGTTCAAAAGAGAGTCGCTAACCTAATAGGTCATGAACTGTCATCTAAGCTTCAGCCTCTGTCCCATCGACGAAATGTAGCATCCCTCTGTCTGTTCTACAAGTACTTTAACGGTGAATGCTCCGACGAACTTCAAGCATTTGTACGCCCTCGACGTAAACACCCCCGACAAACCCGACAAGCAGCAAAATCCCATCCTTTCACGGTAGAGATCCCTAGATGTAAGAGAACCTTCTGCTCCAGTAGTTTCTTCCCCAGAACCGCTAGGCTTTGGAATTCCCTTCCGGTTCATGCTTTCCCAACTGTACTGACATGCAGAAGTTCAAGTGTAACGTAAACTGACATCTTGCTGCCCAACTTCCCACATAGTACCCCTGTAGCTTATGTCCCTGATAGTAGCCCCCTACATGAAAGTGGCAATATGCCTTGTTTTGTGCGCAAATGTAATAAAAAAAAATTATTTTGAAGTCAGGTTCATCTGCTGGTTTATACAGGTGACCAAAAAAAAAAACAACAAAAGCTAAATGGAGGCCATCTAGAACATATGCTGTAGAACTGAGAAAAAAAAGGCCAAAGACCCTAGTGTTTTGATGTGATGTTTTGGATATAATAAACTAGTTATGACCAATGTTTCATTTAATTCGGACAAAACACTAAGAAACGGGGCCTAATTAGAGTTGGGGCCCATTTTTTTTGGGGGGGGGGAGTCACCATGTAATAAGACTAAATCCATACGCTTCCTCTTTTCATTTCTAATTATATTTCTATGATTATAATTTTAAATTTGCACAAACATTGCAACTTATGACTGCCTGTTCTACGTATCGTATGTGTTTGGACTCGTTTTTTTTTTAGTTATTTATGTTCAAATTAATTAATTGTACCCATCATCACCATCGTCATGATCAGTAAAGAATTGTAGCGTTTGAAACACTCTTTCAATTTAAAGCATGCGTGCATACATACATAAAATGCATACGACTTTCTTTATATATGTTTAAAGAAGTTATAGACTAGGCCTAGCGTTTTCTTTTACAAGTTTTGTTTCACGTGTTTTGTTCTTTAGTCTTCATATTCTGTGAGTCGTATTTCTAAAAATGGGAAAATATTTACTGTTTTTTTCAATGAGAATCTATCCATCTAATATTTACGAGAAGCTATCGTTTGAACTTTAAGTGTCGTTTTTTCTTTAACTTTCTACATTACGTGGCTACATGCTTTGTCTGGAGTGTTTTCAATAAATATACATTCGGATATTTCAGGTTTTAAAATACATTTGTATTGGGGGGGGTCCAACAAAGTCTAATTCGATTCAGATTCGTTTCGATTCTCTGCACGATTTTATCGTCTTTTTTTCGTAGTCGTTTTGTGGGTTTAAATATCGTGACGTTAGTCGGTCAACCCAGATAATGTTACTCCTCGGTTGTTTTTGTTTTTTTCTAATTTTATTTTACTCATTCTTTTCAGTTTATCACGTTTATTTCCATTCTAAATTCCCGTTAGATTCATTTCTTTCTTTCTAGACATCCGGACTTCAATTCTACCCACGTAATTTTGTATATATATTTTGTTTTCATTTTACCTACTTTTTCTTTATTTGCGTTTTTCGTTACTTCTGTGGCAGTCCTCCATTGTTTTGACTCTGTGGTCAGTGCGCGCATGCGTCTCTACGCAGCCCCAAATCGATGACACGGCCTTGGTCATGTGCACCTTCAGATCGATTTCGTGTGGCAATGTCTGGACAACGACAGGTCGTAGACATTAACGTTTTAGGTTTGATCTTGTTTTCTTGTTTGGCGGTGAAATCAATTCTCGGTAGAGATAAAGAGAATGACACACTTAATTGAACTCAGTCCCAAACTCATCTCATTGTTTTAGATGGAAGTCAATATAGACTGATTGAAAACTATAGTATTATATATATATATATATATATATATATATATATATATATATATATATATATATATTTACTTGATTCCTCCAGCCTTGACAGACGTGTTTTAAATATTCTCTCCAGTGCTTTTTCTTTTAATGATTTGGAATTCATTCCATTTGCGATTTTTTCCAAGGAACTCTGCCTTTTGGATCATTTTGGACCATTTGGAATTTACCCATTGGATTGAAATTTTTAATTCGACCGTTTTGGATTTTACCATTCTTGGATTTTTTACCCTTCACCGGACTATCCATTCATGTGAAATCTTTTTATCATTTTTCTTTTACCTCCGATTCCCCTTACCTCACCCTTTTTTTAACAAAGTAAGATCTGTGACTTACTTGTAGTTTCATTAAATACTTTTACATGCAATATCCGATCCCGCATTTTGCTAATTCCTGCCCTCTCAGAGAAGGAGAGTATTTCTTCGAAACTCCGCGGATTAAGGACTATCCACTTATCTTGTGCTTCCTTTTTTAAAATTAAATATGGTTTTAACTCTTTTTCAAGATGTCTTTTAACATGTTTTATTAATCATTTGTTCATATATATATATATATATATATATATATATATATATATATATATATATATATATATAAGTGAAATTGTCTGTGTGCGTGTCTGTGTGTGTACGTTTCCCTACAAAACTACTCTGTCAATTTACAGTCTACAGGGGTATTGAGATTTGGGATAATCTTTTTAATCGGTTTTCGGCCAGAAATCTGGCTGTCAAAGGGTAAAAGTTGAACGATTTCAGCTTTGAAAACACTACGAAATTCCTCTGACAATTTTTAGTCTAAACAATTGTAAGTTTAAATGTAGGTTACTTGGACATGGAGCAAACGTTTTAGCTTGATTTGAGAGAAATACAATAAATGTTAAGTGGATTGGAGTCAAATTTTAAAAAAAAATCACTTCTGCGGTCTCTACCAAATTACTCAGCCAATTTCTAGTCTAAACATATGAAATTTTACGTAAAAGGTATTCAGAGATCGGACAAGCTTTTTAATCGGTTGTGGTCGGAAATTTCAGCTGTCAAGCGTCAAAGTTAAAAAAAATTTGACCTTTGCGGTCTCTAGCAAACTACTCTGCCAATTTTGGTCTAGATGTTTGAACTTTTTCATAGCGGGTTGGTTGGTTGGTTGCTTGGTTGTTTTTGTTTTACGGCATATCAACCCTTTTTGGTTATTTAATGCCGAATCCAAAGATTTTGAAGACAATTTTTTTAATAGAATATATTCGTTGTTTTCAAGCCGGTTTCTATTTAACCCATAGTTGGGACCCTAACAGGTACTACCTCTCTGGGTCAGAGTGGACCTGAGAGCAATGGTAATTAAAGGGTGGCTCCACACTCCCCAAAGCCCACAAACTGGGGCCTCACCATTGGATATAGTTTAAGGTCATATCCAGGACCCCCATTGAGGGACTTTTACCCTCTGCAGGGCCATTCATAGCGGGTATTTAAACATGCGGCAAGCATTTTAAATCAGTTTGGAGGCGTAAATTTCCCTGCCAAAAGGTCAAAGTTGAAATAGTTGATCTTTATAGATTTTACCAAACTCTTTTGCCAATTTGGAGTCTAAACACTTGAAATTTTTTTTATGTAGGAATCTTTGACATGGGTACAATCTTTTCATTTCGATTTGAGACCAAAATAATAAATGTCAAAACTGGAGTCAAAGTTTTAAAAGAATACGTTTGCGTTCTCTACCAAATTGTTCGGAAAATATTTAGTCCAAACATTTGAAATGTTATATAAAGGGTTTTCACACATAGGGCAAGTTAATAACAGTACATAGGGCCCGTGCAAATCCGGGCTGAACTGCTATTATATATATATATATATATATATATATATATATATATATATATATATATATATATATATATATATATATATATATATACTAGTGCCCGGCGTTGCCCGGTCGTAAAATACGAACAATATTATATTTTCATTACTACAGAAACTGAGACATGGTCCTACAAGTATCATGATTTTTCTAAACAAGTCACTTCTTGTGAGTAAAAAAAAATACTCGAGCTGAGATAGAAAACAAAACTTAAAGACATTGAGTCAAGTGCGATAACCATTAGACCAGCTTGACACATTTTAAAAACTGTTTTTATAATTACTTTTGCTTAATATAAAGAAGCTATCATTTTTCACCATCGCGCATGCACATTCGTGAAACAGTTTATAAACAGATAAAAATCACATAACTCCCAAGCAATAAGTTTTTCGATTTTGACACTTTAGCAGCAATTTTTTTTCTGGGTGAAAACTAGTTTTGAAAGTTTACCACATGTCTGAATACGCGATATACGATATTTCAAATCTGTAGATCCAAAATTAGTTAAGTATATAGGTTGAAAAGTGTACTCACACACTCATTCTCACTTTTATAGATATTAGATATATATACTGTAGCAGGCTCACCGGAGTTGCCCAGTCGTAAAATACTCATAGATATTATATTTAAATCCATGCAGAGTCAGTATTTATTATTATAAAGTCAATACCCTATTGATTAATGTGCAATATATAATGATTTTTCCAAAGTGTTATTTAAACTTATGATTAAGTTATCAGCAGATTGAATCGATTCCAAAATATTTACTCCTCCAGCCTTCGCCGTTCTTTGTCTTTTCAAGATCGTTGCCCACAAAGCTACCGACGATTAGATACGAATAGTTAAAAATTAAGCAACTCTGTAAATGTTTGACTTTACGCATGCGTAAAAGTAAATTACGTAGTATTAGCAGAGTATTCGACGTTGCGCGGTCGTGAAAAACTCTTTAATATATTTTAATTAATAGATATTTCGTATTTATTATTATAAGGCCAATTCTCTATTCGTTATATCAATATATAGTAGTTATTTCAAAAGTTAACATAATATATGACTGGGATGTCATCAGCTCTAATCGACACCAAATCATTTACGGCTCCAGTCATAGTCGTTACCGTCAGAGAGTAAAAGAATTGCTAAATATAAACGTTTACGTTGAAATGTATATGTTTGCGCATGCGTAAAAAAGCACTTCGGCTATATCTGGCAAAGTTCAGATTTTTATTTTAAATCTTGACGTCATTAGCAGCTATTTTTACCGGCTAAAAACTCATAAAAGAACGGTTCACAAAAACATGCAGTTATTTTGTCTGCCTCGTACCGTTTTGCGACCACACATCTCGGTGGAGATGCACTTTCACAAAATGGAGATCGAGAGACCTTGTGAGATTGATGAATTCGATAGAGCCAGTAATCTTAGAAACTGTGCATATGCTAGAATATCCGCTTATTTCGTTTGTATGGAGACTCTATTGTCTTTAACCATTTCGTAAACATGTGGACACCTTTCAAGCGTGTTTGTTTCACCAATTATAAATATATATATATATATATATATATATATATATATATATATATATATATATATATAATGAAATAAGAATTACAGTTAAGTTTACCAAAATAATCCAAGATGGCAAAACTAAAGTATATTATTAATATTGAAGAGTTAATATTAATGAAGTAATCTCAACCAGATGTAAAAGCCCGATAAAACCAAACAGGAAATAGAGCTTATAAAAAGAGCAAGTCCTTAATAAAACGTGTTAAAAACACTTTGAAAAAAAGTTAAAAACATATTTAATTATAAAAAGGAAGCACAAAATAAGTGGATAGGACTATCCACTTATTTTGTGCTTCCTTTTTGAAATTAAATATGTTTTTAATTCTTTTTCAAAGTGTTGTTAACACGTTTTATTAACTACTTGTTGTATATATATATATATATATATATATATATATATATATATATATATATATATATAGTAATTTATAAAATATATATATTAATCGCCATATATATTTTATAAATTACTAACTAGCTCTACCTACGTATTGAGCACTTTTGAAGTAAATACTTAAAGTTTACGCATAAATCTATACTTTCGTATATTAAATTTCTGTGAGTAAATGAAGTAGTTATATATATATATATATATATATATATATATATATATATATATATATATATATATATATATATTATTCACATCCATCCACTTGGGTCTAAGAGGTGATACTATTTAGGGCCATGCCAAGGAAATATTTACAATTTTTTTCGGTTACATTTAAGCTGCTGCATGTCAGTGCAGTCAAGGAAGCAGGAAGCAGGAAGGGAATTCCAAACTCTAGCCGTTCGAGCAAAGAAAATATTAGAGTTAAAAGCTTTCTGGCATTTAGGGACTTCAACAGTGATTTTGTGTCTTGTACGTCGAGAGATTAGAAGTGCAACAAGTTCATCAAAGCGCATTTCATTAAAGTACTGGTAAAACAGACAGAGAGAGATATCAACGAGGCGATGGGACAGGGGTTGGAACTTAGTTTACAAAGTGGGACCTATTAGAATGAAGACCCTTTTTATGACTCTATCAAAGAGATTAATCGTGGTTTCCCCAGCCCAGATGTGACAACACTACTCTATACATGGGCGAATGGAGGTCATACGGTATACTCTAAGATATAAGTAGTCTTCTAGCATGATAGAGGGAAACTACCTTCTTTTCAGCAGCCATCGCAATGTCCTCCGTATATTTTTTCCTATTACCCGTGAATGTTAGCCGAATAGTTTGAAGGAATTCTGAGGTAGGGTGTTATTTGTCATGGTTATCAGTGGTTGGCGAAGCGTCTTTTAATTCGTCAAGATGAGCAGCATTTAATGTTAACATACATTTTCGGCCCCATTCCACGATGGTTTGGAGATCATTTTCTTATGATTCTTCTATTGTTTTATATATGTATACATTTTTATACCCTCGTGCATGTTAACGGCCGTTGTATTGTCAGCAAATATACTCATCTAGGGCTCAATATTATCAGAGAGGTCGTTATGAATATCAGGAATGGTCCAAGGATCGATCCATAAGGAACTCCCGCATTAATTTTATGCTGATGGCCCTATTGTCTAAGAACAATTTATTATATATATAATATATATACTCATACCGTACGATGGAATTTTCATTTGCAGCAGTTCCTGCTAGACTTTTTCCAAGGTTTTCGATATATCAATTCTTGTGGAATCTAGAATCGAGCACTTTTTGACAACTAGTTTATGATAAATCCCATTTTATAACAATCGATTTCAGCACAACAGAAGTCAGATGTACTTCCTTAGATATCTTTGTATTTCGAGAATGTGAGTGTGCTAACCAATTTTCATAAGATGGGTGTTGTACTCTTCGCAGACTCACAGATCCAAACCTGAAACTGAAACTGATTTTTTTTTTATTCTTTTCTATCCAAATAAGAATTACCATTTTTAGAAGCAATTATGAAGAAAATGGTGCCAATCGACGTAGTTCCTGCCAATCAAATGTTGTGTTTTGAACGTCGTGAATTAAATTACTGTTCTTTCACCAGAATTTCTAGGTTCTTAAAGACTGTCATTTGTCGAACGACGTCGAAACGCTATGTCTGGCCCACTGGCAAGAAAAAAAAGGTCGATTTCTATCGTTTCCATCGATCGCTAAACCAAAACAATCGACACATTTCTAGACGTTCGATAATTCAACTTATGAATATGTAAGTGTGTCCTATTGTCCGAATGATTCATTCGCTTTTGCAAGATTGTGCAGGACTTCTAAGGAACGGTATGACATTTATATTCTCGAGAACTAAACAGTGCGTGTGTATGTGTGCATAAGTGTATATATATATATATATATATATATATTTATATATTTATATATAGTCACGTGACGTTATTTATGAGTTGGCGTGGCAATAAGTGAACGCCTATAATGTTCATTATCCCTAAGGTTTTCATGGTAAATTTATTTCCGTATATATATATATATATATATATATATATATATATATATATATGTATGTATGTATATATATATGTGTGTATGTATGTGTGTGTGTCTATATACATATATACATATATATATATATATATATATACATATATATATGTGTGTATATGTATAGAGATACACACACACACACGTATATATATATATAAATATATATATATAAATATATATATATAAATATATATATATATATATATATATATATATATGCATACAATAAAATTTGTAATATATATGTGGCAGTTAAGCTACACAGGTTTTTTCGCGTTTCGTCCTCGTACAAATTCCTCGGGCAATTACATTCTGTGTAATTTATTTTCCATATATATTTTACAAAACTTACTACCTTGCTCTACTTTCGTAATTAAACCGAAGTAAATACTTAAAATATATATATATAATTTTATAAAGATATATAACACATTACATTTTTCTGTGCCACGCAACCCACAAAGTTTTCTAGGAAATGTTTCCCTTTGAAACGATGAACAGGTCCAAAACCTGGACCTCAAACATCTATATATCAAAGTCAAAGTCAAATAAATTTATACATTAATCTATCTAACTACATATATGCACACATATGTACATGCACACACATCCACCCACACACACACACATATATGTATATATATACATATATATATATATACATATATATATGTATATATATATATAAGTGATATTCTTTGTGCCTGTGCGAAATGTTCTCTAAAAAGCTGTCAATTTTCGTCTACAGTTTTAAAAGATGAAATATATTCATGGCATTCTTAATTGTGGAACAACTTCAAATCTTTTTTAGCCGGTAAAAATAGCTGCTAAGAAGTCAATATTATAAAATTGGAATTTGTAGCTTTAACTGGACAAAACATGGACTATCCGTGCATGCGAAGATATACATTTATACGTTTAGCCATGTTAATTTGTAGTTTTTACATGCATATGGACTTAACTTAAATAATAACACTGCAGAGATATATATTTCGGTTTTGATTCTAGCTGATGGTATGTAATACATATGTATCTATTCTTCTCTTTACATACATGCAAACACACACATATCACACACACACACACACACAAGCACACACACACATGAGAAAGACAATTAAAACTGTAAGTTGAACTTTACAATCAAAATTTATTGTTCGACTGAATACTCCAACAAAACAATTTACAAATTCCTTATTCCTTGGAGTTTCAAAGAATGCTATTCTTATTATTCTTCTCATCAGATGACATAAAGAAATCAGCAAATTGAGCTTTTTTAATTCGGTTGGGACTATATTTTCTATATATAAATACTGTTATATATATTAGTTTGAGGTTTCCCATTGTGTATATCAGGTAAACACTACATCACTTTGTTTTCATTAATATATATATATATATATATATATATATATATATATATATATATATATATATATATATATATATAAAGCTTCTTTAAATTTTTTAGAACCAGTGCTTCATTTTGGAATATTCTTTTTACTTTTTAAAAAAATTTAGTACAAATTATAATTTTCAATTTATCTGCTAGCAAGCAAAATTTATAGAATTTCTATAAATATTAACTTGCTAATTGCATTTCCTCTGAGGATAATAGCCTTTCCTTTAAACTCCATGAAATAAGGAAAAAGTCATATATATATATATATATATATATATATATATATTATTTTTTAAAAACAGTAATCTACGTACACGCGTGTTTCAAGGTTTTTACTTCTCATCTACGCTGATGGGAGGTAAAAACCTTGAAACATGCGTGTACGTAGATTACTGTTTTAAAAAATAATAAATAAATAAAAATGTTATATACGTCCAAATTAAAAAGGGCGACTTTCTAAGTAAATAAAAAAAATGAGCTCCGAGGCGGCGCCAATATTAACCGTATGTATCGCTTGAAAAATAACAACAATAAGAAAATCTATATATGTATATGTATATATATATATATATATATATATATATATATATATATATATATATGAGTATAACTATATATATATGAGTATAACTATATCCGTAGAAGGTATACACCTTTGTATTCAATAATATATTCTCGCTATGATATTTTTCGACAATATAATAAATAGGAAATCACAATGAATTAAAATAGCATATTTAAGCGTATTTTGCGACAGACCAACACCGTTGATTCAAAATGGATGACTGAATGTGGTAAAATTAGTACATTTCGCATTAATTATTAATCCCTATTAAATTTTTAAATTTGCATCAAGAAATTTTATAATACTTAGTTTGCTGCACCTTATTATTACAACGGTGCATAGAAAATTTCAGAAAGACCGTCACAGAAGATTTCGAAAAAAAAAGTGAAACTGAATGCAGACAAAAAAAATATCTAATAAAGACATTTACATAAAATCAAATAAAATGTCGTAAAACTATGAATACGGAAAAAAGGAAACCATCTCACATACACACAAACATATACACACAAAGTACCTTTTTTATATAAGTAGATCCTTTATAAGCAATAGTATGAAATATTAGTATTAGTAGAAACTAGCAAAGGCGCCTGGCTCTGCCCGGTCGCAAAATACACTTAAATAATATTTTAATTTATGTAGATTTCATTCATATGACTAGCAGGCCTACTGATATAATTAAGAGGGGCGTGCAATAAGTAATGCCCCTGACCCACTTCCCATAGAAGTAGAGCAACGAAACTTGGCACGGTTATATGTCTTTTTCTACATAGAAACCACCCAGAGTTATGCATTTCTCCCATCGTTTGATGCAGCTCTGGAGACCGTTTTTGTAGACCACCCCAGGTTGGTCCTCCAACCACGACGTGATTTAAGAAATCAAGGCTGCATCATCTGGGAAACGCTTTCCTTTCAAAAACAACTTCATAGTTGGTAAGAGATGAAATTCAGAGGGTGCAAAGTCAGTAGAGTAGGGAGGATGGGGAGGATTTCATAACCAAACGCTCGTGCTTCTGATCTGGCGACATGCGAGTTGTGGACCGGAGCGTTGTCCTGCAGGAGAAGGGTACCTTTCCTGATCTTGTCCCTCCTCTTGATTTTGATAGTTTCCCTTAATTTCCTCAAAAGTGAAGCATAATAGGCTCCTGTAATTGTGGTACACTTTGCCAGGAAATCCGTCATAACTACTCCATCCTGGTCTAAGAAGACTGTGAGCATGACCTTGGCAGCGGAGGGATGCTCTTTTGCCTTCTTTGGAGGTGGTGAGTCCAAGTGCTTCCACTGCATTGACTGGGCTTTGATCTCTAGATCATAGTGATGGGCCCAGGTTTCATCCTGTGTAATCAGTCTTTTGAAAACCTTTGACTCATCTTCTTGGCACATCTCCAAATTTATCCTCCAGCATTCGACGCGTTCTCGCTTCTGGAATGGTGTGAACAACCTGGGAATTCATCTGGCAGACAGCTTATGCATATGCAAATGGTCATGAATGATAGTTTCCACAGACCCTGTACTAATCTTGACATCTTGGGCTATTTGGCGAATAGTAATGCGCCGATCTCCCAAAATGGCAACCTCAACTTGGCAGAAAGATGCCTCAATAATGGCAGAAAGGTGGCGACCAGGTCTGGAAGCTGTTTCCACAGACTTCCAGCCAAGTTTGAATTCACGATATCAGCGTTTTACAAGGTCATATGATGGGGCATTATCACCATGAGTTTCTTTTATTTCATCAAAAGTCTCCTGTGGTGTGTGTCCTTTCAAATACAAAACCCAGATCACTGCTCGACATTCAACAGGCTCCCTTTCTCACCTAACTCAGTTCAAACACCTGTAAAACAGAAACCACAATAGTTCAGAGCTGTAATTTTCCACATATACTGTAGAGATATAAATCATTGCACATGCAAAATTTCAGCTAGATCAGACAACTGGAAGTGATTCAGGGGCATTACTTATTGCACACCCCTCGTAATAAAGAAACTGGGACATCAGCATGAAGGTTTTTTGTTTTTTTTTTTTGTTTTTGTCTTAAACAGTTCGCTTTTTGTAAAACATACTCGAGCTGAGATCGAAACCAAAACCTACACACAGGGAGTCAAGTGCGATAACCATTAGACCAGCTTTACACGTAGGCTACAGAATGTTTTCAATCTTACTTATTCTTAATATAAAGAATCTATCATACATGCGCATTTGTGAAACAGTTGATATACAAATGAAAGTCAGATGATCTCTTGTACCAAATGTTCTAATTTTGACACCTTAGAAGCTCTTTTTCCCGATAAAAACATATTAAAATTTACTAACCTATATACCAAATCTCAATTTTGTAGAAAAAAAAATTGTTGAGTATATAGGTTGAGAAGTGTCCCCACACACATTCACAGTTTTCTAGATGTATACGTTATAGTGGCATTTCTCTGTAGATTAGTATTAATTCTCTATACATATTATATATATATACATATATATATGGTAGCGATTTCAAAATAAAAGAAAAATACGAGTTCCGTGGGCTAGAATTGAAACCGAAACCAAAACTTCTGAAGAATGTTGGTAAAATTACTTATTACAAGATTCAAGCAAGCAAGCATGGACGTAAACACAGTTTTCTAATTATTAAGATTCTTATTGGTAGTAGTAATAATATGCTGTCATAGTATTTCTCTCTATGAATAGCATGAGCTTACAAAAACTATAATTGAAGTATTCGAGGGAGTATTAATATTTTATTGGCCGTAGAATCAGATTTATTATTCCCCGACAGGAACGACAGAGTGTGGACGGCGAGAAAGTGACCGTTAAAGTAAGGAGGAGGAAAGAAGATGGCGGCTCGATATCAAAGGAGACGTCGGCCCAAAAGCAGGGAACTAATTTTTGTCGTTCAGTCATCCGTAGAAGTTCGTTCCAATTTTTTTTCATGCCTAACTAAGCAGCAATCGAATTGGTTCAACGACATTTTTTTTCTTCATCGGATTCAAAGGAAACTTGGATTCTCTCCAGGGATGACCTACAACGGACAGACTCTTCATAAAAAGAATAATCACTCATCCCAAACCGGAACCGATAAGATGGGAAACAGAATTCGATTCTTCCATCACGAATAGACTATATACATATCACGGTCTTTCTGAAATGGTTCATTTTATTCAGAAAACTTGATGTAGTCAATCAAAGTTACATGAGAATATATATTTTTTTAAATTGTTGTTTCGCTTTTTGGTCATTGTCGGGTTTTTATGAATATATGTGCAGAAAAGGAATTTAACTTCATTATGTAAGGAGAACAAAATACCTATGTGAAAATTTATACTAACCCATCAATCTATACGTAATGCGGAGCCCAGGCCGTTGCTGTTAAATACTAGTCGCGTATGCTTACTATCTTACGTGTTGTTTTATGGATATCGCTTCAAACGAAGCACGATGTCAGTTGATCAGAGGGCCTAAAAAAAAATTAATTCCACTCTGAGATAAAAAAAACATTAAAAAAAAAGGTTATGTGTATCGATTCCGACCTAGAAAACAGCAATTATTTTCCTTTTTTAGAAAAAAAGTCCTTCATAATATATGACGACTACAGAAGAGAACAACCGATGCGAGAGTTACAAGTCTGACCAAAGTACGCTCGCCACAGTTTCTATTCTCTTTTGTTTAAACCTGTTTTTTTGTTTTTTTTTGCTCTACTGAATTCTAAAATTTCCGAAACTGATTGTTAACTATTCTGTACTACTAATTTCTGGGTTTAAATTTGGCATGATCCCGTCAAACCTCCCGAGTCCTCATTAAATACACCGCTGACAAAGCTCCCTATTCTAAAAATCAGCTCATCCTCTTCAAAAACATACTTTTTATGCGAACCAGCAAGTTTTCATTTGCATATGCGAGAAACGAGAAGTGCCATTATTTAACAAGATCGCCAAAATATAAATAAAAGCAGTAAACCTTTTATTTATTCTTATCGTCTTCCACCGAGTCGTAAATGTTGTACAAAATCAAATTTGTATCAATTTTGGAAGCATTTTAAAAAATCATAAGACGACAAATCACAAAAAACTAGAAAATTTTTCAATTGATTTGAAAATGGGTGACAAAAATTACTGCAATAAATATCCAACAACTATTTTTACGAAAAGCAATAAAAAATAGTCTTTGCTGGTTTAAATTTAGTTTAGTTTAGTAAGAAGTCAATGGAAAACGACATTATTATATCGCAAATACATTTTCAAAGGGTTTTCAAAGTAGTGGATAGTATAGGAAGGTTGGGGAGACTTGTTGTCCACCTAACTCCTTAGAACACCGCCGGTTGTTGTCGGTGAACAATCTGTGTGAGACTTTCTAGTGATTACAAATAATGATGCTAACGATGATGCTACTAATGATCGTGAAAATAGCAACGACAATGATAATAATAATAATAATAGGGCAAACCCATCCAAGCAAGACGACCAGATATCGTAATAATTAACAAGAAAGAAAATTTTTTCAAATCGTAGATTTTGCTGTCCCAACTGACCACAGGGTGAATATCAAAGAAAAGGAGAAACGGGACAAATCCACAGAGCTAGCTAGAGAGTTAAAGGGTATTTGGATGATGAAGAAAATCAAAATAATACCGATAATAGTAGGAGCACTAGGAACAATTTCGAAAAGCTTTGAAAAAAGAATGGCAGAAATTGGAATCAGAGAAATGGCTGCAAAGATACAACGACTAACGATAATGAAATCGACTGAAATATTAAGGAAAACCTTTGAATGCGGAGAATAATACACGAATACAATATAATGAAGAAGCGTCACAGGGAATGAAGAACACTGAAGCTGCATATGTACAAGTTCTACAGCCCTATCACACATCCCCTCCTATTGTCTCATCACCGATCCTCTCCCCCCCCAAAAAAAATACCAAAGAGTTGAGAAGGGTAAAGGAGGATGGAAAGACCGAGAAGAGAGCGCTGACCAGACCTCAGCTGGACAAGACCGAAGAGAACTGGAATCTTGGGGAGGCTTAGTGCCACTTTAATTCCAGTATACACCAATGGCCACTGCCAGCGGAAATCAATGGTTAGAAGCTGTTGCGATGACGCAAATTTATTTGCAAATGCTATCGAATTAGGTGGAGATAGCTGGACTTCTGGGGAGACTTGTCGTCACTCAGCTTCCAGAGCACACCACAGGTTTCCAATCATATCTTAATGACTTGTATGAAAGCTTCATGTGATATAATAATAATGATACTGCCAAAATCTCGTATCTAAAATGTTTAGCGTCCAAACATCTGTGTTCAAATCCGTTTTTGTGGTAGGCTTGATAAAGTTCCACTCATGTTAAAAAAAAAAAATTTTTTAATTAAAAAAAAAATGTAAAAACAAAACTAGTTGCACGAATCTTAATAGGTAGAAGGACAGGTCCATTAATACCAACATTCGGGCGATTTTAACTTAATAGATACTTAAGATCTTTTGATTTGTAAAATGGTTAAAAAAACTTCCTGATTTTCAAAAGCCGTAATAGACCTTTAGAGAAAGGGAAACACAAGAAAATCGAACTTTGTCGTTAAGACGCATCAAGGAAATTTATGATCATTTGTTCCATAGACACGTCCTATCGCATCTGTATTGAAGGATGTGTCACCTGTTTGTCTGTCACGGTTAATTTTTTTTTTTAATAAAAGGTTTCTAAGTGATCTTCCAGATGAAATTGATTTGTGTTATTTCAAATCTGTCGATCAATTTGCGCTGCCTGGGATATTATGATGACCAATAAATGTTATACACTTCCAGAGTTTATTGTTATCGAAATCAGTGAAATCGCTCATTTATTTTTTCAATCAAAGTGATTGATTAGCTGATCTAGTTTGGGATCCATCGCGGTGCACCAGGAAAAAGCTACATATGCCTTCCTGCAGTGAGAGTCTACAATGCAATGTAATCTACATTGCACTGTAGAGAACCTACTATTAATTTTTAAAAACATATTTTTCATATATAATACTTATCGAAGACATTCCAGTAAAAAAACCTATCTGAGAACATCGTCAAATACGCAAGGTATATTTGTGTTAAATCTCATAAAAATTGAGCCAACCATTTTCGAGTTTATAGGGAACAAACTCAGAGGCACAGACAAACAAGTTCCTTCTGTATAATACTAGAGATGTTTGGACAAGTGTTCTTATCTTAAGTGTTGTTTTTAATACTTTTCAGTCGATGATGAGCTGCACAAAAAAAAACCTTTCTTACATCACATTTACTTAAATAGGGTTTTAAACCGCCTTCAAAAACTAGTGTGTGACATTTTTCTCTTCCTTGTAATCTATTTCTCACAAAATAGCCGTTAAGATTTTATCTCTGCGCTATCGTTATTTTCATGGCGAGTGTTCGATTTGACTTCAATCCATGGTCCCTTCACAAAACATTCACAACAAACCCTCGTCTATCTACAGCGATTGCATGGCCGTTACGCTTTAACCGTATCGCTAAATATAAAGCCTCTACGACCACCATGTCTTCTGGTGCTATCGCAAGAACAAACAAGGAATGACATAAAATTCAGTATTTTTTTTAAATAAATACAAAAAGCATTTATTTTGGTAATTTCCAACACTCACTTAACTATATTAATTTATTTATTGTAAACTATTGTTCTCATCTTTATTAGTGGTTGTTTCACGACGTTTCGGCCAATTATTTCTCTGGTCTTCGTCAGATGGTAACCGCGACGTATAGAAACTTCGAATCTCCTAACTGCATTCTCAGTAATCACTGCCATCTGTAATTGCTGTCCTCGCACCACGTTTTTGGCCAAGTAAGCCTCTGGCCAGCTTTGGGTAGGATTGAAACTATGAATAATGAATTCCAATTAAAATAACGCGCTTAACTGTTTCTAAATATCACTCACGTATAAAAAAAAAAGCCTTCCAGATGCTCTTTCACGCACATGTCTTTATCGTCGGTTGCTTTTCCGCTTTTTCGACCACGCAGCGCATTTTCTCTCTTGCCGCCCATTAGTCAAAACATGTCCGATCGTTTCATTTGTTCAACCACATGCAATATTATATTTCCGTTTTCTCTCCTTTTTCTTCCCGTTACGTCAGCGCGTGCACGCTTGCTTAATTGGCATATGTGCTAAGACGACGACTGTTGCTAATATTTTCGCTAGTCAGTTATCTTACTCTGCTGCTGATTTCCCACACGCCCGCTTAGTGCTATGTTATACTACTACTGCTGCTAACAATTGCCCCCACTCTCTCCCTTAGATTCAATCTGAACGCACTTTTCATGAATAAATTTATTTCCTAAAACTGCCCGCTATGAAACTTTGTGTCGCATGTATGATTTCCAATTGACTATAACATAGTTGTTTTCAGGTCCAATGTAAACGATTTCTTGTTGAGTCGTCACATTAAATAAGTGAATTATACCAAATTTATCGATTATTAAGTTTAGTTTCACTGATTGGTTTATACTCATTAACCTTTATCCTCGAGTAGCTTTTACATTTTGATAAGGGGTGGATATCTTGTAAAAACAAAATCAATTTTCCTATATTGTTCAGGTGTATCTTCGCAAACTGAATAATTTTCTGTAAACCTCGGGAATTTGATCCGCACGGTCTCGTGGTGTAACGCATAATGTACTTGGTAAAATTTAGTGACAAATTTATGGAGTTTGAAGGTTCAATTCTTAGTCCGGGCGATACTAAGTATACAGTTACAAATTATGTAAGATTTTTTTCCGGTTTTCAGGTCCGATGACGTAGTGAATAGAGACGTTGAATCTCTACGGTTTCAGGTGAGAATTGTCTGAAAGTAGCGGTTTCAATCCTATTCAAAGCCGGTCAGGGGCTTACTTGGCCAAAAACGTGGTGAGACCACAGCAACTATGGATGGCAGTAGTTGCTGAGAATACAGTAAGGGGATTCGGAGTTCCTATCCCGTCGCGGTTATCACCTTACGAAGGTCAGAGGAATAGTTTGCCGAAACGTCGTAAAACGACGATTAAGAAAGATGAGGATAATAGTCCGCAATAAATAAAATTAATAAATAATACTCATCTCAATAATGAATTCCAATTAAATAATATAATTACTAATATGTTCTCAATTCCCAATTCCAATACAATTACGAATTCCGACTCTTTCTTAAATTTCTAATTATAGGGTTCTGTTCTGTAGAGGTTGTGTTTCCTCAAAACCTATTAAAATAAGAGTATGTATTTTCAAAAACAAAGCAATAGACATGTGGGGATCACATATTGATTTATTTTTACTCTTATGTAAAAATCAATAAATATTAATGTCATCTTCTTCGGCTAGAGGCTTACTTGGCCAAAACGTAGTGAGACGACAAAAACCATGGATGGCAGTTAGGAGATTCGGAGTTTCTATCCCGTCGTGGTTACCACCTGACGAAGGCCAGACGAATAGTTGTCCGAAACGTCGTGAAACAAGAACTAAGAAAAGATGAGGATAATAGTCGGCAATAAATGAATTAATAAATAATACTAATCTCAATACTGAATTCCAATTAAATAATATATATATATATATATATATATATATATATATATATATATATATATATATATATATCTTCTTTCTATTCTATCTTCTTCTTCTATTCTATCTTCTATTCTTCTTCTATCTATCTATATAAATAAAATGAACTCATTTTTTCCCGTCGGATTTTGACCTTAATAGGATTAAAAATCAAGATATTTCATGCAAATATAATATGCACAAACGGCAGAACAATATCTGAGGTGTGTTATAGGCTTATTATTTCTCAAATTCCTCGATAATCTTAGATTTCTATACTTTTTCTGCTGAGAAGTCACGGCCAAAATCGGTTAAGATCAATGAAAGTGGTAAAATATTTTCTCTCTAATAAATTCCTCCTCCCCCTGCCACCACTTAACACCGTTTGGGGATCGTTCACAAGGAACAGTTGAGAAGAGAACACCGGTTTGGCTTCGTAGTTCTTTCATGTGAAGTTATTTAAAATCACTAAACTAAGCTGCAGTGCTCCGTGGCGTAGTGGTTAGCGTGCTGGACAATTCACATTATATTTTCACGTTCGCGCCGACCTACCGTAGTCGTTTATTTTTTGTTTTTTTTTCCTAAACAACTGGAATGGACTTTTCTTGGTGGCCGAACTGTTAACGTTGCAGATGTTTTTTTTTTTGTTTTTTTTTTCACACTTTATTTTCCTACTTTTACTCATGACTCCGGGTTTGATCCTTCCTACTTACCTACCATAACATTTTTTAAAACTCCCCCCCGTCCCGGAAACAAACACTCGGGCAACGCCGGGTACCCCCGCTAGTCATCATCTATCTTTCTTTCTATCTATATAAATAAAATGAACTCATTTTTTCCCGTCGGATTTTGACCTTAATAGGATTAAAAATCAAGATATTTCATGCAAATATAATATGCACAAACGGCAGAACAATATCTGAGGTGTGTTATAGGCTTATTATTTCTCAAATTCCTCGATAATCTTAGATTTCTATACTTTTTCTGCTGAGAAGTCACGGCCAAAATCGGTTAAGATCAATGAAAGTGGTAAAATATTTTCTCTCTAATAAATTCCTCCTCCCCCTGCCACCACTTAACACCGTTTGGGGATCGTTCACAAGGAACAGTTGAGAAGAGAACACCGGTTTGGCTTCGTAGTTCTTTCATGTGAAGTTATTTAAAATCACTAAACTAAGCTGCAGTGCTCCGTGGCGTAGTGGTTAGCGTGCTGGACAATTCACATTATATTTTCACGTTCGCGCCGACCTACCGTAGTCGTTTATTTTTTGTTTTTTTTTCCTAAACAACTGGAATGGACTTTTCTTGGTGGCCGAACTGTTAACGTTGCAGATGTTTTTTTTTTTGTTTTTTTTTTCACACTTTATTTTCCTACTTTTACTCATGACTCCGGGTTTGATCCTTCCTACTTACCTACCATAACATTTTTTAAAACTCCCCCCCGTCCCGGAAACAAACACTCGGGCAACGCCGGGTACCCCCGCTAGTCATCATCTATCTTTCTATATAAATAAAATGAACTCATTTTTTCCCGTCGGATTTTGACCTTAATAGGATTAAAAATCAAGATATTTCATGCAAATATAATATGCACAAACGGCAGAACAATATCTGAGGTGTGTTATAGGCTTATTATTTCTCAAATTCCTCGATAATCTTAGATTTCTATACTTTTTCTGCTGAGAAGTCACGGCCAAAATCGGTTAAGATCAATGAAAGTGGTAAAATATTTTCTCTCTAATAAATTCCTCCTCCCCCTGCCACCACTTAACACCGTTTGGGGATCGTTCACAAGGAACAGTTGAGAAGAGAACACCGGTTTGGCTTCGTAGTTCTTTCATGTGAAGTTATTTAAAATCACTAAACTAAGCTGCAGTGCTCCGTGGCGTAGTGGTTAGCGTGCTGGACAATTCACATTATATTTTCACGTTCGCGCCGACCTACCGTAGTCGTTTATTTTTTGTTTTTTTTTCCTAAACAACTGGAATGGACTTTTCTTGGTGGCCGAACTGTTAACGTTGCAGATGTTTTTTTTTTTGTTTTTTTTTTCACACTTTATTTTCCTACTTTTACTCATGACTCCGGGTTTGATCCTTCCTACTTACCTACCATAACATTTTTTAAAACTCCCCCCCGTCCCGGAAACAAACACTCGGGCAACGCCGGGTACCCCCGCTAGTCATCATCTATCTTTTCTATATAAATAAAATGAACTCATTTTTTCCCGTCGGATTTTGACCTTAATAGGATTAAAAATCAAGATATTTCATGCAAATATAATATGCACAAACGGCAGAACAATATCTGAGGTGTGTTATAGGCTTATTATTTCTCAAATTCCTCGATAATCTTAGATTTCTATACTTTTTCTGCTGAGAAGTCACGGCCAAAATCGGTTAAGATCAATGAAAGTGGTAAAATATTTTCTCTCTAATAAATTCCTCCTCCCCCTGCCACCACTTAACACCGTTTGGGGATCGTTCACAAGGAACAGTTGAGAAGAGAACACCGGTTTGGCTTCGTAGTTCTTTCATGTGAAGTTATTTAAAATCACTAAACTAAGCTGCAGTGCTCCGTGGCGTAGTGGTTAGCGTGCTGGACAATTCACATTATATTTTCACGTTCGCGCCGACCTACCGTAGTCGTTTATTTTTTGTTTTTTTTTCCTAAACAACTGGAATGGACTTTTCTTGGTGGCCGAACTGTTAACGTTGCAGATGTTTTTTTTTTGTTTTTTTTTTCACACTTTATTTTCCTACTTTTACTCATGACTCCGGGTTTGATCCTTCCTACTTACCTACCATAACATTTTTTAAAACTCCCCCCCGTCCCGGAAACAAACACTCGGGCAACGCCGGGTACCCCCGCTAGTCATCATTAATAAAAATCATAGTAAATGACATATTAAACAAGAATAAACAAATAAAAGCAAATAAAACATTCGTTTTTGGTATCGGAAATAAGGCAAACATTTTTTGTATTCCGATACCGATTCCGATACAGCAAACAGTTCCATTTTTTCGATTCTGATTCAGATTAATCGTTCCAACACAATTAATGCCTATACTAAATAAACATTTTGTGATGTTTTTATTTTAGAAAATAAATTAGTTTGTCAGACTTAATTATTAAATATCGTGTTCCTTTGGTTTGACGTGCCACAGTTTCAAGTCAGATGTTTTTCGCTAAACGTGATTTTGAAATTGTCGCAGCTTAAATTTGAAACGTGAGTACCGTTGCTTATTAATTGTGTCGACATCTCGGGTCCACAGGCTATCTGCTACCATCGCAAAAGAAACAAAAAATAAAAGAAGAAAGAAATAAAAATCCGACTCCGCAGTTTTAAATTCAAATAAAATTCATTTATTCGCGGTTCTTCCAAAAAACGCATTTCTATTGTATTTCCAACGTCTTTTCGCACACACGTGTGCTTTTTAAAAGTCTCCGTCACCGCCACTTCACACTGGCACTACTGAGCGCTTAACTTCTCTTGTGTTTACACGTTCAGATTCCCCAACCTCACTTTCCTTCTTTATGTTGAACCCCGTTCTGCCTTTTTTTCTTTCTTTTTTTTTGTGATGCAAGCTTGCGTACACTTGCTAATTTGCATACGGGCGTTTACGGCTGCTTCTTCTAATATTTCTGCTCACACGCGCCCATACGCGTCCTAATGCAAATGTAATTTTATCCCTTCGTTTTCGACAAAAATGAATGCAACATTTTTTTGGAAGAAAAAATTGATTGCAAATCAGTCTTGATTAAAAACGTAAAAAAAAAATTATAGTAAATCCTCAACCACTGCATAAAAATGGTTGACAGTTTTTTTTTTTATATATAAAACAAAAATGAATAAAACAAGATTATGGTAGTTCGTTTTTTTTTTTTTTTCTAAGATTTCAATTCATTTCTTTTTTATTTTGTTTCGTATCGTTGTTAAGATTTGATCGGTGACGCTCTCAATATTCGGAGGATGACGCCATGTTCCGGGCAAAACAGAGCCGACGCTTACATACGTTCGGTTCACAATCAGCACAATTACCAAATGTTGTTTCGTTTTTATTTGAGTAAATAAGCTGTTTTTGTCTAGCTTTATTGTCAAAGAGCACGTGCACTTAGTTTGTCTTGCCTCGGTTTCGAATTTCGTGGTTTTCGCTAAACGCGTTTCTGAAATCGTCACATCTTAAATATAACCGTCTTTTCTCTCACGAGAATATCTTTTAAAAGTTACTGAATGTATCGAACGATTATATTTCTAGTTTTTTTTTGTATATTTGCTTTTTATATTGCATTTTTTGTTCGTTTTATTTGACTCACTTGAGCCAAACACTTCATTACAGCCCATTAACGCTCGTTCAACCCCAAAATGACCGCTGTTACCAACACGCACAGCAAGTAGCTCATCTTAAGCTGGTCGGTTCCCCTCGTCTTTACAAAGACTAACAACAGGAAGTAAACCCAGCAGCTATTGATCCGATTGAAGGAACACTAAAAGATACAAAAGACTGGATTTTAGTCGATCTACGTTTTTTTCTTTTTTTCTTTTTTTCTTTGAATGTTCTTCCCCTTTTCTGGGCGTGGGTTCGTCGTAAGGCTCAATTTCCGAGTCAATATCGATACGCAAGGGAGGGCAAAGATATAAAAGGCAGAAAAAAGTGTTTGACAAGATCAGATTTGCAAAGCTGAAAAAAAAAAGAAAAGTGGCAAATGACCCACTTTTTAAATTGATCTTTAATAAAAATAACGCATTATTTTATTTATTTGCTTCCCCACCAAAGCAAATTAGGCACAAGGCCGTTTTTAATGTGGGCTAAAAACCAGCTCCCCTAAGAGTAGGCAAAAAGGAGGCACCCTGGTTACCAAAAATAATAATTGTCCCTGTATAGAGGTTTTCCCCTCCATTGACTGGTACAAATTATCTTAAGTGCAGCATCTGCAGAACAGATACTACATTTTGATCCCGGCCCGAAGGCCAAGATGTGTATTTATTTGCTTCCCCACTGAGCAAATTAGGCACAAGGCCGTTTTTTTAATGTGAAGAGAGGGGGAGGGTGGAAGGAATAGGGGACCAGCTCCCGATGGGTGAAAAATGGGAGTCACTATCTGACAATTGGTATGAAGGGTTCCCCCTAGATTGACCAAGGTCTTATATGTGGGGTCACCTCCACATAGGGTCTTTGCTTGCAGTATCTGCCGGAACAGATACTACACTTTGAGGTATTTATTTGCTCCCCCACTGAGCAAATTAGGCACAAGGCCGTTTTTTAAAGTGAGGAGTGAAGGGGGAATGGGGACCAACTCCCCGGGGAGTAGGGAAGCTGGATAGTGACATTTGTTATGAAGGGTTGCCCCTACATTGACCAAGGTCTGATGTGTGGGGTTACCCCCACATATGGTCTTTGCTTGCAGTATGTATTTATTTGCTTCCCCACTGAGCAAATTAGGCACAAGGCCGTTTTTTAATGAGAGAGAGGGAGGGGGAGGGAAAAGGGAGACCAGCTCCCGAGAGGTGGGAAATGGGAGCTGGATAGTAACTGTTGGTATGAAGGGTTGCCCCTACATTGACCAAGGTCTGATGTGTGGGGTTACCCCCACATATGGTCTTCGCTAGCAGTATCTGTTTATTTATTTGCTTCCCCACTGAGCAAATTAGGCCGTTTTTTAATGTGGAGAGAGATGGAGGGTGAGGGAAAGGGGGGTCCAGCTCCCGAGAGGTGGGAAATGGGAGCTGGATAGTAACTGTGGTCTGTAGGGTGATCCCTACATTGACCAAGTTCAGATATGTGGGGTTACCCCCACATAGGGTCTTTGCTAGTCATAGCGAGTATTTGCTTGCAGTATCAGTCGGAACAGATGGTATTTATTTGCTCCCCCACCGAGCAAATTAGGCACAAGGCCAATTTTTAATGTGAGGAGTGAAGGGAGGGGGAAGGGAAAAAGGGGACCAGCTCCCGAGAGGTGGGAAATGGGAGCTGGTTAAAGGTCAGACATGTGGGGTTGTCCCCACATCTGGTCTTTGCTAGTCATAGCTTGTCCTAGCTTGCAGTATCAGTCGGAACAGATACTACACTTTGATCTTGACCCGAAGACCAAGAACAACAGAAAAATGGCAAGCCTCTTTTTCGCAGTTTGGTTAATGTACAAAACCAAATAAACAGTGTGACATTCTGATCCTATTTACTTCTACATGTTATAGATGTATCTTTCTCTCATTGTATCTATATATCAATAAAAGTGAGAATGTCTGTGCGTGTGTGAGGACACGTCTCAATCTATATACTCAACGGGTCTTTGACCTACAGACTTGATATATAGAATATTCAGGCATGTGGAAAACGATTTAATCCCGTTTTATCCGAAAAAAGCCTCATAAACGAATAAAATTGAAAAAAAAAACGGTACGTGGCGCTTGTCAGATTTTTACGTGTATCATCTGTCTTACCACTGCGCATGCGCGATCGTAAAATATTACACCTTTATGTTTGAAAACACTATTTAAGAGTCAAGTAAAGTTGGCATAATAGTTATCGCACTTGATTCGCCGTCTTAAGATTTTGATTCCCATCTCAACTCGAGCAGTTTTTTAAATACAAGATGTGAACTGTTTAGAAAAATATAATATTCGTATGCACATATCGCAGTTTGATACCTACAGTTGTAAATAAGAATTTTGTATGAATTAAAATATAATATTTATGCGTATTTTAGATTTTAGTACCGGGCAACGCCGCGTGGCCTGCTTGCATACTATGAAAAGAGAGAATGCGTGTGTGTAAGGACTATTCTCCACCTATATAACCATAATACTCGCATGCAGGTGTCTCAGTGTCTGTATTAATTAAAATGTAATATTAATGTGTATTTTATGCAAGGGCAACGCCGGGCGGTCTGCTAGTATATGTGTTTGTGATTGGATGATTCTAGTATGGCTCCCGATTCTGATACAATTACCGATTCCGCACAAAATTCTGGATTTCATAGGAAATTCCTGATCCCGATTCCGATTCTTTATAAATCCCTAACTATTAAAATATTTTTTTTTATTATTACATTTTCACCCTAAAAAAGACACATTGCCACTTTGGTGTACGGGGCTACTATCAGGGGCAGAAACTACTGGGGCACTATGTTGGGATTTGGGCAGCAAGATGTCGATTCACGTTACACTTGAATTTCTGCATGTCACTACAGTTAGGGAAGCAGGAATCTGAAATGGAATTCCAGAGTCTAGCGGTTCTGGGGAAGAAACTACTGGAGTAGAAAGATATTTTACATCTAGGGATCTCTACTGTGTGGGGATGGGATTTAGCTGCCTGTCGGGTTTGTCGAGGGTGTCTACGTCGTGGGGTCACAAGTGTCTGCAGTTCGTCAGAGCATTTACCATTAAAATACTTGTAGAACAGGTAGAGGGATGCAACGTTTCGTCGATGGGATAGAGGCTGAAGCTTAGATACCAGTTCAGGGCCTATCAGATTTGCGACTCTCTTTTGAACCTTGTCTACGAGCGAGAGACTAGCAGCAGATGCACCAGCCCAAATGTGACAACAATACTCCATACATGGGCGAATGGTGGCCTTGTAGAGGTACAGGATACTTTCAGGTGTCAGTAGGTTTCTAGCACGGTAAAGAGACCCTACCTTTTTCGCAGCGGCCCTGACAATGTTTTCAATATAATTGTTCCAACTCATGTTTCCTGTTAACGTTAGGCCAAGCAGTTTGAAAGATGTACTCTCAGACAGGGAGTCACTGGCCATTGCTATTGGTGGCAGAGAAGGTTTCTTGTAATTATTGAAGGAAACCAGTTTAGTCTTGGCAGCATTGAATGTGACCATCCATTTATGTCCCCATTCCACTACAGATTGGAGGTCATCCTCTAGTGTTTTTGCCATTTCTTTAGTTATGTGTTCATTTGTTTTCCTGACATGCCTGTTATAGAGCGTGCTGTAATCAGCATATATACTCATCTCAGAGGCAGTTTTGTCGGGGAGGTCATTAATAAATATTAGGAACAATAGAGGTCATAGGATAGACCCCTGAGGCACTCCCGCATTTATATCATATTGTTTAGATGTACGACCGTCGAGGACAACCTGGATTTTTCTCTTGTCTAAGAAGGATTTAATTATGTTAAGTATTCTACCAGTGATACCGTATGATTTAATTTTTGGTGAGGAGACCCTTGTGCCATACCCTGTCAAAAGCCTTAGATATATCTAGAGCTACCGTTCTGCCCTCACCCGCTTTGTCCAGTGAATGGTATATACGTTCAGAGATTATAGTGAGGATGTCAGCTGTGGAACGGGCTTTTCTAAATATATATATATATACTTCAACAGTGCTCAATACATAGATAGAGCTAGGCAGTAAGTTAGAAAAATATATATGGCAATTAAGCTACACAGAATAGTCCGCGTTTCATCCACACTAGGATTCGACAGGCTTATGTGGATGAAACGCGGAATATTCTGTGTAGCTTAATTGACATATATATTTTTCTAACTTACTATATATATATATATATATATATATATATATATATATATTATTTATATTATATTATATTTTAAAAATATTATATTTTATAAATAAAAAAAATAATAAAATAATATATATACCATTCCCTATGTGGAGATATCAAATTGGTTAAAGGGGAAATTATTCCTAACTCGCATTTAGGTAAAACTGCATTTTCGTTAATAATTGAATTAATTCAAAACATATCGCTAAAACCAAAACAAACAAGATATATATATATATATATATATATATATATATATATATATATATATATATATATATATATATATATATATATATATATATCTTAAGCTGGGCATATTGAGAAGTGATACACGAATTACCATTAGCATATAAGCGACGCTCTTTGTGTAAACAAATCGAACGGAGGTATTTCGGACGATGTCAAAAGATCGTTAAACTCACTACTCGCTCAGCAGCCGCCAATAGCGTATTGGTTAGGAGCCTTGACTGTCGTACAGACGGTCGGGCTTCAATCCTGACTTGAGGTAGTTGCCTGTCTAGCCGCACTGATGAACTGCAAAAAAGTACTGTATATGGATGACTATATACATATATCCTTTTTTTTCACTGAAACAAGGAACATTGATAATTAGGGTAAAAAGAATGAAGAAAGGTAATGTAAATTGAGAGACTAGGAGAGAGAAAGAGAGAGAGAGAGAGAGAGAGAGCAAGACATTAAAAAATAATTGACACATGGACAGAGGCCTAAGTAAAATTTCGAAAATTTGCAGACGATGAATAATAAATTGAATGTGGAAAGAAATGAACGCAGAAATTAAAGGCGGAGAGAGCGAGATAGATAGAGTACGGAGATTGTTGGAGAGACATCAAAAGGCAAGCAAAGGAGAGAGTCAGAGAGACTAAGAGAGAGCTTGAAATAGAGAGCGTGAAAGAGAGAGAGACAGAGATTGAAAAGAGATTGAAAGAGAGAGAGAGAAATAGATTGAGAGAGAGAAAGAGAGAGAGATTGAAAATTAGGATCATTTCCGGTGTCTCAATCGTTCCGGTAAAGGACACATCTGAAAGGGATTACGAAACGGATCAAGTGGATGTCATTTCACGACGATTCAATTTCGCATCGATTCGTGCTTTTCGCATTTTTCAACGAAAAATCGATCCAACTTTCTTCCATCGTTTTTCTCCGTTCCATTTGTCAAGCAATAATAGAATTCCCAACTTATACTTCGAGCTTGGAAATTAAACAGAATATTATAAATATATCTGCATCAGAAATTCAAAATTGAATTTATACGCAACAGTGTTCAGTCGTATATATACATGTTATTCTGTTGTATATTTATGTGTAGTGCTGTTGTATATTTATGTGTAGTCAAGTTGTAGATTTATGTGTAGTGCTGTTGTGTAGCTATATGTAGCTCTGTTGTATATCTATGTGTTGTTCTTTTGTATAGCTATTTATTGTACCTTTGTATATCTATATGTTGTACTGTTGTATAGCTATAGGTTGTTCTGTTGTATATCCATATGTTATTTTGTTGTCTGTCTATGTGTAGTTCTGTTTTATATCTATATGTAGTTCTGTTGCATAGCTATGTGTAGTTTCTTTGTATATCTATATTTAGTTCTTTTGTATATCTATCTGTTGTTCTGTTGTATAGCCGTATGTATTTGTATTGGGTATCTATATGTAGTTCTGTTGTATATCTATTTGTAGTGCTGTTGTATATGTATATGTGTAGTTCTGTTGTATATCTATGTGTAGTTTTGTTGTATATGTATATGTAGTTCTGTTGTATATATATGTGTGTGTAGTTCTATTGTATATATATATATATATATATATATATATATATGTGTGTGTGTGTGTGTGTGTGTGCATGTAGTTCTGTTGTATATAAATGTGTAGTTCTGCTGTATAGGTATGTAGTTCTTTTGTATATCTATATGTAGTTTTGTTGTTATATTTGTGTAATTCTGAAATATAATCGTGTCTCATTCTGTTATATATTTATGTGTTGTTCTATTGTATACCTTACTGTCGCTCTGTACTGGTCGTTTCTTTGGTTTCGTTTTTATCTATGTAGATTTGTATTGTATATTTTATGTTGTTGTGTTGTATAGATAGATGTGTCTCAGTTGTATATAAAGATGTATGCTCTATATCTATATATGATCGTGTTTCAACTATATCAGCAACCAATTTACTATCTTTACACAAGGTGTTTCCATGTTGTACAATACGCTGAAACATCATATTTCGAAAATTTCGTGCGTATCATTATAGAATCATTTTTTATCGATTATTATATGTTTTGAGAAATAATTTGTAAGATGGACTAATTGCCAAAAAGAAATAAAATAAAAATAAATAACGATGATAATGTCATTAAATCTTGGTTGTGTTTCTTTATATCGCTAGCTTTACATTTATCGTCAATTAAACATTTTATAAGAAAAAACATTTAATAGTGAGGTTCATTCAGGTTTTGACATGGAATCAATTCATCTGTAGTTGGATGTTTCCCACTGAGCTATATCTCCAGATTACAATATACATTTCTTTTAATGATTTATAGATATTTTATTATTTCCGTTGGCCGGTGTAACTTAAAATATTTCCCTATAAATATTCTTATTTTTTATCTATAAGAGAAAAAGACTATTTTTTAAGATCGGATCTTTTTCATTTTTTTGATATTTATCGGATTTCTAAAAACACTGCCATGCATATAAATTACTTGTATTATTATTCATCGGACTACTGTTCTCATCTTGAGTGTGGTTTTCACAACGTTTTGGTCGATATAACCTCCAACCTTTTCAAGGTGTATCTTGTCGAACTCGGGAATGTGTCTGTCGAACTGGGAAATTTGGACTCGATAAAGGTCATGGCTGACGGAAAAAGAGCACGCTATCCCCGTAAAGTAAATAAAGGTTTCCACTTGAAATTCCGTCCAAGTTTCTGAGTTTGACAGAAACATTCCCGAGTTCGACAGAAACATTCCCGAGTTCGACAAAATACACCTGAAGCAGGTCGGAGCAGATCGAAACGTTGTGAAAATCACACTCAATATGAGAACAGTAGTCCGATAGATAATAATAATAATAATAATAATAATAATAATAATAATAATAATGATAACAATAATAATAATAATAATAATAATAATAATAATAATAATAATAATAATAATAATACAAATAACTAATCCTATTATAAAAATTCAGAAACAATATAAATTACTATTGTTTGACATTTGCAAGAGATAGACGCAGCCGTTTCGGAACGAAGAAAATTACACACACGCACAAAGTGATTTTGTAGAAGAGTAGAGAACCGCGTAGGATAGTTGAAGATTTTTGGACACATCATGCAGGCAAATCGGATGGAATAATAATGGATGTTAAGGTGAATTGTTAGTAACAATCTGGGGAAGACAGAGAATCAAAGTTCACGGACGAAATACACAACCATTGATCTCATTGGATTGAGCGAGTGTACACAGGATGGGAGAACCATCAAAAACAGACCTTATACATAAAGAAGAACAAAGAAAAAGAAGTTTAGAGTGTCACCCATTAAAAGATTTATAATAGATTTAATCAGGATATTATAGATAAAATCAGCTGAGTATATGTAAGGCTATATTCAATATAAATGCTATCATTGTGTTACTTTGTTGTCTTTGTGATATTAACAAATGAAAGTATTGCAGTATCGTTTGAAGGTGAAGCATTACGTAAATGCCAAGCATCGTTATTTCCTTTCAAGCCCGTAATGCACGAGATTTCCACGTTCTGCACACACGGTCATGATGACCCAGACATCACTGCTAAACAACAATCCTGACCGCTGGTCGCCGTATTTGTACCCGCCTTCTTCTTCCTACAATACATATAGACAATATTTTCTGTAGCGTAATCGAGGCAAAACTAAACGTATACTCTTACATAAGTGTCAACTCTCTGATGGTAACCACAGTAGAGGCGTTCATCGCTATAGACAATGACATGGTAGACAAAGCGTGTGATTAATATCACGTTCACCTTTAGATGATCAATTTGGGCAGTAGTAATTACAAAACATCATGTAGTATCTACCTGGATTTGGTACTGAATAATGTTTGGTCCATATATTTTAATGCAACCCTTGATATATATATATATATATATATATATATATATATATATATATATATATATATATATTGTATAATATATACATGAATTTACTTTTATATCGGTAGTCGGTACCGACGGTTTCAAGCCCGGTAGTTGAGGACTGCTCTTAATGTCCGCCTCAGGCTCTCTTCAGCCGACTCTCGTCTGTCTTTAACCGGAACCGGAACTCTATATATGCACACCATAATTTTTATTTATTTATTTATTGATTTAATCCTTTATTTTTTTATTTATTTTTTATTTATTTATTTTTTTGTATGCTACTTTAATAAGGTAATAAATTTGAAGCAATAAATTAAAAAGTATGGGATGATGCCTTCTATATTATTTTTTTTCTTTAAGCACCTCCCCCCTATCATTCAGTTTAAGTCTCGTTTAAAAACGTTTTAAAAGTTCATTTTGAAGTTATGTCTGATCTCGTTTAAAAATAGGGTAATAAAATTGACGTCGCAATGGGGGCCTATGAGAGTGCAGACGTGTGCGATTTAGTCGTACTGTTTATACTGACCAACTTAGAAAAGAAATTCCCAGATCATTCATTCAGACTATATAGAGATGATGGTTTATGTCTATTGCGAAATTACAGTGGAAATGCATTAGACAGGTTTAGAAAAGAAATAGAAAAGTATTTCAAGGAGTTAGGATTTAAAATAATAATATCCACAAATTTACGTAAAGTGGACTTCTTAGACGTAACTTTAGATCTCCAAAAAAGAATATATAAACCCTTTCATAAACCAAATGAAAAATTAGTATACATAAACAAAGGTTCATGCCACCCCCCGACAATATTTAAAAATATGGTAGCAAATGTGAGCAAAAGAATATCTACATTGTCTTCAAATGCAGAAGTATTTGAACAAGCAGCTCCATATTACAATGACGCGCTCCATAAAATTGGATTTAAAGAACAAATAAGATTCGAACCAACCCATAACCAACAAAAAAACAGAGGACGGAAAGTAATTTGGTTTCTACCTTCATTCTCATTAAATATAAAAAACTAAAGTAGGACAGTTGTTCTTGAAACTACTAGATAAACATTTCCCAAAAAAGCACAAGCTACATAAAATATTCAATAGAAATACAATTAAAATAAGCTACTTAACAACACCGTCAATAAAATCCATCATCTCTAGAGAACCAATAGAGAGGGAAAATGCAACCTGCTCTTGCAGAGCTAAAAATGAGTGCCCGCTTGAAGGGAATTGTAAAGCAGAGTCACTTGTATATGAAGCAACTGTAACGAATACATCCACAAACGTAACTAATAAATACATTAGAATGACGAAGGGGCCGTTTAAACAGAGATATTACATGCACATGAGCTCTTTTAGAGCAAAAGAGAGAAGTAATACGGCTATAGCAAACAAGATCTGGCACTTAAAAGAAGAAGGTGCACCTTTTCGGTGAAATGGAAAAAAATCGAGCAAAAACCTTCATACTCCCCAGAGCTAAAATAATGCTCGCTCTGCAATGCCGAAAAATATTATATTTTAAAAGCAATCCAAGAAGATGGATGCTTAAATGTAAGAAACGAATGCTTGAAGGACTGTATACATAGAAGAGGATCGCTTCTAATAAATTGGGATAGAAAAAAAGATAAAACGTGAAGATAAAAAAAGGGTTTAGTTATAGACACATGTCAAAATATTTTATTTTATATTATTGTAGATCTTATCACCCATTTTAAACGAGATCTAGAGAGAATTTTTAAGTTTAAAATTTTAAATGTTTTAAAACGTGTTTTTAAATAGAGCGAGATCATGTTATACTTAATATACTTAAATATAAAAACGCAAATTTTTGACACCGTTTAGACCTATTTCAATCTAAGATTTATTACCGTTTTCAAAACGAAATTACATATAATTTTAAAATAACGTTTTAAATGATTTTAAACGTGAAACGATACTTAAATATAAACATATGCCATATTTTTACACATTTTAAGTCTATTTTAACTAAATATTATTACCGTAATTAAAACGAAACTAGAGATTATTTTAAAATAAATCTTAAACGTTTTAAAACGCAAAGCGATACTTGAATATTAGTATATACCATCCCCTGGGGACTTCCTTGGTCTATTTCAATCTAAATTTTATTACCCTATTTTAAAACGAGATTAGACATAACTTCAAAATGAACTTTTAAAACGCTTTTAAACGAGACTTAAACTGAATGATAGGGGGGATGCTTAAAGAAAAATAATAATATAGAAGGCATCATCCCATACTTTTTAATTTATTGCTTCAAATTTATTACCTTATTAAAGTAGCATACAAAAAAAAATAAATAAAAATAAAAAATAACCAATAAAAAAAAATTTTAAAAAATAAAGGATAAAATAAATAAATAAATAAAAATTATGGTGTGCATATATAGAGTTCCGGTTCCGGTTAAAGACAGATGAGAGTCGGCTGAAGAGAGCCTGAGGCAGACATTAAGAGCAGTCCTCAACTACCGGGCTTGAAACCGTCGGTACCGACTACCGATATAAATGTAAATTCCTGTATATATTATACAAAAAATATATTGCTCTTATTTCGAGAAAGGTTTTTTTCCCTAATAATAGAGCACTGTATGGGAATTCTTTTTCTACAAAAAGTACAAGTATATATATATATATATATATATATATATATATATATATATATGTATATATATATATTTAAATAATAAATAAATAATATATATATCTATATATATATATATATATATTTGTAGTCATCGACATACAGTCCTATTTCGTTGTATCACAACTCATCAGTGCCGTTAGACCAGCACCTCTCCCAAGCCGAGAATTCAACATAGAACCATCCCGATGATAGTCAGCAGTTCTACCGATCGACCCACGGGAGCGGCGCCCGTATATAATCTCCGCAAATGTCTATTTAAACAAACATCTCAACCACTTGTATATATATATATATATATATATATATATATATATATATATATATATATATATATATATATATATATATATATATATAATGGTAATTGCTTTATCAACACCCTCCCTGTAGTTGCTGGGTAAACTGTCAGTGACATCCAAATCATATCTGTGGGTCCGAAGGTGACTCTTCATGCCGCTAGAGGACTTGGACAGTTTGACACATACAGTGTATCACAAAAGTGAGTATACCTTTCACATTTCTCCAAATATTTTAATATATATCTTCAGGGGACAACACTGAAAAAATGGCACTTCAATGAGTACACCCCATAAGCAGCAACTAACAGTACTGCTTGTAATTTTCCCTCAAAAATATAATGTGTTTTATTAGTGTTAATCGGCCCATACGCTCTCACTAATACTGGGCACTGACAGTCTCAACATGGCATCACATGGCAAAGAACTCTCTGTGGATCTTTAATACTGGTAACTATCAGTTCCAACATGGTAAGGTATAGCAAAGAACTCTCTGACGATCTTAAAAAAGTTTGAAGATGGGCAAGACTACAAGAAGATTTCCAACGCCCTGGAATTGAGTTTCAGAATATTAGCTAAGATCACCCAGTGTTTAAAAAGCTAAGGGTCCACTCAGAACAGGTCTCAGGTAGGTCATTCAAAGAAACTGAACGCATGGGCCAAGCATAACATCCAAATGTTCTTTTTAAAAGATCGGCGTAGGACTGTAATCGGCATTGCTGCGGAGATTAAAGTAGTGAGGGTTCAGCCTGTTTATGCTTAGACTATACACTGCACTCTATATCAAGTTGGTGTGTATGGCGGTCACCCCAGGAGGAATCCTCTGCTGAGGAGGATAGACAGGAAACCCTGCAATCATTTTGAAGATTTTGTTTAGTTGTATATTTTAGTTTGGTGATATATTTTAGTTTGATGAAGATTTTGTTTAGTTGTATATCAATATGTTGTTTTGTTGTATATGTATATGTTATGTTTTATATCTATACGTTGTTCTGTGCTATATCCATGTGTAGTTCTGTGGTATACATCTGTGTTGTTCTTTGTATATCAATGTGTAGTTCTCAGTCGTTCTGTTATATATCTATATGTTGTTCTGTTGTATACTTTTGTGTAGTTGTTTTGTATATCTATATGTTTTTTGGCTGTATATCGATTTGTTGTTCTGTTGTATATCTATGTGAAGTCTTTTTTGTATATCTATGTATATTTCTTTTGTATATGTGTATGGTGATCTGTTGTATATCTATGTTGTTCAGTTGTATATCTACATATAGTTCTGTTGTATATCTATATGTAGTTCTATCTATGTGTTGTTCTGTTGTATATCTATTCGTTGTTCGGTTGTATATATATATATATATATATATATATATATATATATATATATATATATATGGGTAGTTCTGTTTTATATCTATGTGTAGTTGTGTTGTTTAAGTGTGTATTGTTCTCTTTTATATCCATAGGTTCTCCTTTTTTATATAGTTGTGTAGTTCTGTTGTCAATCTATATGCAGTTCTGCTGTATATATATATATATATATATATATATATGTGTGTGTGTGTGTGTGTTGTTCTTTTGTAAATTTAAAAACAAAGCACATGGATTACTGGAAGCTGTTTATATGGTCTGATGAGATGGACATTAATTTGTGATGAGTACAAAGATAAGTGTGCCATCCTTACAGTCAAACACGGTAGTGGGGATGTCATGGTCTGGGGTTGCATGAGTGCCGCAGGTGATGGGAGGTTAACTTTCAGAGAAAGAGAAACATGAGTTATTACATGTACTATGAATTGGGGGGGATTTTATTGAAAGCAGACGAGTGGCGTACATTGTTATTTGATTTATATACATTATGTCTATGGAGACCAATAAATAATACTTAAATTAAACAACGAACAGGAGAATTCAATTTAACTTTCAGAGAGAGAGAAACGTGAGTTATTACATGTACTATGAAATGCTGCTGAAGAATAGGATCTTCTCCTTGAAGAAACTGCGTCGCAGGTATTGTTCCAGCATGACAATGACCCCAAACGTACCTCCAAGACGACCAGTGTTTTGCTGAAGAAGCTGAGGGTAAAGGCGGTGGACTGACTAAGCATGTCTCCAGAATTGAGCCCAATAGAACATCTTAAGGTGATACCCAAGCGGCAAGTGTTGATGAGTAAAGTCTCAAATATACGCCAGCGCCATGAAACAGTGAAAAATATATTCCACTGACTACCTGTAAAGCTCTAATCAACTACATGCCCATAAAAGTAAATGCAGTTATAGATAATGATGATGGTCTCACAAAATATTGACTGTTGACATAGCGTTAGTCAATATTGACAACTGCCCTGAAGAGATGTGCTCACTTTTGTTGGCAGAATTATTATGTTGAGTTATTTTTAGGGGGGTTAATTATCTCTGTTATAGAAGCTGTACACAGACTACTTTTCATTGTGTCAAAGTGCCATTTTGTAAGTGTTACCCCATAAAAAGATATAGTTATTTTGTAAGTGTTACCTCATAAAAGGTATAGTTATTTTGTAAGTGTTACCCCATAAAAAGATATACTTATTTTGTAAGTGTTACCCCATAAAAAGATATACTTAAATATCTGTAGAAATGTGAGGGATGTATTCACTTTTGTTTTACACTGTATTGCAGAAAAAAGTACACTTAGACAGCAAGTCATTTTAAAGCCATGTAATGAGGAATACGACGGAATTCTATTGCTGATTCTGCCGATATTTCAAACAGTTTTTTTTTTTTACACAGTGATCACCACTTATCAAGGCCCGGAAGCCACTCAGAGATAAGGGTTATTGCAAGTACCTTACGTTAGTGTGGAGATTTGATGAATTGTTTACTTAAGAGGGCGGTTCATTAGGAATTTGTTAACGTTGGACTTGAAGACATCCAAGTTGTAGTCCGGTGGGAAGCAGGCAGACGGAACAGAGTTTCACAGGCGTGCAGTTCTAAGAAAGAGGCTTTGTTCATGGAATCTATGTTTAGATTTAGGCACAGATATAGAGTGGGGGAAATTTTTCACAGTGGATTCAGCTAGACGGGTGATTTTCGTGAAAGACTGGCGAGGGGGACCAGAGATTGGAGTTCAGACGAGCACCTGCCATGGAAATAACGATAAAACAAGGATAGGCTCGCAACGTCTCTTCTGTGGGAGAGAGGTTGCAGGGTAGAGAAAAGGGCATCCCCCACTAGTTCTCTTGATCTCGTTCAGCCCTCTCCATTGGAGCGCTTTGAACCCGTTACGTTATCTGGATTAGTTAATGCTGATGAGGGTTTTTTTTCTCAGTAAGTTTTATATTGATGAATTATTTTAATTTCATAAATATTTATTTGTTTATTTTAAAGAAGATGTGTGTCAGGGGAAATAGTTTAAGGAAGAGGCGTGATCGAATATATCTATTTATTATTATTAATTCGCTGTACTTACTTATATATATATATATATATATATATAATCCACAATCCACGTGCGGTACTGTTTCAAACACCTTTCCTCAGCCGTGGATCGAACCTGGAACTATCTCGTTGACATTCGACAGCTCTAACCATCGGAACACGAAACAGTGCTGTAAATATTTCTCCTCGAGTGTGTAGTAAATCCACACCCGCCCGTCGTAGAAAATGCTCAAACCATCATTTGTTTACAAAAAAATAAATAGTGGGCTTAGCTGAATTGCTTAACTACGCGTCGGGTGAAAATATATTTACAAAGTGTTCAAGCCAAAGAGGTGGTCGCTTTAATTTGTCATCCACATACAGTACTTTTTCGTAATATCACAACTCATCAGTGCGGCTAGACATACACCTTTCCCCAGCCGTGGATCAAACCAACAGCCGTCGTGTTGACAGACGAAAGCTCTAACAATCAGACAACAAATCAGTGCTGTAAATATTTCTACTCCAGTTTGAATGAAATTTACACCCGGCAGTCGACAACAGTGCTTAAACCATCATTTGTTTATAAACGAATAGTGGCCTTAGCTTAAATATATATATATATATATATATATATATATATATATATATATATATATATATATATTATATATGTGTGTGTGCGTGTATATATATATATATATATATAATATATATATATATTAAATGTTAAATATGTTAGCACCTGCATTAAATGCTATTTTCTTAATGTTAGCTTGTAATTTTTAAATAAGAATTGCTTCTAGTAAATTAAATCTCTGTGTGCAATTATTTCCATACTTAATTTTAATGTTAGTGGTTTATATAATTCTTATTTTAGCTGCGATAATTTTTTTATTATGGGAAAACCCGGCATTTTATGGCGCTTTTTTTCCGAAATGCGTGTGAAACGTCTGGAATAAGTTGTCATTGTACTCAGAATGGGATTAGTATTATTATTATGTGTTTGGAATATTAAGTTAGAAGTTCAAAATTTTGTGGAATATATTATTAGTTTAATCTTTTTTTTGTTTGATGGATTTCGTTGTTCGTTCTATTATTATTTTGTACAGTTAATAATGAAATTTGTGTTTGTTTAAAGTTGGTATTTTTTGTTATTGTTTTGGTTTATGTTCTTTTATATAGTTTATATAATGTTTTATATGTTGATTAATTACTTTTTTTAAATATATGCATATTTTTAAATGTATGCATAAGTAAATACCGAAGGAAAATAAGTGCATAAAAAATTATATATATATATAAATATATATAAATATATATATATATATATATATATATATATATATATATATAATTTTTTATGCACCTATTTTCTTTCGGTATTTAATTCAACAGTGTTCCGAGGTCCACTGAACCTCTGTCTGATAAATGCTCGATTATATATATATATATATATATATATATATATATATATATATATATATATATATGTATATATATATATACGGATATATATATGCACACATATATATGTATATATATATATATATACACAGAGCGAGGGAGAGAGAAAGAATAAATGACAAAAAGTTATATTCCAAAATTCGATATGTTGACCATCTTATAATTTATTCCTTTGATTCAGTTGACGTATACAATTTAACTGAATTAAAGGAATAAATTATAAGATGGTCAACATCACGAAGTTTGGAATATATCTTTTCGCCATTTATTCTCTATATTGCTCTGTAATTACACTGAGCTTCTTAAATAAAGATTGATATATATTAAATATATTTCTACAGAGATATATATATATATATATATATATATATATATATATATATAGATAGATAGATAGATAGATACATAGATAGATAGATAGATTGTTGGTGTTTACTTCAAACGATAAATACGGTTTATAATGACTACGCTTCGAATCTCATTTTTTATTTACTTAGAAAGTCGCCCATAATTTATTTGGACGTATATAACATTTTTTTATTTATTTTTATTTTTAAAACAGTTTGTTTGTTTTAAAAAATAATAAATAAAATAATATATATACATATATATATATATATAGATATATATATATATATATATATATATATATATATATATATATATATATATATATATATATATATACTGCCGACTGTCAACACGACGGTTCTAGGTTCAATCCTTGGCTTGGGAGAGATGCTAGTCTAGCGGCACTAATGAGTTGTGATACAACGAAACAGGACTGTATGTCTATGACTACAAATATATGTATATATATATATACATATTAATATATATATATATTAATATATATATATATATATATATATATATATATATATATATATATATATATATATATATATATGGCCATAGAGTCAAAATAATTTGAAACTGCATTTAAATCTTTCTATCCGGAGCAATTTTTATTTTATCCACTCATGATTGTGTAACTATGAAACGCTAGGGTCTGTAGGTGAAACAATTAAAATCCATCTATAATAATAGACCTTTCAACTAGGATTTGGGCCATTTACTGCTCCCTACTATCGAAACGTTGCGGCTTGCATCCCCATTGCGTATATAATTTTTTTGTTGTTTCCTTTCACACAAGAGTTGACAACCGGATTACCTTGTCAAAAATGGCATGTGATTATGTTCTAATCTTTTGACCGACAATAATTATCATTTCATACATTGATAGTTGCGTAAGCACAAAACAAATCTGTGTGTAAATAAATTGATAATTTTTATAAAAAGTACTTTATATATATTCTATTATATTTGTGTATACATACACATATAAATATTCACAAATAGACGGTTTCGCTGTATCACACCTCTCTAGTGCATCTACACTAGCACCTACCTTAAGTCAGGATTGAAACTCGACCGCCTAGGCGACAGTCGGCGCTTCTCAATGTTATGCTATATATATATATATAAAAAGAGAGAGCGGAAAGATATTCGTGTATAAGTTTGTACATGTCCTTTTATGCAGTGTTGCAGTTTGTCAAAAACAGAATTGATTTCAAGTGTGATAAGGCGTTCTCTATGAAGGCTTGAGGCATACAGTCTCTCACTTACAGACGTTCAGAAATTAGATTTGCCCAGCCATTTTTGTTTAGGTTTAACGGTCTGCGAAAAGAATGGCGGACTTTTTATTTGCGCTGTATTAACAGATACACACACGCGCACGCGCGCACACACACACACACGCACACAAACGCACGCACGCGCGCACACACATGCGCGCATCTGCAGAGAAATGAGAACAAAACGAAACTTCATTAATAGTTTTTTTGTCTGCCTTTCATTGGCGACTCTTTTCGCCAAAATATTTCATGATTCATAAATTGTTGCCCGGATGGAGCAGAATGTCTGCTTTGCAAAAGTGCATAATATCTGATTCTATTGATACAAACGTCCTCGCATTTTTATTAGAATATGTGTTCGTCACTAGTAAACCTTGTCGATCATTTGGTCCGTCACACATTTGTTCACAAATGGCATTTTAATGTCCAAAGTTACATATTGTTCATTTCTAAATCGACCGGCTAGATTGTCACACTTCAATCTGAAATAATATTCCGGCAATTTCTTACTGTAACAGTCAGGAACATTTTTGTCTGTTCGTCTGTCGCACCTAATCTGTAATTTCCTTTAGTTTATTATGACAGGATTAAAAGCGCAATTTCGTCTGCTTGTCATATTTAAGTGTAAAAATAGTTCTGGTAATTTGTTACACTATTGTTTAAAACACATTTGTCTGTCACACTTAAACTAATATAAAGTTTTCCATCTGTCTGTCATATTTAAGTTATATAATTCGATGTGTGTAATGAAATACATATGAATGATATTATCATGTATTTATGTGCTGATTGACTGGTCGTATCTCGCTTTTAAGATGTGTCAATGTATTTCTCATAAAGGCTTTGTCTGTCTTTTATTTCACTCTCATTCCTCCCACCTCTCTCTCTCTCTCTCTCTCTCTCTCTCTCTCTTCCTCGCTAACTGCCTTTTGCCGACCTCTCACGCTTATGTTTTTTTTTCGCTATCTCCCCTTTTCTTCTGCTTTTTTCCTCGCCTGCTTTCACATATCTCTCCTTCTCTCTCTCTCTCTCTCTCACTCTCTCTCTCTCTCTCTCTCTCGATTCCTCCTTTTCTACTTCTGTCCGCCTCTTTCTCCGGTCAGTAAATTACGTGGTCTGTTAGGCTTATATCTTTTACTCTTTATGAGTTCTGAATAAAATGGGAAACGAGAAAAGTGTCGCCATAATAAAACAACTATACAGCTTTATTTATAAACTTTTATTGAAAAAAAAAAACAATTCCGGTAATATGATTATGAACATGCGTTGACATCTATTCAATATAGCCGCCTTCAGCCTCAATGACTTCCTCGATATGGGTCTGGAACTAGAAGAATGCCTTTTCCACAAGCGCTGGCGGGAGCTCGGCGAATACTTGGCGGATGGCGGCGATCAAACTGGATCTGGTGTTGTGGGAGGTCATGTTGGTGATGTTCTCAACATATGAGCAAATGAAGTAGTCCGGCGGGATCAGGTCGGGAAAGAAGGTGGGGCAATGAGAGAAGGGCACAAAATCGAAGCACTCCTTCTGAACTCAAGCCTGGGTTTCTTTGAACCTGTTTTCCAGTGCGAGTCTTGCTGCTATACGCAGGGTCTGCAAGCGGCCACCTGATATCTCCAGGGTGTCATTAAACTCTTCAATACATCCAGGTACACTTATGTGTTAACTTTCTAGCAGACTTCGAAGATGTGAAGTGCCATGATGTGGCCCTCACTTGAAACAACACTAAAGACCATAACCGTGGCTGGAGTATTTGTTTTTACCACCCTTGACACATCCTTGCTATTCATGGAAATCAAGCGATATAATCTATTTTACATATACTCTGCTTTTTTATATTTTTATTCCACTTTTCATTTTAGTATTTCCCACTCATCTTCTCCTCCTAATGAACATCCCTCTCTACCCCCTCTCTCGCTCTCTGATTTTCAAGAGAGTAATTTTTATTTCATTTTTCCGATATTTTTTGCTTCACATTTGTTTCTGTCCTTCGTACACTTTTTTAAATTTTTATTCTTGCCCCACCCTTAACATAAACAGAGATTAGACGATTTTTGTAATTATATGTCCCCTTTTGATTTTGCGCTGGGAGTATAGTTATGTGCAGTTCTAGGAGGCCCAACTTTCCAGTATTGACCTTCTCTCTTTGAGAAGGTGTTCGTTTATTGCTAATCGGCTGAGGCGCCGTCATCGAGGAATGCGACAGGGCTGCCCAGGCACTTTTTGCATGTAAGAGTGCCCCTACTCAGGAGCGCTGACTTCTTAATCCCACTGTCCGACCCCGGTGTCTAAGTTCCTGCAGTGAGAGAGAACTAGCTTTTTATACTTCTCTTCTTCTTCTCGGTAAGTTTTCCTCCTTTCTACATACAAGGGTCGTTCCAAAAGTAAAGATTCTTATTTTGCTTTAACGTATACATGTTGAAGAACTACAAAGACGGGAGTTATATTCAAACGATCGACGCATTCGGAATGAATATTTCTGCCTAAAGCACAATTGAAGTTTGATACTTTATATTTGCATTTTAAACTATAATTCAAGCAATATATATGAAAAAAAATTAGGTTCTTTAGAGTGCAATGTAGACTGCGATATATTGTGGACTAAGTCAGTGAGGAGAGGCATTTGAAGCCTCATTCAAGTGCACCGCAATGGGTTCCCAATCAGAGTAGGCAATCATCGATTTGATTAAAAAATGGACGATTTAACGATTTAGATGGCAATAAAAATATGGGAGTGTGCAACATTCATTGGTCATCATTCAATCCCGGGCAATGATGGGTGTCCTTGTTAGCTTTTTATATTCTTACCATCTTACTTTTTCTTTATCTTATTTTCCTCTTCTATCTTTATTCTCTCTCTCTTTCCCTCTGTGACTGACTTATATTACTACGAGGTTAATCAATTTTTGCCTATCTTTTATATATATGTATATATGTATATATATATATATATATATATGTATATATATATATATATATATATACATACATATATACATATTTTTTTTGCCTATCTTTTATATATATGTATATATGTATATATATATATATATATATATGTATATATATATATATATATATATATATATATATATATATATACATACATATATACATATATATAAAAGATAGGCAAAAATTGATTAACCTCGTAGTAATATAAGTCAGTCACCGAGGGAAAGAGAAAGAATAATATATATACACATATATATGTATATATATATATATATACATATATATACATATATATGTGTGTGTGTGTGTGTGTGTGGATGTGGGTGTGGGTATGTGTGTGTGTGTGTGTGTATTCTATTCCATAATATTTTCTGGCATCGCATGTTCACTGCAGATAGATAGATGAAAGTCAAACGTTTCAAGACAGTAAACGACGCCATTTTAACGGTGTGTCGACCAAATTATTCTCGCTGAAAAGACTTACCGTTTCATGAGCAGATTTACGTCGTCTTAGATGATATATTTTTTGTTCCAGTTTTTTGTAGTTTGTAATAATTATTTTCTGTTTTCTTCCTTTCATTTTGGAAAACAAAATAATGGTCATGGCATCTAGCTATGCTAGTACAAGTGTTTCTGTCTCACGCGTGGTTCGATTAAGATTTTGAATTGGGGAAGAAGTGCAGACAGATAGAAAACTTCAGGAGTCCACATGACATACGTACAAACACACATGCAGACGCACATACAAACAAACAGCATATGACGCGATTCAATGGGGAGGGTAAATATCTCTACTGGGCGATCTGTAAAAAAATTGAATATCAAATGCAGGTGGAATCCTGGGCACATATACAAGAAAGAACAGTCGGAAATACACCATTATCTATGTCTATGCGATTCCTACCGCTACAGTACACCCCTAGAAAAAGAAGACATAAATAGAGCTAGGCAACACTATATTCTTGTCATTGTTTTGACTCTCTAGTATATATCCGACAAGTTAGACATAGTCAATCAACCGAGAACCACATCACTCTACATAAAAACATATAAGATATCAATGGATATATACCTGAGAATCAAAACAATGAAAAGAATACGCTGTTGTCATAGACCTAGATATAAAACCTGACTTACATGCAGAGTGGAACGATAAAAATGCCGCCCTAATAAAACAATGCTACCGCTTCATTGTACAACTTTTATTGAAAACTATCAATTCTGTTAACTTGGTTATGTAGTAGAGCTGACATCTATTCAATGTACCGATACGGGTCCAGAACTGAGAATATGCCTTTTCCATAAGCACCGGTGTTAGCTCGGCGAATACTCGGCGGATGACGGCGATCAGTCTGGCTTAGGTGTTGTGGGAGTTCATGTTAGTGATGTTCTCGGTGTATGATTAAACGAAGTAGTCCATCTGTACAGGTCGGGGAAGAAGAGGAGGCAGTAAGAAAATGATACAAAATCGTAGCATTCCTTCTCAAGCCAAGCCTAGGCGCTTTAGACTTGTGGGCCGATGCTGAGTTCTGCTGTCACGCACAGGGTCTGCCAGCGGACACGTGATTGTTCAAAAGGATCACCGCACTGTTCAGTACATCCTGGTATACTTTTGTGTTAACTTTGGAGCCGACTTCAAACATATACAGTCGCAGGATATGGCCCTAACTTGAAAACACAGCAAATACCATAACCGCGGCCGCAAACTTTGTTTTTATCACCTTGTGCACGTCCCTGTCATTCGTAGCTACCCAACGATGCAATGGGCCTGTTGTCATGAATTTGATAGATAAGGAGCATTAGTTATCAAGCGGCGCATCTCCGATCTCGCTCGTAGAACATTGTGGAACTTTCAGACATTAAAAGGGCTTTTATCGTTCTGGGAGTTTGCACACAACTGGCCAACTAGTAAATGGTCTGCAACAAAAAAAGAATGGAATCATTCTGTCTTTTCTTGGTTAACAATTTTATGGTTTCACCCTCCAGTATGGGACAAGAAGCAGGAGGTAGCAACCTTAGTATAAGGTAATATTCCCAATGATGCTGGGTTAAAAAGATCTGAGAGGAGAAGAGATAACGAAATACTTATGAATGACATGAAAAAAAAATTGTTTCGCGGTTGAAATATCTGAATTAGCGGGTGGATGTTAGACATCTAGTAGGGTGACCCTTCCCTACTTTGACCAACTTTATAAGGAAATAAAAACGCAAGCATACGTAAACATGCACAAACACTCACACACACATCTATCTATCTATCTATCTATCTATCTCTCTCTCTCTCTGTATATATATATATATATATATATATATATATATATATTTATTAATTATTATAAGTGTTAAAATATAGTAAATAAAAAAAGTAAAAATATTTGTTTTTATGTCCAAATAAAAATACTGGCGATTCTCTAAGAAACTCGATCTGCAAGGTGAAGACGCTATGTAAATCGTATTATCGTTTAAAAATCAGAAACAAATCTATGTAAGTTTATAAGCGATTAAAATAAACAGTAAAATTATATTTGGTATCGTAGAGTAATTGATTACGTGCCGGACTGTCAAGCGCCGCTGAACAGGGTTAGAGAACTGAAACATGCGTGTCCGTAGTTTACGTTTTTAAAACATGTGTGTATGTGTGTGTGTGCGCGCGTGTGTGTGTGTCTGTGTGAGTTTGTGTGTGTGTGTGTGTGTGTGTGTGTGCGTATATTCAGAAAGTAAAGTATACAAATTAAACACTGGAGATATGAATAGATGTATTAAAGTTAATTTATATATATATATATATATATATATATATATATAAATATATAAATATATATATATATTTACATATATATATTTATATATTTATATATATAAATATATATATATAAATATATATTTATATATATATATATATATATATGTATATATATATATATATATATATGCTTGTATGTGTATGCATGTAACGTTGCTTAAGAACTAACACACGTCGTAGCCTCGGTCGCAAAGGAGACAAAGAATGGAAGCTAACTTCAACTCGCTTGTTTATTCCTATTTTTTACATGGATATTTATTTCTCCTTTCTCGCATTAGTGTTATAAGGTCCCGCACGCGATCGTCTTCTCGAACATCATTCACGTTTCTCGCGTAGTCTTGAACGTTATTTTTGTCTCTAACATGATCTCCTTTTCAAAGTCTTCATTTTTGCCTACCGCTGATGTCCTTTCGCATGCATTTGCATGAGCGCATCCGTTCTATTTACACACACACACACACACACACACACACCAATCTACACACACACACATATATATATATATATGTTGCATGCACATATATATATATATATATGTTACACACATCTCTCTTTCTCTCTGTGCATATATATAATAAGCCTGAGGAGTCCTAGAGTGGATGAAACGCGGAATATTCAGTGTAGCTTAATCGCCATATATATTTTATAAATCACTAACTAGCTCTACCTACGTATTGAGCACTTTTGAAGTAAATACTTAAAGTTTACGCAGAAATCTATACTTTCGTATAATAATTTTATGTGAGTAAATTAAGTAGTTATATATATATATATATATATATATATATATATATATATATATATATATATATATATATATATACTGAGCGAGTCAATCAATAAGAGAGAATCGGAGATTGGTAAGCAGTCAGTAAGACAATTTTACCGACGATCAGCTTGGCGATTGGTTTTGTCTCATACGTCCACAGCAGGATGTGAAACGCAGAGAAGCGTTGCGATTTCGAGCGAAGTATTAACTTGTAAGAAAGAACGTTTATTTTAACTATGACTCATCAACTAGTGTTTGTTTCTGAGAAATTTTTCATCACAGCGTTTCGTGGACGTGAGAAAAGAGAGTAAGGATGTATACTATCTATATACACACACACACACATATATATATATATATATATATATATATATATATATATATATATATATATATATGAATATTTCTTTTACGCACATTCCATTAATTGCCTGTTTGTATTGTAAAGACCGACGCGCATGCATACACATCAAGACACAAACACCATACGGCCGTAACATACAGACATGGGTACAATTTATATGGATACACACTAAACAATGCTGTCCACTAACATATTTTATATATATATATATATATATATATATATATATATATATATATATATATATATATATATAACTTTTTTGTTAATTACGCACGTTTACCTTTTAACTTACTTTAAAGCTTTTTATTGTTCTAAATTTTGGAAGTCATTTTGTTTAATTTAAATATTATTGCTTATGTAAAACGATCATTTTATTTCGGTCTAAAACCAAAATTCCAACATTTTTTCCGTATAAAAATTTTAATCTAAGTATGTTATTGTAAAGAGATGCTCTTCAGCACAAATTTTTGGTTATTAAAGACATCTATTTAAGTACAGTTTTTCTCCATCGAAAATTTCGTATTTTATAACACTGACAATCGCAGTGCTACTTTCGCTTCTATTGGTTTGCCAGTTATGTCAAATATTTAACAATATTTCGCCAATGAATTGTATGACATATGTCTTTAGGTATGCGATGGAAACTTCGATAACTCAAAAACTATTCGGTGAATCAGAGTTAGAATTTCTACAATTTTTCATCGTTACAAAACGCAGTTTCATCTGGTGAAATTGGAAGATGAAGTTAAGTCAGCTTTTTCACTTTAAATGAACTGTGTGGACCAGTGGTGTAATGGATTATAATGGATTACAGTGGTATGGATTATAATGGATTACAGTGGTATGGGTTATATTACAGTGATATATTAGTTAAAGCACTTGATATGTTCAGATATAAACTTACTTTTTTTTTGTTGTTGAATGTCTTTATTCACGTCCACCCCAAACAATGCACATCGCTATTTGGACGTAAGGAGCTGCTATTTCAAGCCATGTTTCTGGGAGACCTGCACGCCTGTGGAATTTTCTTCTGTTTTCCTGCTTCCCAGCTGACTACAATATGGTTGTCTTCAAGTCCAACGTAAACAAAGTCTTGATGAGCCGTTCCACTTGAGTTAATAATTTTACCGAATTTCCATTACTAACGATTACTATATTGTCCAATTGACTACTGTACACTCTTCATCTTTATCCTCGAGTGGTCTCTGGGCCTTTATAAGTGGTTACGCCTATGTAACAAAAAGACGAACAAGTTGGGTGGTTACGTTACATTTAAGTGTCTGCATATTATTATATCAGGGTAGCAGTTAGCAGGAGAGAGAATTTCAAATTCCAGGGCAGAAATTATAAGAGTAGAAAGCCGAATAAAAGATAATTATTTCTTATCTCAAAAATTCAGAAAGATATTTACTAGCTTAAAGTAAAATCAACGATCAACAGAAAAACTAGATAAATTGTGGGACTTCCTTGGCTACATTATGGACCAAGTAACAAAACTCAACAATAAACAGAACAAAGGTTATTGCCAAAACTGCGAATTCCGTTCCCACTCTTTATCTATGCGTAAATCAAAACGTAGATTCCATGAACAAAGCTTCTTTCTTAGAACTGCACGCCTGTGGAACACTGTTCCGTCTGCCTGCTTCCCACCTGACTACAACCTGGATTTCTTCAAGTCCAACGTAAACAAATTCCTGATGAACCGCCCCCTTAAGTAGACACTTTATTAAATCTCCACATTAACGTGCTGTACTTACAATAACCCTTATCTCTGAGTGGCCTCCGGGTCTTGATAAGTGGTGGCCACCTTGTAAAAAAAAAAAAAACACCATGGTCGATAGTGTTTTACAATGTGGTAATGTTTGGTCAAGCGATGTTGAAACTACATTGTACCCAAAGACACATATAAATGAAAAACTCGAATCAATGATAAACGCTTTTGCAGTGATTGTGCCCCAACAAGTTACGAGTACGTCAATTATATTTGGTTATGCTTGCGTGTTTCTTTGTAAACCATTCAATAGAACGCCGTGTCTTTGTAATTAATACCATAATTAATCAGATTTTATGAACTTTACTTCATAAATGTGCACAGAACAAAAAAAAAATGTAATTACCGTTGTTCATTGAATTCAAATTGGAATTCGCTAAAGTAAATCCATTGTTTGAATTAATTGGAAATCAGAAAACATTCTATTGATCGACTTTGGTGAAATGGCGAATTTCACGCCGTCGAAAATTTCGTTAAAGCAAACAACATTTGTTAAACGAAGCGTTCAGATCATTTGTATACGATTTTTCTTTTTAAATCAACTGGTTTGATAAGTTTTATGAAAAACAATTCTATGGTCGGAAAAGAATAAAAGATGTATTGAAACGGAGGTTCTCAACCCGGGTGTCGCATGGCTCCCGAGGAGATTTAGTGAGAAGATACACATTGCTTGATCGTTAAACAAAAACTTTAATTGTAAACAAAAAACGTATAGTCCTAAATAAACAAGAACAGTTTAGAAAAAAAGCTTTTTGGCTGAAAAAAAAACTATATAGATGTAAGCAAACGAAATCAATTTACATATTTTCTTTGGAATATTTTCAGATGAATAATTTGTTTAGTTATTTATTTATTTGCTGACTGTTATCCTCATCTCTATTGTTGTTGTTGTTTCACCTGAAGAAGGCCAGAGGATGAGTTAGCCAAAACGTGGGAAAACAACAACCATGAAGAGGAGGATAACAATTTGCAAATAAATAAAAACAAAATGAGTTTATTTAAAAAAAAAAATTGGGTTGTAAAAAAATTGTATATTTGTAAATAATCAAAATCAGTTTATTTATAAAGCTGTTTGATTCGAGCCAAGATCAAAGTGTAGTATCTCTTCTGGTTGTGCACTTCATTTTTTGGTTTCGGTTAATGTAGGAGAAATCTTTCATGACTAATACATAGTTTTATATTTGTTACTTACCAGAGTGTCCCTATTTGGGGAGCTGGTTTCCCCCCCACGTTAAAAACGGACCTTGAGTTTAACTCTGCCCTAGTGGGTAGGCAAATAAACAAACAAAAAGTATTTGATTTCCAAAAAACTATATAATTGTGAATGAACAAAAATGAGTTTATTTCAAAACAAGGCCGATAGCCATTAGTCGCATGCTCTCGTGTAATGAGTGAATGTGTAAATGTAGGATTGATATGAAATTCTTAAAGATAAACTAAAATGACCGAAAAATGTGCTGAAATGACTTAAATAAATAAAAAGTAAATGACTTAGAATGACTTTAATGAACTTAAGGATGAATTGAATGACCTTAAGAATGACTTGAATGCTTAAAAAAATAACTGGAATCCTTCAAAAACAACTTGAATGATCTGGAGAATGACTTGAATGGCTTTGAGACTGATTGGTTGTAAAGTGGGTGATCATTTTACATTAAATTAATACAGAAAACAGATCCCCCACTTTAAATCACAATAAGTACAGCATGTAGTAAGAACAGATACTACACTTTGATCTTGGCCAAAAGGCCAAGAAAAGGGTATTTATTTGCTCCCCCACCGAGTAAATTAAGCACAAGGCCAATTTTTAATGTGAGGAGTAAAACTGGGGACTACTCCCCGGGGAGTAGGGAAGCAGGATAGTGACAATTGGTATGAAGGGTTACCCCTACATTGACCAAGGTCTTATATGTGGAATTGGTATTGATTTGTCCCCACCGAACAAATTATGCACAAGGCCGATTTGTAATGTGAGGAGTGAAGGGGAAATGCGGGCCAACTCCCCGGGGAGTAGGGGAGCTGGATAGTGACAATTGGTATAAAGGTTTGGTATTTATTTTCCCCCCCACCGATTGGTATGAAGGGTTACCCAATTGGTATGAAGGGTTACCCCTACATTGACCAAGGTCTTATATGTGGAATTGGTATTTATTTGTCCCCCACATAAACAAATTAGGCACAAGGCCGATTTTTAATGTGAGGAGTGAAGGGGAAATGGGGACCAACTCCCTGGGGAGTTGGGGAGCTGGATAGTTACAATTGGTATGAAGGGTTGCCCCTACATTAAGCAATGTCTTATATGTGGGGTAGCCCTGACATATGGTCTTTGCTTGCAGTATCTGCCGGAACAGATGGTATTTATTTGCTCCCCCACCGAGCAAATTAGGCACAAGGCCGATTTTTAATGTGAGGAGTGAAGGGAGGGGGAAGGGAAAAAGGGGACCAGCTCCCGAGAGGTGGGAAATGGGAGCTGGTTAAAGGTCAGGCATGTGGGGTTGCCCCTACATCTGGTCTCTGGTCTTTGCTAGTCATAGCTAGTAGCATCTGCCGGAACAGATGGTATTTATTTGCTCCCCCACCGAGCAAATTAGGCACAAGGCCGATTTTTAATGTGAGGAGTGGGGGAAGGGGAAAAGGGGACCAGCTCCCAAGAGGTGGGAAATGGGAGCTGGTTAAAGGTCAGACATGTGGGGTTGCCCCCACATCTGGTCTTTGCTAGTCATAGCTAGTTATAGCTAGTCATAGCTTGCAGTACCTGCCGGAACAGATACTACACTTTGATCTTGACCAAAAGGCCAAGAAAAGCTGTATTTATTTGCTCCCCCACGAGAAAATTAGGCACAAGGCCGATTTTTAATGTGAGGAGTGAAGGGGAAATGATGACTAACTCTCCGGGTATTAGGGGGGCTGGATAGTGACAATTGGTATGAAGGGTTGCCCCTACATTGACCAAGGTCTTATATGTGGGGGCGACCCCACATAGTGTCTTTGCTTGCTGTATCTGCCGGAGCAGATTGTATTTATTTGCTCCCCCACCGAGCAAATTAGGCACAAGGCCGATTTTTAAAGTGAGGTATCTGCCGGAGCAGATTGTATTTATTTGCTTCCCCACTGACCAAATTAGGCACAAGGCCGTTTTTTAATGTGGAGAGAGAGGGAGGGGGAGGGAAAAGAGGACCAGCTCCCGAGAGGTGGGAAATGGGAGCTGGATAGTAACTGTTGGTATGAAGAGTTGCCCCGACATTGACCAAGGTCTTATATGTGGGGGCGACCCCACATATTGTCTTTGCTTGCTGTATCTGCCGGAGCAGATGCTACACTTTGATCTTGGCCAAAAGGCCAAGAAAAGCATAAAAAGCTAAAAACAACACTATTAACAACAGACCTTTGATCTTAACCAAAAAGCCTAAGCACAAAAGTGTTACGGACAGACGGAGTGACTTATAGAGTCACTTTCACGCAACTAAAAACTGTTTCGTTGTAAAATAAAATTGTATATTCATAAATAAACAATATCTGATCATTAAAATATGTGCTTCCAAAAAAACAAAACGTATAGTTTAAATAAACAACATAGGTTTATTTTTAAAAACTTTTTGATTGTAAAAGAAAGCCGTATATTTGTAAATGAACAAAAATTGTTAGATGATAAAAAACGGAGTACTCATAAATAAAAAAAAAATCAGTTTATTCCTTGGAACCTTCTCACCCTAACTAGTTCCTCCATCGAACTGCTAGACTTTTGAATTTCCTTCTGTTTCCTGCTTCACCGACTATATTAACCTGTAGATAATTAATTGTAATAGCTAATCAATATCTCATTTAATTGGAATTCATTGACAGGAGTATTATTTTATAATTGTATTCATTGCGGACTATTATCCTCATCTTTTTCTTAGTTATTTCAGGACGTTTCGACCAACTATTCCTCTGACCTTCGTCAGGTGGTAACCGCGACAGATAGGAACTCTGAATCTCCTGACGTGGTGAGACGACAATAACTACGGAAGGCAGTAATTGCAGTGAATGCAGTCATTAATAAACATGAATTTATAAGACCAAAAAATTGAACCATGATCGCACTTCGGGGCGCGTGGCGCAGTTGATAGAGACGTTGAATCTCTACGGTTCCAGATGATAATTGTCTGGAGATAGCGGTTTCAATCCTACCCAAAACCGGTCAGCACGTGGTGAGACGGCAACAACTACGGAAGGCAGTGAATGCAGTCAGGAGGTTAAGAGTTCCTATCCATCGCGGTTACCACCTGACGAAAGTCAGAGGAATAGTTGGCAAAAACGTCGTGAAACAACTAAGAAAAGATCAGGATGATAGTCTACAATAAATAAGAATTAATCTCATTTAAAGTGACTCTATAATGCTTCATGTCAGTGATAATGTATTGTACATTCTTTTAAGATAAGATCAGTAAAACTAAAGCGAAAGTTATTCAATTGAAAAAAAAACACGATTTATTTGTAAATCTAAAACGTCTTATAATCTGCTCTTTATTAAATTCTTTTATTCAGTCGTTTATTTTGCTCTCATCTTGGCTTGGATGAATGAGACCAATCGTTTTGTGGTTGTGATGTCACGCGGTGAAACTTGTTTATGATAAAGTCTTTATGAATCCATTAAAAAATCCTTCTCGACTAAGGCAATTTTTATGTTTTTTTTTAATCCTAAGCCTTGCTTTTTGATAAGCTAAATTTTCCCACAACAAAACCGCTTTTGTTTTTTAACTTTGTCTTCGTAGGAAGGCAAATAAATAAGAATTCACCGATTTCTAAAACACAAAAACAGCGATTCGACACACAAACACACACTTTATATATATGGAGAGATGGATACATATGTATATATATATATAGTCATCCAAAAGCAGTACTGTTTCGCTCTATCACAGCTCATGAGTGCGAGTAGACTAGCATCCATCCCTAGCCAGGGATTGAACCCATAACCTCTTGTTAGCAGTCGACAGTTCGCACCTCCGGTCTATGGGATCGGTGCCCGTAAACGACCTCATCCAATGTCTAAACTCGATTTACCGTGCTCAAACTGCTTATTTCCAAACAAATAGAAATCTTCGCAGTAACGCTAATTAATCAGCTGGTAAAATCATTTTACGACAGTGCTCTACCTAAGGCGAAAGGCTTAAAATAGAGCCAACCACGTATAATACTGTTTTGCTGTACCACAGCTCATCAGTGCAACTAGACTAGCACCCATCCCCCGCCAGGGATTAAACCTACAACCATCTAGTTGATAGTCGACAGTTCTAACCTCTGGTCCATGAGATCGGTGCCAGTAAACCACCTCATTAAGTGTCCTTTTAAAGAGACACTCGCCCACCGCTTTTACGGTGCTCGTCTTGCGTGTTTATTTATAAACAGAAAGCTTTGCATTTACGCTAATAAAGCAGAGATTGAAATCAGTTTTCGACAGTGTTCTACCCCACGACTTTTAAATGGTAATATGACATACAGACATACAAACGGTACGTTGATCGATATACATATCTGTTTGGGTATATTTACAAAAGATGTTTCAAAAGTAACCTCTTTTGTTCATTCTGACCGATAGGATACGAGAAGATTTTAAATTGAATAGTTATCATGACTTAACTTATACATTCATGAAATTTGTATTTCATCACTCTGTTGCAGCTATTGGCAGTGTGATACCTAAGAAAAACCTTGCCATGTTTTAGAAGCAGAGATACGTCATTTTCTTCCTGGCAAAATAGTATCGTAAATGGTCGTACTTATGTCGAAAATAAAATGTCGCTGGTTAAAATGGTACCACCTCCGTCTTCCTATCTCTTCAACAGTGCTATTTAAATACGTAAGAGCCTTTACTTTAGGCATAACCCTAATATATGATTTTAATATACAATTTACTTGTCAGTACAAATATCTTTAAAACACATCGACTTTTTCTTCGCCTCTCTGCGGAGTTAAACTTCTAACTTTTTTCAAAATCATTTTTTTTAAGATTTTCTCTTCTCAGTGTTTCTTTGATCGAGAAAATATAAAATCGATTAGATATGTGCACACGCGTTTTTTTTTTTTGTTGTTGTTGTTTTTTTTTTTTTTTTTTTGCAACTATATGTCTGGAACATGTAAAGAAACAAGCCCAGTTCGGCTTCGTCACTTCATGTCTTGGACGTACTTAACTTTTATAGAGGTAACACAACACTTCAAAAGCAGGAAAAGAAGAAAAATGTTTCCTAATTTCAATATATATATATATATATATATATATATATATATATGTATATATATATATATATATATATATAGTAGTAATTTATCAAATAAATATGGCGATTAAGCTATACTGAATATTCGGCGTTTCATCCAATCTAGGACTCCTCAGGCTTATGCGCGAATTCTGTGGTTGTTTATTGTTTTTATAAAAACGTTCTAATAAAAACGATAAACAACCACAGAATTCGCGCATAAGCCTGAGGAGTCCTAGAGTTGATGAAACGCCGAATATTCAGTGTAGCTTAATCGCCATATATATTTTATAAATTACTAACTAGCTCTACCTAGATATTGAGTACTTTTTAAGTAAATACTTAAAGTTTACGCATCAATCTATACTTTCGTATATTAATTTTATGTGAGTAAATTAAGTAGTTATATATATATATATATATATATATATATATATATATAATAGGACAACAAAAGTATGAAATGAAGACACAAAACTATATATTGGTAGATATAGAATGGATCATTTATTGAATAATGAAATACAGGATAAAATTTGGGGGATAGAAGGGACTCTTTATGCCAGGGCATTTCGAATCCTATTGCGTCTCATCAGAAGAGTAGAGAAAGTACTAGGTAGCATGGGGGAGATGCGGCGTCTAGCGCAAGGTTCATTAGGGATGAAAAGATTAAGAGGATATATAGAATGTTGGGGGAAGCTTTATTGAATTCTAAATAAATAAGGAGAAGCTTAATATATATAGTATGATATATAAGAATATTTACGGTCTTTAACATAGTATTGAGATTAAGGGGTATATGTATTATGGTTGAATAGGGCGTGCATTGCTGCTGTATGGTAATTTATTTTAACGGTTTGTGGGATCTATTTTCTATGGAGTGGGTAATTTTAATTAATTTTGGGGGTGGTATGTAAGGTTGTTAAACTGAAAGGTAATATGCGGCAATATATTTATAAGTTTCTACTGTTATGATATATGGAGATGATCATAAGGGGGCGGTTGGAGATTAGGGTGGCAATGACTATGAGTGCGTATAACTTGATGCAAAAGGTTAAGTATACATATTGAAGTCAAAGTGAGGGAGTAAGGAAACCATAGCTACTGATGAGAGTGGTAAAAATATACCAAATAATAGTAGGGTAATTATAATAATACGAAAGATAATAATAATAACAATTATAATAATAGTAGCAACAATAAAGCTGAAAATAAATTAGATGTAAAATTGAATATTAAGAAAAATAAAAGAAAAGAAAATAAAATAAAAATAAAGGCAAAATTAAAAGTAAACATTAAAATTAAACATTAAACATAATGTTACCAATAGTTGTGATAAAATTAAATTCAAAATTACTGCTAATAACAGTGAAAATGGAGATAATGGTATCGGTTATGGTAGCAATGACGGGGTGATAATAATGATGTCAATTATAATGATGATTATAATAATAATAGTGATGATAAAAACAATAATAATAATAATAATAATAATAATAATAATAATAATAATAATAATAGCGTTAAAAACAGTGCAGTAAAAATAATGATAGTAATAAAAGCAGTAGTAACTACTAGTGTGAGGGAAAATTTACTCGCCCCCAAATATTTTTACTCGTCTGACTTTATGTCTTTGTTTCAATCAATAATAGTAAATAATTTGACATCAAATCAAGAAATTATTATAATCATTTTTTATATAATTTCGAAGAGCTTAAATCATTATTAGTACAACTTTTGTCAATTTAAAAAAAATACATAAAGAGACAAAAAGTGAAAGAAAGAAAACAAAATCAACGCATCGATATTTTTTTAATTTGGTTGAAAATATACATTACAGATAGCCAGAATTACAAAAGTCCTCTTTCTTTAAAAATCCACACGTGTATAAAAAAGAAGAATAAAGAAGAAAAAAAAAGCTTTAATTGAAGGATTTTTCGGCCAACACATTTTTTCAACGCCCATGGATGTTTAAAAAGACCTAAACCGTAGGTGTTGAAAAAATGTGTTGGCCGAAAAATCATTCGATTAAAGTTTTTTGTTTTCTTCTTTATTCTTAATAAAAATATCAACAAACTATTCTTCCGATACCCAAATTATGTCGTAAAATTTCATAAAAATTAAAATATCTAGTCTAAACCGTGGGTGTTGAAAAAAAAAGTGTTACGAAATCTCCGGGTATTCACGATTGTGGACTGGAATCTCCTGGTACGAGATCTCCGTGGCCCAAAATCTCCAATATTCAAAAAAAAAAAATACAATTTAGCTAAAATGAACTAGATTTAATTTTTCTTTGTAATTTATGGAAAAAACTTTGATATAAAACAGAAATTTGTCTCTTTTGTTTCTATTAAAACCAAGAATTCACCTCGGAACAATATTCTAAAATTTAGAATATTATTTTTAAAATTGGGTATCGATGATTTTTTTTAAAGTTGCGCAAAAAAGAGCATGCAAATATCTGAATTTATATAATTGAGAAAAATATAATTACTTACTTATTGTATAATTTAATTTTCGGTGTGTGCTTGACGGAACGATGCGTTTTTCCCCTCTTCCAAATGTTCGTCTTTACTTTTGTAAGCTTGAAGTGTATGTAGTTGAAGCGTCGAAGAATGTTTTTCCAAATGAATTTGAAACTCAGAGAGCTAAATGAAGGCGACATTTTAACTACACGCCGAAAGTGTAAAGTTGACCTCTTGTTGACCTTAGCGTGACCACTCTTTTTTCAATACGATATTTCAAGGGTTTCAGAGCTAGAGATGAAAGAATGTACAAATGATGAGACATAGGTCATTCTAAGTCACCGCATATTTGTGGGTCGTAAAATAAACTATTTTTTCCTGTTTCTTATTAAAAAAAAAATTTATCGACTGGCGGCGAGTGATTTACGACGGTTAGTCACCCAAAGAAATTTTCAATCGATTGTGGCGACCGGCTGTGTAAAGTCTCAAAGGCTGCACACACACTCATACACACACACACACACACACAAATAAATACACACATACATGTACGTATATATATGCATATATTATATGTATATATATTATATGTATATATATATATATATATATATATATATATATATAAACAAACAGTTAATAAAATATGTTAAAAAACACTTTGAAATGAGGTAAAAACATATTTAATCTGAAAAGGAAACACTAGATAAAAGGATAGTCCTTAATCCGCGGAGTTTCGAAAAAATACTTTCTTTCTCATCAGAGGGTAGGGATTAGCAAAATGCGGGATCGGATTTTGCATGCAGAAGTATTTGATGAAACAAAAAGTAAATCAAAGATCTTACTTGAAAACAAAAAATGTGAAGCACCGGGAATATGGTGAAGAAAAAGGTGATTACACATGAATGGATAGTCTGGTGGAAGATAAAACAATCCAGTGACGCTAAAATCAAAATGTAAAACTTCAAGTAAGTTAAAAGAATTATATATATATATATATATATATATATATATATATATATATATATATATATATATATATATACATACGAGGGGACTGCAATAAATAATGGCTCTGACCCACTTCCCATAGCAATAGAGCAAGGAAACTTGGCAAACTTAATAGTCTGTCTCTACATAGGTACCACGCAGATATGCATTTCTCCCATCGTTTGATGCAGCTCTGGAGACCGTTTTTGTAGCACACTCCATGTTTGTCCTTCGTCCACTACGTGACTTCAGAAATCAAGGCTGCATTATCTTGGAAACGCTTCCCTTTCAAAAACTACTTCATGGCTGGGAAGAGGTGAAAGTCAATGAGGGTGCAAGTCAGGAGAGTACGAAGGATGGGGAAGGATTTCATAACTACACGACCGTGCTTCTGATCTGGCGACATGCGAATTGTGGACCGGAGCGTTGTCCGGCAGGAGGTGGGTAACTGTGCTGATCTTTCCCCGTCTCTAGATTATGATAGCTTCCTTTAATTTCCTCAAAAGTGAAGCATAATAGGCTTCTGTAATTGTGGTACCCTTTGCCATGAAATCTGTCATCTCTATTCCGTCCTAATCCCAGAAGACTGTGAGCATGACCTTGCCAGCGAAGGGCTGCACCCTTGCCTTCTTTGGAAGTGGTGAGTCCAAGTGCTTCCACTGTATTGACTGGGCTTTGGTCTCTGGATCATAGTGATGGACCCAGGTTTCATCCTGTGTAATCAGTCTTTTGAAAAACTTTGACTCATCTTCTTGGCACATCTCCAAATTCATCCTCGAGCACTCCACGCGTTCTCGCTTCTGTAATGGTGTGAGCAACCTGGGAATCCATCTGGCAGACAGCTTATGCATATGCAAATGGTCATGAATGATAGTTTCCACAGACCCTGTACTAATCTTCATATCTTGGGTTATTTGGCGAATAGTAATGCGCCGATCTTCCAACATGGCAGCCTCAACTTGACGGACAGATGCCTCATCAATGGCAGAAAGGGGACAACAAGGTCTGGAGCTGTTTCCACAGACTTTCGGTCATGTTTGAATTCACAATGCCAGCGTTTTACAAGGTCATATGATGAAGCATTATCACCATAAGTTTCTTTCATTTCATCAAAAGTCTCCTGTGGTATGCGTCCTTGCAAATGCGAAAACTGGATCACTGCTCGACATTCAACAGGCCCCATTTCACACATGACTAAGTTTAAACACCTGTAAAACAGAAACCACAATTAGTTCAGAGCTGTAATTTGCCACATAACCCGTAGAGATATAAATCATTGCACATGCAAAATTTCATCTAGATCAGACAACTGGAAGTGGGTCAGGGGCATTACTTATTGCACGCCCCTCGTATATATATATATATATATATATATATATATATATATATATATATATATATATATACAGAGAGGGAGAGAAAGAGAGAGAGAGGGAGAGAGAGAGGGGGGGGGAAGGAGTAAAACGATTTTTTTTTAATTTTTCTATTTCGTTGGAATACTATTTTCATTATTCCTATTATGCACATATATATATATATGTGTTTGTGTGTGTGCGTGTGTGCGTGTGTGCGTGTGTGATATGTATATTTGTTTGGATATATATGTATATTAGAGAATATATATTACACGCACACACATACGCACACACACACACATATATATATATATATATATATATATATATATATATATATATATATATATATATATATATATGAATACATATATATGTTTATATATGTTTGGGCTGGTGCATCTACCACTAGTCTCTCGCTCCTAGACAGTGTTCAAAAGAGAGTCGCCAATCTGATAGGTCCTAAACTGTCATCTAAACTTCAGCCCCTGTCCCATCGACGAAACTTTGTATCCCTCTGCCTTTTCTACAAGTACTTTAACGGTGAATGCTCTGACGAACTGCAAGCACTTGTCCCCCCTCGACGTAAATACCCCCGACAAACCCGACAAGCAGCTAAATCCCATCCTTTCACAATTGAGATCCCTAGTTGTTAGATAGCCTTCTACTCCAGTAGTTTCTTCCCCAGATCAGCTAGACTTTGGAATTCCCTGCCGGGTCCCTTCTTCCCCAACTGTACTGACATGCAGAAGTTCAAGTGCAACGTGAATCGACATATTGCTGCCCAACTCCCTACACAGTACGCCTGATGCCCATGTCCCTGATATACCCCCTTCAACAAAGTGACAATATGCCTTGTTTGGGGTGAAAATGTAATAGTAATAATAATAATAATAATAATATATATATATATATATATATATATATATATATGTATGTACATGTATATTAGTCTATGTGTATGTAAATTGGAGAAAATTACATTTGACAATTTTATCAATATGTGAAGAAATGCCAACACAAATACACACACACGCACACACACAAACATATATATGTGTGTGCGTGTATATATATATATACATATATATATATATAAAATTAAAGCAAACACATTTTCACAGTAAATTGTGAAGTAAAACGACTTTATCAAATGTAAAAAATAAAGTGTCTGTAGATTTGTACAAGTATACAAAAAATCTTATTTTTTTGTATTAAATTGTTCGCAAAGTTCTATAAAAATTTACTACTTCTTTATTTATTTAGTCCGTACATTACGCTTGTAAAATGTAAAATACAATTTTGAAAGACAAACCGTTTCTATAAAAATAACATACGCAAAATGTGACTTTAATATGGTCATCTGATAACCCTGAATAAGAATATGAAAGTGACCTTTTTTGATGCAGCCTCGTTTTCGAATATTATTTTAATAATATAAGATCGTTGTTGTAATAATGTGATTATAGAAGCCTTTTGTAATTTTGAGGTGCGAACAAAAGAAATCAGCAAATCTTTCAGCAAAAGAGATACCATTCAAAAGAAACCTAGGAATAAGGAACATTGTCTGCCAAGTCGTGTCGAACTCATGGAGCAAATTGAAGATTGTCTAATTATTTGTATTGAACTATGTAGCATAATATTACTTTCTCATTATTTATTAGAACTTTTTTTAAATTCAATTTTCACCTCAAACAAGGCACAGTATCACTTTCAAGTAAGGGCTACTATCAGGAACATAGGTTGTGAGGGGGCTATGAGGGGAGATGAGTAGCAAGATGTCTGCTCATATTACTCTTGAACTTCTGCATGTCAGTACAGTTGGGAAAGCAAAATCCCACAAGGGTGTTCCAAAGTCTAGCAGTTCTGGAGAAGAGACTATTGGAGTAGAAGGCTTTCTTACTCCTAGGGAACTCTACTATGAAGGGGTAGGATTTAATTGCTTGTCGGGTTTGTCAATGGTATTTACGTCGAGGGGGTACAAGTCACGATCACCTTTTAAAATTGTCTGGGATACTTCTGGTCGAAGTGCATTAGGCACTTAATAATTAAGTACCCCCATTCCAAAAAGGGGGGCCAAGTTTTGTATGATGAAATACTAAAAACGAACACCTCAGTCTGACAGATAATAAGCCACCGAAATGTCTCTGCATAGAACAATTCTCGAAATCGTATCTCCGGCTAGTATGTGTCCGATATCGCCACTTGACTGAAAATGTATGGAGACAATAGCTGTATTTATTGGGCCTGTTTTACTCCCTTTATTCCTGAAATCTGTAGATAATTTCACACCAAAGTAATTGACTTGGTTTCTCAAAGGTGCAGCTAGATTAATAGTTTCTCTATGGATGTTTTCCTTGCGTAGACAGCCATATTCCCGACACACCTGCTAGATCACGAAGACCAACACGCTTCTCTTATAGAAGTATTAATTGCCAAACTTCGCGACGTCTGTATGATTAATACCCACAGTCTACTCGGAAACGTAAATAACCTAGTTGTATCAGTATACATGGCCTTGGATCCGAACCCAATGTGGGGAGCCGTTGTTCAAAACAATAAGGTACTACAAAATGATTGTCTGAAACATCACAAAAGAAGGCATCAGAGATGTCTCCATAGACTAATATATTTTCTCTTCCTGCTGAACAGTGTGCCAATAAGACAACTGAATTGTGTAAAGTGGGCTTTGAAGAACATGTTCCCACACTTAGGTATTATTATGGTTTACTACAAATGGTGCACCTGCCATTGCACAAAGACGGCATACATTCTGCTGGTAGTACGTCATAAGTCAGGTGCAAATAAGCAAAAAAATGTATTGATGCTAAAATCGATTGTAAGAGTGAAACGTTCACAGCCAAAAGAAGGCAGAAATAACCTGAAAATAGGAATTCGTGATTTCTGGAATATTTATAATAATGGCGTGAATAAAGGACGATCAGTAATTCTTTATCTATCAGACAGCAAGGACATCGCATGCATGACTCAAGAAATGCGAAACTGAATGCTGGCGTTTCCTTTCTAATACCTTCTTAGCCTTTACAAGGAACAAACAACTCCTTCACAAAATCCCCCATGCGAACTGAAGCCACTGCTTTTTTATATAGGCATAACCACATATCAAGGCCCAGAGATAACTTGAGGATAAGGGTTAAGAGTGTACAGTAGTCAATTGGACGATATAGTAATGGTTTTTTTTTTGGTTTTTTTTTACAGTGATCACCACTTTTCAAGACCCGGAAGCCACTCAAGGTTAAGGATTATTGCAAGTACATTACGTTAGTGTGGAGATTTAATGAAGTGTTTACTTAAGGAGGCGGTTCATTGGGAATATGGTTGTAATGGAAATTCGGTAAATTTGTTAACTTAAGTGGAACAGCTCATCAAGAACTTGTTTACATTGGACTTGAAGACAACCATATTGTAGTCAACTGGAAAGCAGGAAAACGGAAGACAGTTCCACTGGCGTGCAGTTCTAAGAAAGAAGATTTGTTCATGGAATCTACGTTTAGATTTAGGCACACATAAAGAGTGAGGGAAGTATTGATAGCGTTTTCAGTTAGACGAGTGTTCCTTGTGAAAGTTTTGCGAGGGGGGATCATAGATTGAGGCTCAGTCGAGTACTTGCCATGAAAATAACGATAAAGCAGAGACAAACTCGCAACATCTCTTCTGCAGATAAAGGTTTATCATCTTAAAATCATCCCTTTTCATGTCCGCGGTATCATAAAATCTTACACTCATACAAAATCGTGTATGGCTGATCTTATTCCTGCTATACTAATTACATGTGTTCAGCTTAGCTAGATCCTGTACTTTCCAAACTCTACAGCAAATGCTTTACTGAATATTGCTTGCCAATGCCGACAAAATGCTGCTAATAGATCTGACCCGCTCAATTTTTGTCTAAATGATATTTATGCGGAGGTGCTCCAGGGGTCGACTTTTGGACCATAATTATTCCTGATATTCATAAATGTTGTAGATCCGTACTAGGGGTCACAAATGAAAGAAATCACAATTAGTTTAAAGTGTATATCAAATATAATATGTATTTTAGCATAAAGAATACAGGAGCCACTAAAGTGGTATGAGAGGAACGTGTTCGTAGCATGCGGTTAAACATGGTATGAATGTCTCCATTAAGTCTCTGACCCCAGTGGTATTCATAGGACTGGTTGATTCCACTTAGTTCTGAAATAGGGGTGATTTGTACTCCACAACAATAAACAACCTCCCTGAAAACATTGTGTCCGAGATAGGTATATTTGTTGATAAGACAACACTCTATAACAGGAACAAGGGAAAACAGATGTACACGTCGCAAAGGCAATGCGAGAATCCTAAGAAAACGCCTTCCAGACCATAGTGGAATGGGGCGGTAAATGGATGGTTACAATTAATGCTTTTAAGACTAAGCTGTTTTTCTTTAATAATTCCAATATACATTCCCAACCAGCGATAGCTGTTAATAATAACACCCTACTGGACGGTGTTTTCTCCAAACCACTCTGCTTAGAATTCTTAGGAAATATGAATTGAAACAAAGAAATGGAAGAAATTGCAAAAGCTGCTGCTAAGAAGTATGTTCCCTCTATCGTATAAGAATAATACTCATACCTGACAGTATGCTGTACCTCAATAAAATTACAATTCACCCATGCAGAACTATTCTGGCTGTATCTGGGTTGGTGTATAAATCGCTAGTCTCTCGCTCTTGGACAGGATAAAAAAATCTGGTCTGTAAAGTAAGCTCTTACTCCTGTCCCATCTCTGCATCTTTGCATCCCTGTGTCTGTTTTACGAGTATTTTAATGGAATATGCTCTGATTTATTAATCGCACTTGTGTAACCTCCACGTGCCTGTTTAGCACCAAAATTACACCTCTTCGCTGTGGCGGTCCCTAATACCGGAAATCTACTTTAATAGTTTCTTCTCTCGGACTTCTACAATTTTGAATTCACTCCCTATTACCTGCTTCCTTGGCTGTGCTGACACGCAAAAGGTTAAATGTAATGAAAACCGACTCCTCACTGATCCTCGCCAAACATGGTCGCAAATCGTAACCAAGTGACGACATACTTAGGATGAACATGAGTAAAAATAAATAAATAAAAACGAAGCTAAACCTATAACATGAATTTTAAGCCTTTGCTTCATAAAAAGTAATATTTTCATTTGCTTTGTAGTTAGTTTTAATGAATTTGTAATTTTTATTTTTCCTTTAAGATGTTCGCCTTAAAGAAACAATTGTGCGACTTGTAACTTTAACGCGCCAAACACGAAGGCCATGAATTATTCTACTGTAATATTGTTTTCTTGAGCATCGCAATATATTTTCCTCGTTTGGTTTTAATGTCTTTTATGTTATTTCACTAGACAGTTGCCATTATTTTATCTACAATCCCGATGTCCAAAAATGTAGGATTTAAACATTACGAAAGCCAAAAAAAAAAACCATTTGTTATGGACTTTCCTTTATTCGTTCGTTTTTTTATGAGTCGATAACAGTTGATAGCCGTCTGCCAAAATCGCTTTAGTCTTTCTTGTATATAGAGCATCCGCTGGTGCCTTGCAACATACAATGTCATCATTCGTGGTCATTTGATGCACTAGCATTTAGCGAATGTTTGAATAAATATTAAACGCCAGTTATGCGAGACATATATTTCGAATCTTCAATGTTAGTATTGCACCACTGTAAGTCTCGAATCTCTCGTCACCAGTGTTGTGATTTTTCAGGTTATAATAATAAAAACTAACAGAGATCTAAAATAAACATAAACAAATTATCAAACGTATGATAAAGAAGAAGGAGACATGAATATGTCATGACTGTCACTAGTAACCGCCACGACGTTCAGCTGTGACTTTATTCATTGTGTCTGGGTGTCCATTTATTTATGTAGATCAGCTTACGCTATTGTAACGAAGTTGTGCGCTCTATTGATAATATAACGCGTATGGGCGCGTGTTAGAAAATCAACAGCAGGCGTAGAATAGCTTAATAGCGAAAATATAAGCAGCAGCAGCCGTTAAAGCACTATGCAAATTGCGAAGTGTGCACGCGCTGACGTCAAGGGAAAAGAAGGAGAGAAAAGAACAAAAGGAAAGTATGTGATCGAGAAGAGGATCTTAGTGCCTACCGGTGAAAATGAACACGTGATGTCAAAGGTGAGAAAACGCTGGCTATAGCCGGAGTATTGTGGCCAAGAGAGAGAGAGACTTTAAAAAGGGCATGTAATATGGCAGTACTTATAAACACACATGTTTTTGTAGAAAGGACTTTTAAAAGCGTTATTATTAGAAGAAATGTTTTTGTATTTGCATTTTAAAAATTGCTGAGTCGTATTTTTGTTTCCTTGTCCGTTTGTTCCCGCGAAATACTGGACAACATGTCTGTGTTGTATGGCGAAGTGGGACGATATTAAAACAGTTATATTGTATTGAGAGGTGCGGAGATATCATTTTTATTACACCTGTTATAAACGTATAAATTGTATGTTCATTTTTTAGCCAGAGGATATGATATCGACGTATAAACTGAGGCATGTTGTATCAGAGAGTTATCACACGGGTATATTTTACTGTTCGTATTTACATAAAGGTATCATTTTTCTATTTAAGAAGAATGATATGTTTCATGCCTTTTTTTCTTCAAGAGTTCTATCTTCACTTGCTGATCTCCGTGATGAAACATGAAATGATCAACACCATAACCAATTGAGACCTCTGTTCTTCCTGCTTTTGTGAAACCACAGAACAACACTTTATATTTCTAAAATATAAATTTATTTCAGTTGTCTCAAATGGTCTTCACAGAGTCTGCATTTCTTGTCTACATGTTTGTTTTACACAGCTTCGCTTATTGACCGTCTGTTCACTCCCGTATCCAAGCTTCAACTCTCCCCTCTGTTCACTCGTGTGATCAAACTCCAACTCTTCGACTCTAAACTTTCCAACCTCTTAACCTCAGTTCCGTTACGTCATCATTCAAAAAAGCACACGTATTCCTTAGGTGTGACATTTCCACGTCTGCCTGCCCAAGGTTATTTTGTTTATTTAACCAACCTAATATATGTAAACATCTTCAGCTAAAACCCATTCCTACACTTTATTCTATACACAATAAATAACTCCCAGTATAAACTATTTGAAGATTATCATTGAATAGATAGATAAATATATAGACAGACAGTTAGATCGATAACTAATTAACTTATTACAATGTTACTTATTCAACATGTGTTCGAGTGAGTTAAATGTAACGACACGGTTAAAGTTTAACGGCACATTACACGATACCAATTTTTGTATGGGGATTTTATATCATTCCAAGACAATACCAGTCGGTTGATATGTTTTTTGCGCAAAATCATGGTTTTAGAAAATGTTATCTTGTAACGAATTAATCGACACTAAATAAATTAAGAATCTTAACAGTAGTTTGGTTTTATGTAACACAAAAACTATGAAGTATGCGCTGTTTCAGTATTATGAAGACTATAACAAAGCGTTATTTTGACCGATATTCTATGTGTCCTTGTAACTAATTTTTCCTGCGAATAAGCATATCCCGACGAAGAAAAGATATAACGAATCACGAAAACGGATCAAGCAAAAAAAAAAAAAGTGACTAGAATCATAATTAAACGTTGGATAGACTGTCAACTCGGATAACTCGTAAGGACGTGACTGATTTGCATAAAAATCGTGCAAATAATTCGGCGCACGCAAGTGTTTCTCCCGCGGATTAATTGGACGACTCTAAGTGGTGCACCTGTCAAATAAGCTAGTCTCTTCTAGCCGCGCTTGAAGCGATCAGTGAACATTAGCTTTTTGCCGCCATTATGATTGGAATTATTTTTGACAAGACCGCGTTGGTTAGGTGGTAGTGCGGAGAATGAATGAAGAGGAGTGTGGCGAGTGTAGGAATCAGATCAACCATTATTTTAAAAGAAATGAGTTTTCCCTGGTATCATATACACGAACTGGGACAAATCTATGAGACTTTACACGAATTTGAAGCAAGAACTTAATAAGAAAGGGGATTATTTACAAAATACGTCCATTTATTCTGGTTTCAGTTTTAAACCTAAAAAAAACGATGAAAATAATATTAACATTTTATTATTTTTAACTTAACCTTAAAAAAATAAATAAAAGTTTCTATCAAAATTAAATATGACAAACTAACGCAAATACTATTTTACAAGTTAAGCATGACAAATCAAAGCAAATACTATTTTTTAAACTTAAGCATGACGGACAAAGGCAAATACTATTTTAAACTTAAGCATGACAAACGAAACCAAATACTATTTTAAAAATCTAATCATTATAAATTAAAGCAAATACTATTTCAAAACTTGGGCATCACAGTCCTAACAAATATGTTATTTCAACTTAAACTTATCAAACCCATGAAAACGTTATTTTTAAATTTAAACTCACAGCCTGAAAAGAAAGAGTTTTATAACTTAAACATAACAGACCAAACAAAATGTTTTTTTTAACTTAACTGTGACAGACAAAGGAATTTTTTTATATTTACGCCCTACAAACCATCGAAAATCCCATTTCAAACTTATGCATAGCATACTAAATAAAATGCTATTTAAACTTAAGCATTGCAGTTTCAATAAAATTCTATTTCTAACTAAAGCATAACAAATAACTACAATGTTATTTCCATCATAAATCTTAAATAAATACAAAATTGTTATTTTAAATCTAAAGTCTGAAAGACCGATGTATATTTTATTTTTATCTCAATTAAATAAACTGACGAAAATGCTATTTAATTCTAAATACTAGAAGATCAAACAAAACATTATTTCAACCTTAAGCTTTGCAGACAGATGAAAATAACTCTTCAATATTACGACTTACAAATCGAGGAAATACTATTTCAACCTTAAGGCTGGCTGATTGATAAAATCTGTTTGGCCAATCTTAAGACTGGCAGATCGAAAAGATATTTTGTCTCGCCTGAATGTGACAGGGCATTGGAAATATTACTTTAACTTAAGCATGACAGACATTAAAATATAACAGGAAATCTTACGCGTCAGAGAGTGATAGGTATAAAAACTTCAATTAAACGAATCTACGAAAATTGTATGCCATATTAACGGTGATAGACAAACGAAAATGTTGTTTCAAATTTAAGCCTGACAGACTAACGAAATATACGATGTCAAACTTAAATGCCACGTTGTAGAGATTGTGTGATTCAAAGTTCAAGTGTGACACTTTAATTTGCAAACTTAAACATGATGTACCTATTTAGTATGCCTCCCCACGGGACAGAGTTAGACACCAGGGTCGTTTTTTAACGTGGAAAAAAGGTACAAAAATAAAAATTGTCTCAGTCGTGAAGGATTTCTCCTCCACTGTAAGAGAACAAGAAATAGAAGTGCAGCATCTGAAGAACAGATGGTATTTATTTGCTCCCCCACCGAGCAAATTAGGCACAAGGCCGATTTTTAATGTGAGGAGTGAAGGGAGGGGGAAGGAAAAAGGGGACCAGCTCCCGAGAGGTGGGAAATGGGAGCTGGTTAATGGTCAGGCATGTGGGGTTGCCCCCACATCTGGTCTTTGCTAGTCATAGCTAGTCATAGCTAGTCATAGCTTGCAGTATCACCCGGAACAGATAGTATTTATTTGCTCCCCTACCGAGCAAATTAGGCACAAGGCCGATTTTTAATGTGAGGAGTGAAGGGAGGGGGAAGGGAAAAAGGGGACCAGCTCCCGAGAGGTGGGAAATGGGAGCTGGTTAATGGTCAGGCATGTGGGGTTGCTCCCACATCTGGTCTTTGCTAGTCATAGCTAGTCATAGCTAGTCATAGCTTGCAGTATCACCCGGAACAGATAGTATTTATTTGCTCCCCCACCACGCAAATTAGGCACAAGGCCGATTTTTAATGTGAGGAGTGAAGGGAAAATGGGGACCAACTCCCCGGGGAGTAGGGGAGCTGGATAGTGACAATTGGTATGAAGGGTTTCCCCTACATTGACCAAGGTCTGATATGTGGGGTTACCCCCACATATGGTCTTTGCTTGCAGTATCTGCCGGAACAGATGGTATTTATTTGCTCCCCCACCGAGCAAATTAGGCACAAGGCCGATTTTTAATGTGAGGAGTGAAGGGAGGGGGAAGGGAAAAAGGGGACCAGCTCCCGAGAGGTGGGAAATGGGAGCTGGTTAAAGGTCAGGCATGTAGGGTTGCCCCCACATCTGGTCTTTGCTAGTCATAGCTAGTCATAGCTTGCAGCATCTGTCGGAACAGATGGTATTTATTTGCTCCCCCACCGAGCAAATTAGGCACAAGGCCAATTTTTAATGTGAGGAGTGAAGGGAGGGGGAAGGGAAAAAGGGGACAAGCTCCCGAGAGGTGGGAAATGGGAGCTGGTTAAAGGTCAGGTATATGGGGTTGCCCCCACATATGGTCTTTGCTTGCAGTATCTGTCGGAACAGATTGTATTTATTTGCTCCCCCACCGAGCAAATTAGGCACAAGGCCGATTTTTAATGTGAGGAGTGAAGGGAGGGGGAAGGGAAAAAGGGGACCAGCTCCCGAGAGGTGGGAAATGGAAGCTGGTTAAAGGTCAGGCATGTGGGGTTGCCCCCACATCTGGTCTTTGCTAGTCATAGCTAGTCATAGCTTGCAGTATCTGCCGGAACAGATGGTATTTATTTGCTCCCCCACTGAGCAAATTAGGCACAAGGTCGTTTTTAATGTGAGGTAAAAACCAGCTCCCCTAAAAGTAGGCAAAAAGGGGGCACTCTGGTTACCAAAAATAATAATTGTCCCAGTATAGAGGGTTTCCCCTCCATTGACTGGTACAAATTATCTTAAGTGCAGTATCTGCCGGAACAGATGGTATTTATTTGCACCCCCACTGAGCAAATTAGGCACAAGGCCGTTTTTAATGTGAGGTAAAAACCAGCTCCCTAAAAGGGGTCACTCTGGTTACCAAAAATAATAATTGTCCCAGTATAGAGGGTTTCCCCTCCATTGACTGGTACAAATTATCTTAAGTGCAGTATCTGCCGGAACAGATGCTACACTTTGATCCCGGCCCGAAGGCCAAGAACTTGGTGTAAACATGATGTAACTAAGCCGGCTGGATCAGTAACGCACCGGCACAGTCGAGGAGATATAGGCAATAAGTCTAAGTGCCGCTGTTAATTTTGTTTTACAAAGAAGTCGCCACTTATCAAGGTGTTGAGGTCATTCGAGGATAAGGGTTTAATGGTGTACAGTAATCAATGGGATAATATCATAGTAATCGTTAGCAGTGTAAATTTAGTAAATTGGATTACTTAAGGGAAACAGGTCATCATGAATTGTTTACATTGGACTTGAAGACGACCATATTATAGTCAGTTGTAAAGAAAGAAAACGGAAGATAGTTCCATAGGTGTGCAGTTCTAGGAAAGAAGCTTTGTGTTCATGGAATTTACGTTTAGGTTTAGGAAAAGATAAAGAGTGGGATATATTATTGATAGTGTTTTCAGTGTTTTCAGCTAGACGAATGTTTCTCGTGAATGTCTGGTGAGGTGGGACCATAGATTGAAGCCCAGATGAGCACTTGCCATGAAAATAACGATAAAGTAGAGACAGTCTAGCGACATGAGAAAGAGCCTTCAGGGAAGAGAAAAGGGCATCCCCCACTAGGCTATGAAGTCTATTTTTAACTCTGTAAAAGCAGGATAAGCTGCTTTTAGCAGCTCCTGCCTAGATGTGGGAACAATACTCCATCCTTGGAACGTACCTGGCTCTTATATAGGAAACGCACAGAAAAGATGAACACGAATTGTAGATAAATACTCTATTAAGTAGTGAGATGAGAATGAAACCTGTTTACGAATAATAAGTATTAATTACTGTAACATGGCCGTTATTTTGAACTGCGTCGTCACATTTCAACCTTCAGAGACGTAATTTTCTGAGACTTCCTCGAAAAGAAAAAAAAACACAATAAAAATTAAAGTAAAGGACTCAACATTTTTTTAATGTGCAAATGAAATACATCTATTCGTGCTTCTTCCAAAACTACGCATTTCATTATGTTTCAAAAGTGCTTTCGCACACATAGGTTGTATTTTTATGTAAGTCTCTTTCTCTGCCAATTTACACCTGCACTAGCCATTGCTTTTCCGCCCTCGATTTGGTACGTCTATCTTTCCTGGCGGGCAATTTGTTTCTCTTGCTCGACCACCTGCTATCATTTTTTTTTCTTTTTCATTTTTTCTCCTTTCTCTTCCCGTGAAGTCAGTTGCTTAATGAGCATATTTGTTAAAACGGCTGCTACTGCTAATATTTTCGTTCGTCAGCTATCCTATGGCTGCTGCTAATTTTCTCATACGCGATTATCGCACTGTTACAACTGCAAGTACACATTAACGAATAGGCATTCTCCGCTCCGCACAACTTCGTTTATATCTTCGGATGACAGGATGTCATATAGAACAAGTTACATCACAATATTTATAAATATCAAGTGGTAAGTTTGATTCAATATAAATCCTTGCGTCGCAATAGCGTTGAAATTGCTTGCTTCCATCGCTAAACGCACAGAAAAAATGGCTGCATCTTAAAGAAACAACTTTCATATTTATCCTAATTATAGATGCATTCATTTTATTCTTAATAGACGGTTCTTCTTTGCCTGGACGAAATAATAAAATGAATTAACTTATTTCTTTCCCGCGCAATCAATAAATGGACGGTCAGTAAATATTTTCAAAATTCCGCCGTTTTCCTCTCTCGTTAAAAAAAATAATTACCTGTTTATTTCCTCTGGAGAAAGTTAATGTCCATTACTGTAATCCATTTCGTATTGATAATAGATTACAAACCATTTTACTTGTTGGAAAACCATTTCGATTTAGTGGAGCTATTTTAGAAATAGAAACGTTTTCTTTCAACCTTGAAAAAATAAATGGTTGCCATTTTATTCATTTTCATTTTCACCCATTTAACTCTAAAAGGGTCTAATTTATAATATATATATATATATATATATATATATATATATATATATATATATATATAGGGTGACCACAAAGTCTGGCTAAATTATGTAGCCAGACTTTGTAGAAGCATGCTGTAGATTATGTAGCCAGACTTTGTGGGCATCCTGTATATATATATATATATATATATATATATATATATATATATATATATATATATATATATAAAGTCTGGCTACATGATCTACAGGATGCTTCCATAAAGCCTGACGACATAATGTAGCCAGATTTTGTGGGCACCCTGTATATATATATATATATATATATATATATATATATATCGTGAAATCAAAGGTATGTAGTGTTTATCTGATAAATACAATGGTAAACTTCAAACTAATATAAATTACAGTATATATATATATATATATATATATATATATATTTTTTATATATATATATATATGTATATAAATGTGGGTAAGTATGTGTATGTATGTTTTTGTATGATTGACATCATCTTTCGTGTCACTATCACTGCTGTTGCTTTCAATTTTAGTTCTATATACTATTTTTATCATTATTATTAAGTTTGTTTCTATAATTACTAAATTTCTATTATAATTATATACCATAATTTACTATACTATTATTAGAATTACTTTGCATTTATTATTATTGATAATAATAATAATAATAATAATAATAATAATAATAATAATAATAATAATAATAATAGTTCGTCATCTTTATCATTATCATGACTTTTCCACAGCCTTAAAAAGCTAAGATTCTGCACACTTAAAATTTTATAATCCTCACTTCACCAATTTTTTTTTAATAATGAGATCGAATTTAACACTTTATAAAAAGATCTGTCTTGTTCTGTCTGGACAATTTCCGGTCAGATTAATACGAGATTTCACGGACTGATTTTCCCTTGCTCGGCCTGATTTTACTGTCTTTAAAATTTTATCTGAAATCATTTTTTTCTAATTAAGCTGATGATGAAGGTTCTCATACTGGTTTTCTCTCTTTTTATTCTTCGGTCCCATTTGACTGGAGACAACTTTTCTTTGGGTTACTGCACTATCCGGGAAAAAACAATTTTCATTATTTCAGCTGTTTTGAAGGCTTTTCAATCGGAATATGTGCATCGTCACGCTTGACTTATTTTGGACTCCATTCTCTCTAAAGAACTATTTTGCATGTCGGATCAACTTAAGAGGATTTTTATGCAAGCTGAAATATTATACGTAGTTTGTATATATATATATATATATATATATATATATATATATATATATATATATATATATATATATATATATATTACATACCCAACAGTTTTCATTTTTTTTATTTGGCAATTTATGACAACAATAAATTCCGGTTTCACTTAATGCCTTTAATTACAGCATTGCTACAAATATAATTTGCTGATTTATTTATGTCCGGTGAGTGGAAAAATAACAAACATAGCATTTTTTGAAACTCCGCTGAATAAGGGCTTTGTAAATTGTTTTTGGAGCATTCAGTCGAGCAATAAATTTTGATTGTAAAGTTCAACTTACAGTTTTAATTTTCTTTCTCTTATATATATATATATATATATATATATATATATATATATATATATATATATATATTAAATGAAAGGTGAAAAATAAAAGTTGTATACAATTTTATTATAACACCAGAACAAAGAACATAGATTGCTGGGTTTTTCTCTCTGTTGAATTGACAATAAAAAGCTTCATATTTTCCCTTTAAAAAATAATTAAAGTAAACTTTTTAGTATTCCCAGCACAAAAATCTGCGAGCAGCATGAAGAAACTAAAAGGGCCAATTAAGAACAAAACGCTTTTGCACATGGCAATTCAGAGCAAAATGATTCTCATGAGAAGAGAAGGGCTAAGTCATAGAAAATGTAAATAAAAACCTGGCTTAATAACATTTAGATATGAAATGAGAATAAACGAATAGGATAATATGGTAAAAAATAATTTGAAAAAGTACATCGGAGGGTCGTATATATGTAGCAAGAAAATGGTCACTATCAAATGGTCATTAAAAAAAAGAGCTACAAAGGGCGTGCAATAAATAATGCCCCTGACCCACTTCAAATTGTCTGATCTAGCTGAAATTTTGCATGTTCAATGATTTATATCTCTACGGGTTATGTGGCAAGTTATAGCTCTGAACTAATTGTGGTTTCTGTTTTACATGTGGTTGAACTTAGTCATGTGTGAAATGGAGCCTGTTGAATGTCGAGCAGTGATCCGGTTTTTGTATTTGCAAGGACGCACACTACAGGAGACTTTTGATGAAATGAAAGAAACGTATGGTGATAATGCCCCATCATATGACCTTGTAAAACGCTGGCATCGTGAATTCAAACATGGCCAGAAATCTGTGGAAACAGCTCCCAAGCCTGGTTTCCCCCTTCTGCCATTGATGAGGCATCTGTCTGTCAAGTTGAGGTTGCCATTTTTGAAGATCGGCGCATTACTATTCGTCGAATAGCGCATGTCAAGATTAAGACAGGATCTGTGGAAACTATCATTGATGACCATTTGCATATGCATAATGTGTCTGTCAGATGGATTACCAGGTTGCTCACACGATTCCAGAAGCGAGAACGCGTCGAGTGCTCGAGGATGAATTTCGAGATGTGCCAAGAAGATGAGTCAAAGATTTTCAAAAGACTAATTATACAGGATAAAACCTGGTTTCATCACTATGATCCAGAGACCAAAGCCAAATCACTGCAGTGGAAGCACTTGGACTCACCACCTCCAAAGAAGGCAAAGGTTGCAGCCCTCCGTTGGCAAAGTCATGATCACAGTCTTCTGGGATCAGGACGGAGTAGTAATGACAGATTTCCTGGAAAAGGGTACCACAATTAAAGGAGCCTATTATGCTTCACTTTTGAGGAAATTAAGGCAAGCTATCAAAATCAAGGGGGCGGGGCAAGATCAGCAAAGGTACCCTCCTCCTGCAAGACAACGCTCCGGTCCACAACTCGCATGTTGCCAGATCAGAAGCACGGGCGTGTGGTTATGAATTCCTTCCCCATCCTCCCTACTCTCCTGACCTTGCACCCTCTGACTTTCACCTCTTCCCAGCCATGAAGTTGTTTTTGAAAGGAAAGCGTTTCCCAGACGATGCAGCCTTGATTTCTGAAGTCACGTCGTGGTTGGAGGACCAACCTGGAGTGTTCTACAAAAATGGTCTCCAGAGCTGCATCAAACGATGGGAGAACTGCATGACTCTGGGTGGTTCCTACGTAGAGACAGACTAATAACTGTGCCAAGTTTCGTTGCTCTACTTCTATGGGAAGTGGGTCAGGGGCATTACTTATTGCACGCCCCTCGTAATAACAAAGAAGAAAGACAAAATAGGGAAATTGATGACAAAGTACAGAACAAAGGATAGGAGATACAGACAGTAAACGAGGGATATGCAAATACATATATAAATAGATGAAAATAAAAGGATCTTAAAGTAATGAAAATATGACTAGAAACGCGTTCCAAAAAATATATTTATACAAGCTGATAACATCATATATATATATATATATATATATATACACATATATATATATATGTGTGTATATATATATATATATATACACACATATATATATGTATATATATATATATAACTTTTATACAATAATTCAAACCTTTTCGAACAACTGCTCATCTCTGTCGGTTGAATTGAATGCAGAAAATAGAGCAGAATAGAGTTAGAATTGAGGTTTTTATATAAGAGTTTTTCTTCTACTAGATGCATCTTTTGACGAACTCAGAGGAATCATCTTACGCGGTGTCTTTAAATGTGCTGCCAGATACAAAACTGGAAATTGCCATTGCCAGGTGCAGAACATAAAGCGCTTAGAATTCTCAAATTGTCACCTTTCTGGTATTGGCTAGGCTTACAGTTGCTTAATTTCGCTAGTCTAACAAGAACCGGTGTGCTTATATTGCGTCTCTCTCTCTCTCTCTCTCTCTCTCTCTCTCTCTCTCTCTCTCTCTCTCTCTATATATATATATATATATATATATATATATATATATATATGCATATACATATATATATATATATTTATATATATATATATATATATATATATATATATATATATATATATGAGAGAGAGAGATAAATAAAAAGGAACAAACCGTATTATGTGTTCATCAACGATTCGTCTTCATTTCGAGACTTCCTCTGGATGAAATAAAGACGAAACGTTGATGAACACAATACGGTTTGTTCCTTTTTATTTCTCTATTTTGTTGGAATACTATTTCCATTATTTTCATCATATATATATATATATATATATATATATATATATATATATATATATATATATATATATAAGAGAGTGAGAGAGCAAGAGAGAGAGGGGGTTATGTTTTACTCGCTGTGGTATTGATATTAAAAAGTTTTATATTTTCTATTAATATGAAAATATTATTACTATAAACTTTTTAATGTACTCAGTCAAAAATCTGCGAGGGACTACATGAAAATTTACTAATTAGCATAATAATTTTAAAACGAGCTTTAATTTATGACTTAATCGTTTTTATGGTTTCTTATTAGGTCATTGGTTTCATTTGACTATTACGCTGAATTTTATTTATGCATAGTTTCTGCATTCTACATTATTACGTAGAATGTAAGTTTGTAACGTTCTAGCACACTGAAATATATATATATATATATATAAAATAAAATATAAATATATATATATATAAAATAAAATATATATATATATATATAAAATAAAATATATATATATAAAATAATATATATATATAAAATAAAATAAAAATTACAATTAAATTTACCAAAATGATACAAGATAGTAAAACTAAAATATATCATAAATATTAAAGAATTAATATTTATAAAGTAATCTCAACCAGATGTAAAAGCTCGATAAAACAAAATAGGAGATAGAGCTTATAATAAGAGCAAATAGTTAATAAAACATGTTAAAAATACACTTTGAAAAAGAGTTAAAAACATGTTTAATCTGAAAAGGAAACACTTGATAAGTGGATAGTCCTTAATCCGCGGAGTTTCAAAGAAATACTTTCCTTCTCATCAGAGGGTAGGAATTAGCAAAATGCGGGATCGGATTTTGCATGCAGAAGTATTTGATGAAACAACAAGTAAGTCAAAGATCTTACTTGAAAACAAAAAAGTGAAGCAGAGGGAATATGGTGAAGAAAAAGGTGATTACACGTGAATGGATAGTTTGGTGAAAGGTAAATAATCCAACGACGGTAAAATTACAAAAATATAACTCCAAGAAATTTAATTAAATTTCCATTTGCACAAGTAAAATCCAAGGAAATCGCGTAATTGGAAGATGATCCAAAATAATCCAAAAGGCCGAAATCCATGGAATAATTCACAAATATGTACAAAGAAAAGAAAAGGGGAAAATTCCAATAATATTAATAACAGAAAAATAACACATGCGTTTCACACGACTGCACAAGGGAATTCTATGTTTTAATTTCTATTCTAGATGATGGCCCCCAAGTCATATTTATTTTTGACATCACAACTATATATTTGGTAAAATAAAATAATCGCTAGAGAAGTTGTTCTGTAATAATAAATACGTGATCTACATCAATTAAAATATCATATTATAGCGTATCTTACGATCTGGCAACGCCTGGCAACCTGCTAATATATATATATATATATATATATATATATATATATATATATATATATAACTACTTCATTTACTCACACAAATTTAATATACGAAAGTATAGATTTATGCGTAAACTTTAAGTATTTACTTCAAAAGTGCTCAATACGTAGGTAGAGCTAGTTAGTAAATTAGTAAGTTTATATATATATATATATATATATATATATATATATATATATTCTGGGCACGTGCATATACCACCCGACTCTCCCTTTTGGAGAAGGTCAGAAAAAGAGTTTTCAATATAATATTCCCCACTTTGTCAACTAAGCCCCAACCCCTGTCTCATCTATGCTGTTTTGCATATCTGTCCCTATTTTACAAGTATTGAATGGAATATGATCTGATGAACTCATTGCACTTATGTCTCTTCAACGTACACATCCCCGATAAACCCACTTAGCAACCAAACCACATTCCTTGATTGTTAAGCTCTCTTAACGTCAGAAGGCTTTCTTTTCTTTTTACTCGAGCAGCTAGACATTGGAATTCCTTTCCAATAACCTGCTTTCCTGACTGTAATGATAGGCTTAAGTTTAAATGTAACGTCAACAAACATCTTGTTCGTTTTTTTCCTGGCATGTGCTCAAATTGTATCCCCTTACGTCCAAGTGGCGATATGCCTTGTTAGAGATGAACAAAAAAGAGATAGCGTTAGAGTGTTATTAACGCAGGAAGTCTTCAGCCATTTACACAATTATCCGATGTTCTCTTTATACATGTAAAGAGAACATCGGATAATTGTGCAATAGGTAATTGGCTTACGATTTAGGGTGATAATCTATACAAAATAAGTACATCCTGATCTTTTCTCCCTTAGGAATAAGATTTGCGTATTGAGACGTAATACTGACGGTTAGCAGCTTTGGGAAGACATCGAAAGATACGTCTAAATATACGCTGAAAGCCTCGCGTTCTGACCACGAACAGTCGTTCAATGATGCTAACTCACTAGATTACTTCTTTCTTTCTTATTCACTTAAAACAAAGCACAATGCGACTTGAACGTGAGGGGTTACTATTTGTCACAATATCTAAATTAATACTTTGTATTGGGTTGGTTGGTTGTTTTTGTTTTACGGCATATCAACCCTTTTCAGGTTATTTAATGCCGAATCCAGTGGTTTTGAAGAACAATTTTTAATAGAGTATATTTGGGTTTTCTTTTAAAGTCGGTTTCTATTTAATCCACAGTTGGGACCCTAACAGCTACTACCAGTCCGAGATAGAGTTTACCTGGGAGCAACGGCAATTAAAGGGTGGCTCCACACTCCCCAAAGCCCGCAAGGTGGGGCCTCACCATCGGATATAGTTTAAGGTCATATCCAGGACCTTTGTATTGAGTTGAGCAGCGAGATATCTGTACACATCACACTTGGACGCATGCATGTCATTACAGTGTGTAAAGCAGGAAACCGGGAAGGAATTCCAATGTCTAGC
>NC_136516.1:6825000-6847500 GCF_053919585.1 Euprymna scolopes
ACACTGTCGTGGATTTTCCAGAAATCACAAGTTCCTAATTTCTGCCCTTCGATGCGTTTTCTGGTGGCTTTGGTGTATTCTCTCTTAGCTGTCGCTATTTCTTTCTTACAATTACTTCTAGCGTATATAAACTTCTGTCTGTTTGTACTGAGTTTATGTTGGAAAAATTTGCGGTATGCATGCTGCCTCTGAGTAATGGCAGCTGCACAAGTAGAATTAAACAATTAGGGAAAGTAGGATTTGCGCACTGTTCTGCAGGAAGAAAAAAGATATTTTCTCATGATGAGATCCCTGATGGCTTGCCTTGAATTAATAGGTATTATTATTAATTAATTAAATACTTTTATGATATAATTATAATTATGGTATAGTAGAACCCCGGGATAAGAGATTAATCTGTTCCGAGGTTGAGATCGTAAGGTGAAATCGCCGTATGGCGGGGCCTAAGCAACATTTCATACAGTACATATTTAAAATTAGTAACAAAATAACGTAGTTTATAATACACATAAATACATATAAAATAACATTATAAATAACAACGTAAGGCGGACCAAATACCGTAATCAGCGGCCGGAAAAAAAATCATATTCCACATCATAACCTGAAAACAAAACATCATATTCCACATCATAACCTGAAAAAAAAGACATCGTATTCCACATCATAACCTGAAAAAAAATCATATTCCACATCATAACCTGACAAAAAAAACATCATATTCCACATCATAACCTGAAAAAAAATCATATTCCACATCATAACCTGAAAAAAAACATCATATTCCACATCATAACCTGAAAACAAAACATCATATTCCACATCATAACCTGAAAACAAAACATCATATTCCACATCATAACCTGAAAACAAAACATCATATTCCACATCATAACTTGAAAAAAAAACATCATATTCCACATCATAACCTGAAAACAAAACATCATATTCCACATCATAACCTGAAAAAAAGACATCATATTCCACATCATAACTTGAAAAAAAAACATCATATTCCACATCATAACCTGAAAACAAAACATCATATTCCACATCATAACCTGAAAACAAAACATCATATTCCACATCATAACCTGAAAACAAAACATCATATTCCACATCATAACCTGAAAAAAAAACATCATATTCCACATCATAACCTGAAAACAAAACATCATATTCCACATCATAACTTGAAAAAAAAACATCATATTCCACATCATAACCTGAAAACAAAACATCATATTCCACATCATAACTTGAAAAAAAAACATCATATTCCACATCATAACCTGAAAACAAAACATCATATTCCACATCATAACCTGAAAAAAAACATCATATTCCACATCATAACCTGAAAAAAAACATCATATTCCACATCATAACCTGAAAACAAAACATCATATTCCACATCATAACCTGAAAACAAAACATCATATTCCACATCATAACCTGAAAAAAAGACATCGTATTCCACATCATAACCTGAAAAAAAATCATATTCCACATCATAACCTGACAAAAAAAACATCATATTCCACATCATAACCTGAAAAAAAATCATATTCCACATCATAACCTGAAAACAAAACATCATATTCCACATCATAACCTGAAAAAAAACATCATATTCCACATCATAACCTGAAAACAAAACATCATATTCCACATCATAACTTGAAAAAAAACATCGTATTCCACATCATAACCTGAAAAAAAATCATATTCCACATCATAACCTGAAAAAACAAATCATATTCCACATCATAACCTGAAAAAAAACATCATATTCCACATAACCTGAAAAAAACGTCATATTCCACATCATAACCTGAAAAAAACATCATATTCCACATCATAACCTGAAAAAAACATCATATTCCACATCATAACCTGAAAAAAAACATTATATTCCACATCATAACCTGAAAACAAAACATCATATTCCACATCATAACCTGAAAAAAACATCATATTCCACATCATAACCTGAAAAAAAACATATTCCACATCATAACCTGAAAAAAACATCATATTTCACATCATAACCTGAAAAAAACATCATATTCCACATCATAACCTGAAAAAAAACATCATATTCCACATCATAACCTGAAAAAAAATCATATTCCACATCATAACCTGAAAAAAAACATCATATTCCACATCATAACCTGAAATGCTGGAGTTCTACAGTATCATAATAATTTAATAATACAAAACATAAAAACCTTTATTAAAAAAATCAAATTACGAAACTTATTTATATAGTACAGCTTACATCTATTCAATGTAGCAACCTTTTACCTCAATCACCCTCTCGATACGGGTCCAGAACTAGGAGCATGCTTTTTCCACAAGCGCCGACAGGAGGACATCGAAAACTTGACGGATGGCGGCGATCATGCTTGTTTAGGTGTTTTGAGAGGTCATGTTTGTGATGGACGATTGACAAAACAGACTAGCCCAGCGAATTAGGGTCAGGGAAGAAGAGGGCTAGTAAAAGAAGGGTACAAAGTTGTAACACTCATTTTTTTAAGTCAAGCCTTGTTCTCTTTAGATTTGTGGGCTGGCGCCGAGTTTTACCGCCACACAGAGGATCTGCCAGCGGGCACCTAATTGCACCAAGGGATCGCCACACTCTTCAACACATCTAGGTACATTTTGGTGTTGACTTTCAAGCCGACTTCGAAGATGTCGTCCTTACTTGAAACTACACGAAAAACCATAAGCGTGGTCGAAAACTTCGTCGAGCTTTGTTCTCAACCGTTGAACTGTCCGAATTTGCATTTTGAGTGTACTGAGAAATGGTCCTGTCGTCATAACTTAGATCGGTAAAGAGCATTAATTGGTACAGCGGCGCATCTCCAATCTCGCTCGTTAGATAATGTGTCACTTTCAGACACGAGAGAATGCTCCTATCGATCTTGAGATTTGTACATAACTGACATACTAGTTGATAATCTGCAGTAAAAATTTAAAAAAAAGCGGGTTTCCATCAAACGGAAATGGAATCAGATCTTTATTTCTAAAGCGACAATTTTATCGTTCCACTCTGTAAAGAACATCCGCCACGTGACATTTAGCTGTAAGGTTTTGCCGGTGTATAGCTACTTACAATGGATTTTGTAAATATATCCACTAGAACATCTGTAAAATGTCGAATGTCAAATGTAGCAGCAAGCTAGAGAACATATATCAAAGAGACCAGTGGGGAATAAGTCATACAACACTCAGTGTGGCTATACAGATCCTTCAGTTATTTATCTAGAAAACAGAGCTATTAAACCTAACATATCAGGGATAATCACGTTGACACATCGGTTCCCGTTTGATCACTAAAGTTAAGCAACGTTTAACCTAGTCAGTATAAATAGGTGACTATTTGAAACATCTAGGTGCTATTTAATTGAGAAATTTTTGAAAACTTTGAAGTGTCGAACACAATGATAAAATCAGCTTTTTTTTTGTAAGTCCTATATTTCGCTAATACATAGCCTCATCAGGGTCGTAAGTTCTATATTTCGCTAATACATAGCCTCATCAGGGTCGTAAGTTCTATATTTCGCTAATACATAGCCTCATCAGGGTCGTAAGTCCTATATTTTGCTAATACATAGCCTCATCAGGGTCGTAAGTCCTATATTTCGCTAATACATAGCCTCATCAGGGTCGTAAGTCCTATATTTCACTAATACATAGCCTCATCAGGGTCGTAAGTTCTATATTTCGCTAATACATAGCCTCATCAGGGTCGTAAGTCCTATATTTTGCTAATACATAGCCTCATCAGGGTCGTAAGTTCTATATTTCGCTAATACATAGCCTCATCAGGGTCGTAAGTTCTATATTTCGCTAATACATAGCCTCATCAGGGTCGTAAGTTCTATATTTCGCTAATACATAGCCTCATCAGGGTCGTAAGTCCTATATTTTGCTAATACATAGCCTCATCAGGGTCGTAAGTCCTATATTTCGCTAATACATAGCCTCATCAGGGTCGTAAGTCCTATATTTCGCTAATACATAGCCTCATCAGGGTCGTAAGTTCTATATTTCGCTAATACATAGCCTCATCAGGGTCGTAAGTCCTATATTTTGCTAATACATAGCCTCATCAGGGTCGTAAGTCCTATATTTCGCTAATACATAGCCTCATCAGGGTCGTAAGTTCTATATTTCGCTAATACATAGCCTCATCAGGGTCGTAAGTACTATATTTCGCTAATACATAGCCTCATCAGGGTCGTAAGTCCTATATTTTGCTAATACATAGCCTCATCAGGGTCGTAAGTTCTATATTTCGCTAATACATAGCCTCATCAGGGTCGTAAGTTCTATATTTCGCTAATACATAGCCTCATCAGGGCCGAAATCCGGTTCGTCAATTTCTTTTTCTTTTTCTTCATTTTGGTGTTATGGCGAAGAGACAAGAATTTACGTGTTAGTCCGGTGGTTTCAAGTGTGTAGTGCTCCAGTTTCGAGCGGGATTTAAAGTAAAAAATGGTCAAACTTTTTGAAGACACTTTTTAAAAGTAAAATTTAATTGAGAAATTTTTGAAAACTTTTTAAAAAAAGCAATAAACAATGATTTTATCATTGTGTTCGACACTTCAAAGTTTTCAAAAATTTCTCAATTAAATTTTACTTTTAAAAAGTGTCATCAAAAAGTGTGACCATCTTTTAATCTAGGTGCTAATTTTGGCATTGTTTTCAGTCGTCCTGGATTTCTTGTCATTGTACTCCAGCAGTGCCTATTCAGGAGAGGTTGTATATTGCGCAACTCTTGCCTCGCATCTTCCCCGACAGGGATATTCTTTTTCTTTCGAAACTAAACAGAGCGTCGAAACCTAAGATAGTGACAATGAGAATCATCTTCATAGAAGTTACTGTTCACAATGATGCTGAATAATACAAGGCTCAGAGGAATAATAAAGCGAAATCCTTTTTTTTTTATCTACAAACTAAATTGCACTTAAAGGGATGGCAGGTATTTCTAAAAAAGATCTCTCGGTTGGAAGTATGGGCGGGCGAATATGTGACATACGGTTTGCTGCCCCATTCCCAATTCGAACACTGAAAAAAAAATGAAAAATATAGTGATATCATACAAGGAAACAAAAGCTTCGGTTATTACTATTATTGGTATTTACGCCCTTCCCACTGCAGAGAGATGCAACACAAGGTCATGAATGTGGGGAAGTCAACTCCATGTTCCTGAAGGACGAGCAATCTGGCCTAGCAAAAATGGCCTAATTAGCCCTATCGGCATTACTTGGTATGGGCGCCCCAGACAAATAGTAATAAACTTAGTCTCCCCAAATGTCGGACAAGGCCTGAAAGGATGGGTTCTTAGCATTTTTACAATTTTAAAAATGGATCTACTTATTGACTTTAAAAACAAGCTAACAACAGTCTGTGTTGATATTAGTATTGTCTTCAAACAGCGAAATTGTTTTTTTTTAAATACTAGATAATGTACACAATTTTGCCACGTATTAAATGTAACGTTAAATTCTTTAGAAAATGAAGAAAAAACAGGAAAGCAACTGAAACATGCGCATGCGAGTATTGTGTTTTTATGAGCAAGTCCCTTCTTGTAAGTAAAAAAAATATTCGAGCTTAGATCGAACCCAGAAGCTATAGACAACGAGTCAAGTACGATAACCAGTAGACCAGCCTGCCACGTATTTAAAAGTATTTTAAAACCTCGTGACACTGTTGCAAAACAGATAAAAATCCGATCATCTCCAAATACCATTTTTTTTCAGATTTAAGCCCTTAGCAGCCCTTTTATTCCGGATGAAAACCGATTTCAAAATTTTCCAGATGTCTTAATACCGCATATACTAACTTTAAAGTCTGTAGATCGAAAAACCGTTGAGTATATAGGTTGAAAAGTGTATTCAAACACATACATTCTAAATTTTACAGATATACTAGCAAGCCGCACAGTGTTGCTCGGTCGTAAAATACGCATAAATATTATATGTTAATTCATAAGGAAACTGAGACTACGCATTACGTTTTTTAAACAGTTCACTTCTTGTAAGTAAAAAACAAAACACTAGCTGAGATAAAAAAAACCTAAAGACAGTAAATCAAGTACGATAACCATTAGACTAGCTTGACGGATCAGAATATTCCAGGTTCGAATCCTGGCAAAATCTTAATAAGTTTTACCATCATTTTATGGATCATTTTAGTGGATGGTAATATGATGTTGAGTGTATTTGAATTTGTGTTTGACTCGGCGTTGTGTGTGCCGACACGGCGCAGTCGCTAGTTTAAAATATAATCTTTTTGCGTATTTTATGACCGGGCAACGCCGGGCGGCCTACTTAAACACACACACACACACACACACACACACACACACATATATATATATATATATATATATATATATATATAACGTAGGTAATAAACACTGTCCTGGATATGACCTTAAACTATATCCGATGGTGAGGCACCAGCTTGCGAGCTTTGGGGAGTATGAAGCCATCCTTTAATTGCCATTGCTCCCAGGTCCACTCTCACCCGGTGTAGTAGTACCTGTTAGGGTCACAACTATGGATTAAATAGAAACCGATATGAAAAAAAAAATATTCTATAAAAAATTGTGCTTCAAAATCACTGGATTCGGCATTAAATAACCTGAAATGGCTGATATGCCGTAAAACAAAAACAACGAATCAACGTAATAAACACTCGTTTAATCCTCCGAACGGATAATGATGTCGTTCAAATACAATTAATAAGGAAAGAATTTTCGTTTTATAAGAATTAAATGTTACTATGCATTTTATTTTCCATTCTTCTGTAGAATCGAGGCGCTTTTCTAAGGTGTTAACTATTCTGTACTTACTGCTTGACTTATTTCTTAGAGTAGTCCAATATTTGTAGATTAAAGCGAACGCACCTTGAGATGGTCTGTTTTTGTTCCAATCCAGTGTGAATGTCACCTTAGACTAGAAAATCAAAACCCACGCCATTCCTCTACAACAGATGACGATGTCGCTCGAATATAATTACTTATGAAATAGAATTTGTCACCAGTGGACATACGCGAAATTAATTTTAGAAAAAAAATCGCAGTCAAATATTTTTTTTTTAAATCTCGAGAATATTTTTTTAAAGAATATTATAGAGTCAAGTAATATGTTGCCTACAAGAAAGACAAAGTGCAACCGCCCGCTGTCTATGGTGAATTAGTAGAGATTCGTTTCTGGTTTGTTCTTTTCTCAGTATTTTCTTTTTTTTTTTTTTTTTTTTGCTCTTACAGCAGAAACGAGAAATGTAAAAATCAATTAAATTGTCGGATTTACTTGTGGTTGAGACATAAAAAGCGATAGTAAGTAGATGAGAACGTGTTGAGATGGATAGGAATGGACGGACAAAGTACATAGTTATTAACATACTGGGATACAACATGTGTGTGTATTTACATATGTATGTACGCATGCTTTCAGAAAAGCACTCGTATATATATATATATATATATATATATATGTATATAAGTGAAAGTGTCTCTGTGTGTGTGTTTCTGTATGTCTGTCTGTCTGTCTGTCTGTCTGTATACATTTCCCTAGACAATAACTCTTTCAATTTTAAGTCTGCAGACTCGAAATTTAATATATCGGGTAATGAGATTCGGGAAAACTTTTTAATCGGTTTTCGGCCAGAAATTTGGTCAAAGTTCAACGATTTGACCTTTGAGAACTCTACCAAACTCCTCCGACAATTTTGGGTCTAAACACTTGAAATTTTAGATATAGATTCCTTGAAGATGGATCAAGCTAAATAACTTGATTTGGGCCCAAAACAATAAATGTTAAGAGGTGATAATAGAGGTCAAAGTTAAAAAAAAATTGACCGCTTTTATTTTATTTATTTTTTTTTCTCAATATACACCTCCAAATATCCTGGCAACGCCGGGCTGAAATGCAAGTGTATATATAAAAGTGAAAGTGGCTGTGTCTGTCTGTCTGTGTACATTTCCCTACGCAATAACTCTGTCAATTTTCAGTCTACAGATTTGAAATTAAATATACAGGGTACTGAGATATGGGAAAATCTTGGTAATCGATTTTCAGCTACAAATTTGGCTGTTAAGGGGTCAGAGTTCAACCAGTTGACTGTTGAGAACTCTACCAAACTCCATCGACAATTTTGGGTCTAAGCGTTTGTATTTTAGATATAGGTTCCTTGGACATAGATCTAACTTAATAACTTCATTTGAGTCCAAAACAATAAATGTTAAGTGGTTATAATAGGGGTCAAAATTTAAAAAATTTACCGCTTTTTTTTTTTTTTTTTGCTCAGCATACACCTTCAAACACCCGGGCAACACCGGGTTGAAATGTTAGTATATATATATATATATATATATATATATATATATATATATATATATATATATATATATATATATATATACTAACATTTATATTTTTCTCGTTAAGACCGATACAAACAACATATATACTAACATATATATTTTTCTCGTTAAGACCGATACAAACAAGATGCATTCGACAATGTAGAAAGAATCTAAGTGAATGTTACCTCGATGTCCTCCCATCTGCGTCACTCATTTCTAATGCTAAAGACGTAGTTCAGAAATCTAAGCAAATCTAAGCAGAAATCTCTGCAAAAATTTTATATCCCTAAGTAAAAACATTTAAACCTCAACAAGTTTTAATTGTATTTTAATTCACGAGCAGTATTGCTCTTCTCAAGTAAAACATAACGTTTAATCATGACGACGAAAATATAAACCACGAAAGATCAAATCAAAAACACTCTACGGACAATTTCCATAATTTTTTAAATTATTTTGTACAGGCATTTAAAATTATTTAAACAGTTGAAAATCTATTATGTTATTGCTATATATTTTATGAGATGACTGATCAATTTTTATAATTTCAGGTTCAAATAAAAGCAGGAATTGGAATGCATCCTACTAAAGCCTGATATGAAAACACTTTAAAGAATGATAGGCATTAAAATTTTGTTTTAAACTTGGTAATAATAGCACATAAGCGTATAGAATGCGCCATGGAATGCTTTCAGATGGTTTTGCATGGATTGAACATCAGTTTTTGGGTGACAAAGGAAAATAAAGGAAGGCAGAGAGTCTGTGAGGGATGGTGAGAGTTGTGGGATTAAGAAACCCCCCATGAACGACGAAGGAAGGACCAAAACGTAAACATCCTATGTACATATACAAAATAATTGGGTTTTTTTGGTTTAGTAACCTTATCGCTCACTAGTGAGAACACACGTGTGCAAAAGTGCACGCTTATATAAATACGATGTACGAACTGTTTGTGTAACGTTAAAATGTCAGAAACACAACAAAAAAACGCATAATAACTCATAAAAGTCCGAACAACACAAGGTCACCCTGATGGAACGTTGGGAGATAATCACAATATGTTGATATTTAATGTATCGACTGTATAAGGTTTCACCGATGAGTGGTTTCCGAAACACATTTATGCAAATATTATTCTACTAACGTTGTTTGCCTAATCCTGACCCTTGGATATTTGCCGAATCCATTTGCTCTTCTGACACTGATTTCCATTAATCGGTCGGATATCCGTCGGATCCATCAATTCCTCTCGGATTTGTTCCTGCCAACAAGCTAAGAACTGCGCCAAATATTTATTCATTAACTCGTTTTGCTTGAAATCCAATCCTCATATGATTTTCTCGGTTTCTTTAGATTCTGTAATTTTGGTCAATTTAATCTTGGCATAGAAAAGAAGATCTGATTTTTCGTGGTGATATATAATTGAGAATTTGGAATATATATAGACAATCGCTTATATTTTGTAGAAGGTTGCAAAAATATACGAGGCTTTTTCAATAAGTTTCGATAAATTTGTAAACTTAAGTGGAACGGCCACTCAAGAACTTGTTTACGTTGGACTTGAAGACAATCAGATTGTAGTCAGCTGGAAATCAGGAAAACGGAAGACAGTTCCACAGGCGTGCACTTCTAAAAAAGAAGCTTTGTTCATGGAATCTACGTTTAGGTTTAGGCACAGATAAAGAGCGAGAGTATTAGTGATAGTGTTTTCAGCTGGACGAGGGTTTCTTGTGAAAGTTTGGCGAGGGGGGGACCATAGATTGAAGCTCAGTCAAGCACTAGCTATGAAAATAACGATAAAGCAGAGACAAACTCGCAACATCTCTTCTGTAAGATAGAGGTTGCGGGGAAGAGAAAAATGCCCTCTATTAAGCAGCTTTTCGAAATTCAGTCAAAATAATGTAAAAAAAAACCTTGCTCCCATTTTGACTAACCCTCTACTTAAACAGAATATACTCTGCTGCACGTATACTATCTCAAGAGAAATGCACATTAACATACGGAAATTTGAATGAACTGTGAACAAACATCTCGTTCCAAAACTCTCCACTAAAGATGTCATCTATAAATGTGGCCAGTACTTTATGTTAGCTATGATAACTAGGTTTAACGCGCTTTGTTTAAGTTTATTAAAAGCATCAAAATAAATTAAGTTTTGTTTTATTTTTATTAGGCGTTTTTTTAGTTTAATATATTTCCAAGCTAAAGGGAATCGACAAACCTCCAAACAATAAATATTTGCATTGCTGTGCATCGAAGCCTCTTAAAATAGCCAGATATAGACAGGCTGATTCGAACCCTCGTCATAAGAATTACGAACCATTCAGCATTTCTAGCAATATATAAAAGAGATGACTCGCCTGTTCGGGGCAAGAACGTCTTTTAGCGTCATGACTATTCCGTCGCGAAATGTTAACCCAAAACAATCATCTTGCTTTGTTCACGTCTGCGTCGCTGGACGATCTGCAGTTTTTGTTAGATTAGAAAGTGACCTCAGTCTGAAAGGATAGATTGCACACACGTAGATTCGTCCAATGTAGGAAATGTGAGACTTTCCATTATAAGAAATGGAATTGGAATGCATAATTTGACCTAGAAATATGTGAGAGCATATCGATAAAAGGATTTGAGAAATATACAATGGGGAATAATAAACATTCCAGAAGAAAATCATTTTTATATAAATCGACACAAAAAAGCGGCGCTGTCGGTCAAAGAGAGAATAAGCTTACACTTCGTCACTGCCACTATCACAGCGAACCCTACACGCCTTCAGTGATGTCAAAATAGCAGTCATAACTTTAAAACCAAAACTGTTTGTCGATTTAAAATAAAAACAATATATTAGTTTATAGATCATCTGTGTTGTGTTTTACTCGCTGCCAATCTCTATATAGCGTAAACCAGGAAAATAATAGATTTAACAAATATGAAGACTGAAAAGTACATTTTTACGGCCGGCCGAACCGAATATCTAATATTTATAGTCGTTTTATTCAGGGTGGATCAAATGGAATTCGATTTTAATTTGTTTGTTTCATTATGTTTTATTCCCTCAATTCATAATACACGTTTGCAATATTTTATTGTCGCTTGTTTCGACATACATAATTTTACATACATAATTCTTTTTTTTTTTTTTTGCTTTTTACTTTATAAATAAAGTTTAGCTTCAGTAAAAATTGTATCGGTTGTTTATATTCTTATTGGCCGCTCGTAAAATATTAATATATTTTAATTTCATGCAGATTTCTCAGTTTTTATTACAAACAAATCCTCTTTTGAAATATATATATATATATATATATATATATATATATATATATACATGTGTATGTATATATATATATAATTTAAAAGTTAAAAAATTATGACTACAGTGTCATCAGCTATAATCAAAACCAACACACTAAGCTGAAACTATTTTTTACTATGAATAGTTTAAGTATGCGTAACTTATAGAAACATCGGCAAGTTGTAATATACATTTTGCATTTTTTTATTTGAGAATTTTTTTTGTTTTATATATTACTAGCGGGAAGTACCAGGCGTTGCCCGGGTAAAGGATATTGGTACAATAACGAAGCGATGTTAATAGTGGCTCCACATGGTTAAAAAAAGTAGAGAGGAAGCTGGGTTATTAGTTTCCCACGCTAACCATTAGGCCAAAGAGTATAAGGAATTCGATTAATTGGTAATTAACTTTTGCCCGGGTGGATGATATTGGCACAAGGACGAAATTTAAAAAAAAAGAGAGAGAGGTCGATTCGAACTCGAAAATCTAGGGTAAGTAGTTTCCTCGCTAACCATCGGCTAAAGAGGATGGTGAATTCAAAGAGTTGATAATTAACTTAAGAACCATAGGAGTCGCCACGCATGCACAGAAATGAACGTTGCTTTTAAACCTGGCCGGGGACCAGGTAAGTTCAAATAGTCTTATTTTATTATACGAAAAATACAAACAAGCACTCGAGACGACGGCATGGTGGGAATTTCTTTTTTACACGATCAAAAAAATGGGAAGAAACAGTGTCCGTTTGCGAATCTCAGATATTATGATCTCGGAAGTATCGGAACACTTTTCGCGGAATTTAATCGATAACAGAACCACGATATGAAAAGCCACGCCCATCTTGCCTTTTATATATATATATATATATATAGATTATATCAGGAAAGGAATATCGAAAAACCCGCACTGCACATGGAGTGAATTTTACATACCTCCTGAAATTACTTAGTACCTTGTAGTTTAAATTTCACTGTAGAGAGCATACTATTGATTTATAATATTACTTTATATAATAGCTTGAATTAAAATTTAAAACGCAAACGTCAAATATTATCGTACAATTGTGTTCTAAACAGAAACGTTTATTTAAGACGTGCTACTGCGATATCAAAGAACCTAGTGTTGATTTTATACGCATAATTTTTACTTTGTCCACTGGTAATGGTTAGAATTTAAGTTTAAAATAAAAACGTCAGTGTACAATTGTGCTTTAAACAGAAATATCCAATTAGAACATGCCACGTATATAAAAGAACAAATTGCTTTTCTGCTTGTTTTGTAATAAAAATTTCTCAAATGCACTTGTGATTTAAGGCTGTATAAGGTATAACCCGTAGACAGAATCGCTTTCTCCTTCTTATTTGTCCAAGTCATTCTCATAGAAATACTATAACACGACCACACACATAAAGTGCATTAGGGCAAACTTTAGAACTAATCGGCGTCTATAAGGAACGAACTCGTATATTAGTCCATAGGGAACGAACTCGCATACGGAAACACACACACACACACACACACACACACACACACACATATATATATATATATATATACATATATATATATATATATATATGTATATATATTTATATATATATATGTACATATATATATATATATATATAGTTTGTTTTTGAGTTATAAATCCACTGACACTCATTGGCTTATTAAAAATTAAAGACTTACTGCAAGAACATGTATTAACATAAATAGTCAATAATGTTTGTATATAATAAACTTCCTATACATATGTATACGTATATATCCACACACATACACACACGCACATACACACACACACACACACACACATATATATATATATATATATATATATATATATATATATATATATAACTCTATCGGTGATCACATTAGACACCGAGAAGTTTAATATCGAGTCTACTCTAATTAAATTCACGAGTACATAACTTCTAGGTTTTATTTTAAAGACTGAATTTCATGAATTTGTGAACGGAATTAATAACGACGTTTTCTGCTATTTCATTAAGTTTTTACTTTATTAATATTGGCATGCGTCACTAATTAAATATTGATTATAGAATAATATCAATGCGTTGACAGGTTCATAGTTTCGTTCGAATTGCCATCAAACATTACAGATTTCTGTACCGTTACTCATCTTATTGTTTATAGTTTCTACGGATAAAATAGCTATTTTACTATACTATTCAGAGGTGGGAATATCTGTGCTGGTTAAATTGTAGAGTCACTAATGATAACAAAATTATATCAGTACAATTATCATAACTGCAATGATAATATAAGCAACGATGTAACATCTCTACACTTATATAAAATAAAGTTGATTTTTCTCGTATCGCTTTCTCCACTACAGTGGAAAAAAGGAGGAAATTATGTGCAAATCTCTCACACTCGCCATTTCTGTCTTATACTGCAGCAATATGGATCCTTGATTTAAAACTTTTATCTATAATATAGATAAAACAGTATAAATTTTACAGAAAAATATTTTACGTTAAACCTGCCAAGGTAAATAATCATCATCATCGGGACTATATACACACCTTAAAAACAATTTTCCCCAGAACCCTTCGTCACTGGTTCATAGACTCATATACGTAGTATTATCTTTCCAGTTACCTATTAAAAATAATAATTTCCCCCCTTAAAAATTTCCGACTTTTCTTATTGGCTGAAACCTGACAGATCCATTATTTGGGAATAAACAACTTATTCAAAATACGAACATGTCGGACCTTCACAAACATGGCGTCTCTCTCTACACTAAGCTTTGTTTTAAATATCAAACAAACTACAAAAAATCTTAACCGCTCAAAATCGTAATTTTACATATTAATACCATTACCGTTACCTACACAGGCATTGTCATCATGAAACTAAACCCCTTAATCAAGAATATCCCTGATACAAACATAATTAACATTTCCGGTTATCACTGTTTTTTTCTCTCCAATTCTCCGTACCAAACAGTGAACGATGCTTTTTTTTTTGTAATTTATTTTTTGTTTTGTAACGGGTCGTTTACTTTTAATTTTTTTTTACTTTAAATTCTTTCAATACCAACCCTAAGAAATACAAATCCCTGAGAAAATAAAATTTACCGTTTACAGTGTTTCCTTTCCTTACACAGTTTACTATAATGTTTGACTCTAACATTTAATCATAACCTTAAATTTACATATTTATAGGTTATTTTAAAACCTTTAAACTGTCTACTCCTTACTATTTTCGAAAAGTGCGCATGTGTGTGGGTCTGTGTGTGTGGGTGCGTGTGTGTGTTTGTGCGTGACCTTGTGCGTGTGTGCGTGAGTTTGGTTGTGCGTGTAAGTTTGTGCGTCCGTGTGTTTCTGCGTGTGTGCGTGTGTATGTGCACACGTGTCTATGTTTATTTTGTGTGTGCGTGTGTGTATTTTACCTTGTCTGCGTGAGTTTGTGCGTGTGCATGTGCCTTTGTGTGTCAGTGATTTTTTGCGTATGCGTGTGTGAATACGTATTTGTGTTTTCTGTGTGTGCGTGTGCATGTTTTCTGCACGTGCGTGTGTGTGGGCGTGCCCCTTTCAGTGCATGTGTTTGCGGATTTTCTTGTTTGAGTGTGTGTGTGTGTGTCTGTGTGTATGTGCATGTTTGTGTTTTTGTGTGTGCGTGTGTGTGTTTGCCTTTGTGATTGTGCGTGTGTATGTGTGTGTTTCTTCGTATGTGAATCTGTGTTTTTGTGTGTGCGTGTGTATTTTTTCCGTGAGTGTTTTTTTTTAGTATTGGGCTTCAGCCTGTGTTTGCGTGTTTGCATGTGTGTTTTTGTGCGTGTGTCTCTGAGATACCAATCAATCTAATACTTGCGTCAACTACACTCAGGCACGGCAACGCGTGGTCGGACAGATATAGCTAGTATTTTATAATCTGGAAATAGCTTAGTGGTAAAACATCTGACTACAGATCGAACGATCCCCTGTTCCTCTTTGTGTACATTTTTTTATTATTATTTAATTTAATTTATTATAAAAGAGAGGTGCCATTTAAAATCGCCGCAAGTCATTTCTTCGGTTGTATATTATAAAGACTAAAGATTACTGCAGGGAATTCATCGTCAAACCCAAATATCAGCTGACATGGTATTGGACACAAACACGGACAGAATTTGATGAACGACATGATAATTATTAATTTTATTATTTAGTCCAATGACAAAATTATTCCTAGTAATATATAATATTCAATAGAGTAATACAATAATACATAAGGGATCTGCATGCTTTAAAATATCAAGTTTAAATATATTTTTGGCCAGGGCAACGCCGAGCTACCAGCTAGTATTGAAATAAAAAAAAATTAAACTGCAAGAAAGTTTATAACCTGCCTCCCCCTCCCAAATGGTATTATTTATTTTGTTACCACACAAAACGGTTGCGAATTGCAACGAGGGTAGAAAAATCGCGGAGGGAAAACACTGTCTTGATATCCGTTGTATGAATGCAATGTGTCACTGCATCTTAGACAGAAAAATCAATGGTAAATAGTTGTTGCGATAAGGCAAAGTCATCCGCAAAGGCTATCGAATAAGGTGTACAGTACATCAAGAGTAATCTTTGAAAATCGCCAGTGTGAAAACCCCTAGCGAGTCACAGTAAGAAAGTAAAAGCATGAAACATAATCATCGTCAGCTTAATAATATAACTAAATAATAATAATAACATAATAACTAAATAATAATAATAACATAATAACTAAATAATAATAATAACATAATAACTAAATAATAATAATAACATAATAACTAAATAATAATAATAACATAATAACTAAATAATAATAATAACATAATAACTAAATAATAATAATAACATAATAACTAAATAAAAATAATAATAATAGCATAATAACTAAATAATAATAATAACATAATAACTAAATAATAATAATAACATAATAACTAAATAATAATAATAACATAATAACTAAAACGAAAAAACTACGAAATACGAAGTGCGTTCAATAAGTTTCCAGGCTTTTGTATAGTCATTTAAAATTGCCGTAGACTCTTGAAAAGTACATATATTATCGCTGTACAGCTTATGAACTGATTGAATAATGTTTATGATTTCAGGTTCAAATGAAGTTACAGCAATAATTGAAATACACCCTACTAAAGTCTGATTGTCACAGCTGGTGAATTTAAAAAATGCAATCTGCGCGTGATGAGATTTGAGAAAAAATATATGCAATAAAATTTTGTTTTAATTTTATAAAGATGCCGCACAAACGTATGAAATACTTCAAATTGCTTTTGGATAATATTGCATTAATCGAGCATCAGTTTTTGAGTTGCATAAGAGATTCTAAGGAAGACAGAAAGTCAGTGAGGGGCAGGAGTAAGGAAGTCAGAACACTAAAGTTAATTTACCAAATAAAGAATGTTATGAATAAAGACCGCCGTGTGTTCAGAGACAATAAGAGCACAGATTGGTGTCGGTGTGGGAGCTGTGTACACAATTATTTGCGCGGAGGTGAAGATGCGAAAGAAGTACGCGAAGTTTGTCCCAAGAGTGTTCAAAGAAGAACGTCCTCAAGACAGCAGGGAGATGGTCAAGCTGATCAGTTAAGATTCGGTAGTTCTTTATGCTTGAGTGATCTGAGATGATAACCGGATCTACTGCTATGACCGAGACAGGCTGCCGTTATAAGAACTGAATTGATGAAAGAGGCTGCGGCGAGGGTCATTGACACCCTCACACAAGAAGACTCTAATGGAGCAATCTAGTGGTTGTTGCAACGGTAAAACAAGTGGATTGCAGCCGGAGAAGGTTACTTCAAAATGTCTTGTGTGTACCATAAATAAAAGTGACAATACGAAAATGTCTGGAAACTTATTGAAGGCACCTTATAAATCCTCTTAACAAGAACCTAAATCAGTTATGAGACTGGATACCTCTATTTGGCAACGTAAGGATAAGCCATGATTTTAAGAATGAAGATAGCTTCTTTTGCCATCACACCGGCCTTTCCTTCATCGGCCCATTTTTCTGTGTCCCAGGTGCGGGTTGACAACCTGGGTATGCCAAGTCCGAACCTAGTTAGTACTACAGAAACACTGTCACTTAATGATGGCAATTTTCAGGTGATCTCTTACGTAATTGCCCAATATTATTTTAGAAAGAATGATTTATATAAAGAGATATGAGGAAACGAATGCCGACTAAAATCATCATCAAGACTGATGCGAAGCAACAACATTCACCAGCATCAGTAATTTGTCGTGTATTAATTTAGTCGGTTATGTAAGGTAAAAAACTTTGATCGCAATGTTACTTCATTTTTACTTTAGTTGGTCGCAAAAAAATAAGTTCGGAAAAAAAAAGCTGATTTAAACAACACTGATAATATCGCAAAAATACAAAAGTCGAAATGGATACGAAAAGGATTCGGAATGGAAAACGAAGTTAACTGATAAAAAAAAATTCGAAACGTGAAATACGAAACGAAAATAAAAAGATAAAAAGATAACAATTTGAATACATGCACTTAATTTTTACAAATGTTTTACTTTCTGAATCAAAAAAAAAGTGAAAAATTAAATCAGAATAGCGAGCTAAAATCTAAACTGACACGACTTAGGTTTTTGTATAAGTTCATTTGATATCACTGTTGTTTTGATATTTTGAAAAATAAAATACAAAGTTGAATTTTTACTCGAAAAGGGTTTCATTGCACAAAATAAAAAGAAAATTTGGTCGCGTCATTTTTAATTTCTTAGAAAAAAATCAAATTTATAAAATAACATTCTGTATTTCGTATTTTATATTTTACTCTTTTACAACCTATTTTAAAAAAGCTTGCCGTGTTTAAGCGTACAAGCTATCCCATACCCGTCGTTGCCCAGGGATTTTTCCATATTTGTACGAACTATAATTTAATTAAAATATAATTTAATTAAAATATAATTTAATTAAAAGATATTTACTTGTAAATAAGTATAATGAAATCGGTTTTGTCACGGAAATATTTACTGCTTTTCTCATCCCCCTTATATATATATATATATATATATGTGTATATATATATATATATATATATATATATAACTACTTCATTTACTCACATAAAATTAATATACGAAAGTATAAATTTATGCGTAAACTTTAAGTATTTACTTCAAAAGTGCTCAATACATAGGTAGAGCTAGTTACTAAGTTATAAAATATATATGGCGATTAAGCTACACTGAATACCGCGTTTAATCCACTCTAGAACTCTTCAGGCTTATGCGCGAATTTTGTGGTTGTCTGTCGTTTTTATATACGCACCTTCTATTGAGATTTTAGTTAGCCAATCAGAATTTTAGTATCCACCGCGCCCTTCCTATCAGCCAGTGAACATGCACTTATCAGACAAATGTCTATTTGACGTCTGGTTGACCTTTTCCTTTGTGTGTGCTCTATTTAGCCTGGATATCTAGTTTCTTGACCTGTTTTAAATATAGGTTAGGGTTTTTTTTATGTTAGTTTATATATAAATATATATATATGTACATACATATATACATATATATATATGCATATATATACACATATATGTGTGTGAGCGTTTATGTATATTCGTGTTTATTTAATTTATTTATTTGTTTATTTTCTATTGTTTTTGTTAGTTTTAAAACTATCTTGTATCGCTATCCTAGAGTAAATTTTATCTTGTGAACACAGTTGTTTGCTATTTCTCTTCTACAGTTTAATAGATGTTGGGGTCTTTAAAGTACAGGATAGCAAATTTTTCATGAAGGCATAATCTACATGGGTCGTCTAGGTCCCTACACGTGGTAGCTTGTCTTATTATTTTCCATTCGACTACCGGCGAATGTCCGCTTTCCTTGAGTTCCCAGTATTTATTTGCCAGCGTTGTTTTCATACGGTGTTTTTTTATTGTTGAATGTACTTTTGTGGTCATAATATTATATTATATATATATATATATATATATATATATATGTAATATTATTATTACTAAGATATATGTATATATATATATATATATATATATATATATATATATATATAGAGAGAGAGAGAGAGAGAGAGATTAATAATTTACTCGAAACGTACTCAGCTTGTATATACTAATGGTAATTGGAAAAAAGACAACGCTACTGATAAATATTTTTTGTAAGGGAAAATATCTTTTTACATAAATTTTGTAAATTTTGAAAAAAATTAAAATAGAAACTAAAACGTGACGCCAGAGTGTGACGGTTACATGGACCACCTATGTTATTTAAGAGAAAATCTTATGAGTACATGGCAAATTATGCAGCAATAAGCATAATTTTGCAAACTTGTTAGGCGCAGTACAATAGCATATTCTAAGGAATAACTTTTTTAAAGTAATAAGTGACCAACCTAGAAAACTTGATATTTGGAACTTGGGTAATTATTACAATGTATATATATATATATATATATATATATATATATATATATATATATATATATATATATATATATATATATATATACTCGGGTTTTTTTTTATATTCAAAAGTAATGGACTAATGAATTCAACGAGGTTGTTAGATAGTGCTCAATAAAAAGAGATGATAATACTTGTTTATTGTTATATAAACATGCTCACATCCCGCTGCTACAAATAGCCACTTGTTTCAATCAAACAACAGATATCATCAGGCAGCGACTTGACTATTCAAAAGTTCAGTAAATAACCTTTCAAGATTATTCATTATATTATTTATTATATTACCTATATATATATATATATATATATATATATATATATATATATGTATATATATATATATACATATACTTAGTGGAAATGGTAATTAATAAAAACTGAAGAAAGTGCTCAATACTATTGCAGAGCAAATATGCGTTTTATTTTTTATTACCGTTTTTTTCTGTTAAGTTACATCATTGTTTCAGCTACTCGGTCGTTTTTTTTTTGCCGCCTGTATATATATATATATATATATATATATATATATATATATTAGTAAGGGACAGCAAACAATTCTTATATATATATATATATATATATATTAGTAAGAGACAATTAACAACAATTTTGCCGATTCTGATATAATTACCGATTCAATTCTAAATTTCCGATCCCGATACGATTCCGAATTCCGATTTCAATTCTAATAATAAAAGTGCCAGAAAAAAAAACAACTATAGTATACGAGACTCTCGCCGCCTCTATCGAATGAATTCATTAAATGGCGCCAATTTTAGTCTGTTTAAGAAATGTTCCGATATTTACCGCTTTACTGATCGCAGAAAACAATGATATATATATATATATATATATATATATATATATATATATATATATATATATATATATATATATATATATATACATGTTTTATTATTTTATATTCAACTAACAATGTTTACATCAGTTTTTTTTCTTTCTCGTTGATAATTTTGTGAACCAAAATCTATAAATAACAGATGTGTTGATGTTTTTATTCGTATCTCACCGATAATTTATGTACAAAATACATATTAGGAAACCCATAAATAAATCATAAATTCTCTGAATGTGATAGAAACTCATACATTTATAACAATGTCATCAGAAATACCGGAAAATTTTACTCAATTCCGTTAATGTTTTTTTGTTTTTTTTTGTGGACGAGCAGGGCAAAAAGATGTATGAAGTTTTATGGATTGGCCTTCTAACAATGAATCAATTTATTGTTGGCAGACAATTTATTGATATTTTTAGCCATATTATGGAATATATTTTTTAATTAAAAAGTATTTATATTTGATTAAGAATATTATAAATATATGTATACATATCTATATATCTATAAAAGTGAACGTGTCTGTCTGTCTGTCTGTCTGTGTACATTTCCCTACGCAATAACTCTGTCGATTTTTCGTCTATAGACTCGAAATTTGAAATACCGTGTACTGAGATTTGGGAAAATCGATGTGACGGGTGTCAGCCAGAAATTTGGCTGTTAAGGGGTCAAATTTCAACGATTTGACCTTTAAGAACTTTACCAAACTCCTCCGACAATTTTGGGTCTAGAGACTTGAAATTTTAGATATAGGTTCCTTGAACCTGGATCTAATTTAATAAAGTGATTTGAGCCCGAAACAATAAATTTTAAGGGGTTATAATAGGGGTCAAAGTTTTAAAAAATTAACCATTTTTTTTTTTGCTTTTTTTGCACAGCATACACCTCCAAACACCCGAGCAACGCCGGGCACCCCTGCTAGTATATATATATATATTCAACATATTGACACTATTTTGATTAGGAGTAGATGTGGTATTGTGGTGAGTGAAATAATTGTAGCTAAGAATAATATAGGTAGTGTAAGATAAAGGATGCCCAACGCCCTCCACTTGCCGTACATTTTTGATGACCTTGTTCTATTATACCTTTTAGCAAATAAATAATTTAAAGTGTAGTACCTGCTTAGATACTACACTTTATTTTTCTGTCCTCGGCCAGTGAAAAGAAATCCTTCTAGATTGAGGCAATTTTTATTTTTATTCCAATTTAGAATGACCCTTATTGGACACTTGGAATCTATACATTATAAACCAACCTTGTGTCTAAATCAGAATATTACTAAAATGAATGACACGCAAATAATAGCAAATTTAGGAAAACTCCTTCACGGAAAACTCGTCCATGAATACTCGTCCACGGAAGAATCGTCCATGGAAACGCTCTTATGGAAAACACGTCCATTGAACACTTGTCCATCTTTGCTAGGTAAGAAAACTGGTGCCTTATTTAATGAATATCGATTGAAAATACAGTTTATGACCAATCTTGAAGAGG
>NC_136516.1:6852500-6975000 GCF_053919585.1 Euprymna scolopes
TGTGTATGCATATATGTGTTGGGGTGGAGAGAGCTCCCGTAAGCCGTGGTGAAGTCAACCTTTCTAGGAGAAGCAAATCTCTGATTAAAAAAAAAAAAAACATAAAGCAGGAGACCAGTACCGGCATTAAGCTGGTCTGCCGTTGCTGGCTACCTTGCTCTTGCTTGTTGCTTGATCTCAACACTTTGAACCGAGAGAGAGATTTAGCTGTCGTACAAAGCTAAGACTCTGTAACATCATCTGTGTATAGATACTTCCTTAGGCATTTGTCGATAAAAATAGTCCTGTGACGATGGAAAATTGTGACGGGTGGCGGCTTGAAATGCTGGAAGCATGTAATAATTAACCTCAATGACCGTCTTCAGTGTCATGCCTGCTTAAGCGTGTGAATTTACCGGTAAGACTAAAAAACAAAAGAAGTCATTTTGGGGCTCACGGATTTTAAGCGTCTGAAGGAGTGGCACTTGTCTGACAAGACGTTGCAATCATCATGCATGCATATGTATGTATGTATGTATGTATTTATGTATGTAGTTATGCATGCATGTATGTATGTATTTATGTGTGTATATGTATCAATTTCTATCTACTGTGGGAACGAAGGTGGCTTTTCACACCACCCCTGCTCTTACACAATTTGTTGCAGAGGTTCCCACATTAGATAGAAATTGATGCACATGTATATATGTATGTGTGTATAAATGTATATATCTATATAGCTATAAAAGTGAACGTTTCTGTGTATCTGTCTGTTTGTGTATCTGTCTGTCCGTGTATCTCTGTGTCTGCGTGTGTACACTTCCCTACGAAATAACTTTGTCAATCTTAAGTCAGACTCGAAATTTGATACACAGGGTACTAAGATTTGGGAAAATCGATGTGATCGGTTTTCGGCTAGAAATTTGGCGGTTAAGGGGTCAAAGTTCAACAAGTTGACCTTTGAGAACTCTACCAAACTCCTCCGACAATTTGGGGTCTAAACACTTGAAATTTTAGATATAGGTTCTTTGGACATGGACCTAACATAATAACTTCATTTGAGCCCAAAAGAATAAATATTAAGGGGTCATAATAGGGGTCAAAGTTAAAAAAATTGGCCGCTTTTTTTTTGCTCCATATATACCTCCAAATACCCGGGAAACGTCGGGAACCCATGCTAGTATATAATAAAAACAAATAAAAAATTTAAAATAAAATAAATAAGTAAAAATAATTTTAAAAAACTTGATAAAACGTATTAAATGGAATGACAAAAAAAATTCAAAAGTACATGGAAATGGATGAATAATCAATAATAAACCAAGGGAAAGATGGTCTTCTTCTGTCAAGAAGTGACAATCACCATGTATGTATATATATATATATATATATATATACATATATATATGCCTAAAACTTTTGACAAAAGCGATAAATTTTCACGAGATCAGTATCGTTTTGAAGCTAAACCCTTCGGACAACAAATATCGAAATATTGGCCAAAAACATTAATTCTTTCACGTTCAACTAGACACCTTTTTACAAGGAGGTGTCGCTTTTTTCGCCGATTTCTTCTCGAAAGCTATCTCCTCTTCGATTGATTAACCTTGATTTAAACCTTCGCCACTTTCTGTTTGGCAATTGATGCAACGGCAAAGACGTCACGTTTTTTTTTCATGTTCTTTTTCTCCTTCGCAATACAGGTTCGAGCCTGCCTGCCTACTACAACTTTTTCCCCAACATATATCTCCAAACACACAGGCAAGCCAGTTCATTTCTAAAGAGCAAAGGTTTTATTTAAGTATGATATTATTTTTTTCAATAATGTTGAGGCATAGAAATATACTGTCTAGAAGCAAGACTCATTTTTCACGCCTCCACTTTGTGTCGACAACATTTCTAGAGTTGGTGATTCGAACAAATTTTTCGCTGTGCAAACCTAAGTTGCTTAATAGTAGGGAGGCTATGTCTTGCGCCGAACTTCCATACTCCTTTTTTAACTATTACCCAGTCACAGAGATACAGTAGCAGGTACTCGTTAGGTACACCTTGTGCTTGGCACTGTTTTCAGACAGAGGTAATAGAAAACCGTCTCCTCAAAACTGGACATGTAAGGTGTACGTTTATGTTCGCTTGACTGGTATGTGCATATCATATCTGATAGGTTGTTGGTACTGGTTTATTAGTTTGCCTGGCTGCTGTTTTCGACTTGCACTCTATGGTAACGCTTACAGCGGCTGTTTCGTCATCAGTTGTATAATATTGAAATAGTTGTAGTACATTATTGCGCATAGAAAACGACCTTGCCGTTATGTCTTTGTAAAAAAGACTTGGCTAATAGTCTATTTATGTATGCAGATTTAGCATCAAAATTAACCAACTTTGCCCAACACTTTTCCAAACTGGAAATTATATGTAATAAAACAACGAAATGAAATGACATCTCAAATAAAAATCACGATCAAATTAGAAAACCACACAAAGTTAATTCGCCTTCATTCCTTGAGGCTCGCATTTACAAATATCCGTGGACGTAGAAGTAACCTAGACGATTTAGAGTATCAACTTCTTGTAAAACCTTCAGATATCTTAACATTACATAAAAATAACTTGCATTCTTCATTCCTTTTTTACTGCTTTAAATTACAGATTATCTTCCTCTCTGCTATAAAGACTCGGACAAATAGGTGCACAAACTTGGAGTTTATATGCGTAACATCGTCTTCCTGACAGGAGAGCAAAATCTGGAACCAAGTATTCAGGTTTTCATGTGTTTTAGACTAGCCTTTCGAGACAGATTTTCCTTACAGTGCTCCTTCAAATAACAACTGTATTTTAATCGAATATATCTCTGATAGTATGGATGCCGTCCTCTCCTCTCCTTAGATATTAACTCCCACGTCTACTTGTTTGATGACTTGAAATGACTTTAATGTCCACTATAGTATGTGTCTTGACCAAAGCGATACAGATACAGCTGCACTGTAAACTAATATTTTCTCAACGGTTCATTCTTTTACACAGACTGTCGTGTTCTAGACTAGCTTCTGAGATCTTGAAGAACATAAAGCTTTACTTCTAGACATTCTTAATCACGGTATCCATGGATTGCATTACAAACTCATATAGTCCACGCAGTAACGCCAACTACTTTGTGATATTTGTAGAAATACCCGTTAAATTCCAAATCCAATGTAAAAAATGTACTACAAAAAGCTTATTGGGAAGCTATCAGAAAGCACATCTGTGTAGCCCCATTGATTAATTTCAGTCCTCTTTTGTTTGAACAGTATGCCAATGAAACATCAGAATTGGGCATAGCAGGTATTGAAGCCAATGATGTTCTCACACTGGAGTATTATTGTAAGTCTCACTCATCTTTCTTTTTTTTTACACAGTGATCACCACTTATCAAGGCCCGGAAGCCACTCAGGGATAAGGGTTATTGCAAGTACATTACGTTAGTGAGATTTGCTGAAGTGTTTACTTAAGGGGCGGTTCGTTAAGAATTTGTTAACATTGGACTTGAAGACATCCAAGTTGTAGTCCGGAGGGAAGCAGGCAGACGGAACAGAGTTTCACGGGCGTGCAGTTCTAAGAAAGAAGCTTTGTTCATAGAATCCGCGTTTTGATTTAGGCACAGATATAGAGTGGGGGAAATTTTTCACAGTGGATTCAGCTAGACGGGTGTTTTTCGTGAAAGATTGGCGAGGGGGCACCAGAGATTGGAGTTCAGACGAGCATCTGCCAATGAAATAACGATAAAACAAGGACAGGCTCGCAACCTCTTCTGTGGGAGAGAGGTTGCAGGGTAGAGAAAAGGGCATCCCCCACTAAGCCACAAAGTCTATTTTGTACTCTGTCAAGGCAGGATAGGCTGTTTTTAGCAGCTCCTGCCCAGATATGGCAACATTATTCCATCCTTGGACGTACTTGGCTTTTATATAGATAGAGAATTGCATCAGTAGTATCTGGTTTACTTCAAATTGTGCAGCTTCCATTGATCAAAAGCAGAATGAATTCCGCTGATTTGTACGCCATTAGGCAAAATGTTAGAACTCATTGTACGTGTGAAATCGCCCCAGCTAAAAGGCATGCGGATATAATCGGGAACGTGTAGAGTCGCAGAATGTAGGGACTCGTGATTGTTGAAAATGTATAATAGTGGTGAATATAGAATAATCAGTAATCACTCCACTACTCAATAACCAAGAAGATAGCTTGCACAGCAACCGAAGAGGCAGAACTACTTGTTCAGTGATTCGCATTAAACTCCACTTTAAACCCAACAAACAACACTCTTACAAATTTCCTATAAAAATTGAAGCTTTGAAAATCAACTCTTATCATGTCCTTGATAATATAAAAAAATCTGTATCTTTTCAGGAAAAAATCTAATAAATACATATGCAATCTGATTAAATTAAAATATCATGTTTAAGCGTATTGTACGACCGGGAAACGCCAGGCGTAACTAGTAGAAATCGAACGAAATTGTTAGGAAAAGGTAATCGAAAGTTTTTTTCTACATTTTTTTGTATTTTTTTAAACGTTTCTTTTTACTAAAATACTTTTTTACGCATTATCAAGGGTTTTTTTTTTCAATAGAATATTAAAAGATACTTTTTTACGATAGTGTTTCCTCATTAAAATACCCGTAGAATATACCCGATTTATCAAGCAGAACGATGACTGCATAAAGAAGGCCCACAGCCCACTCGGGAACGCTGATCATGCAGTGATAATGGTTGAAATCGCTCTAAACTCTAGAGCCAAAACTGAAGAGCCAGTGCTCAAAACAACGAGATATTATAAAAAGGCTGACTGGGAAGCCGTCAGGGAACTAATCAGAGATGCCCCATGGAGAAATATTTTTCTCTCCCTGCTGAGCAGTGTGCAAACGAGACCACTGACTGGTTCAAAATTGCAATCGAAGCGCATGTTCTCATGCGGAAATTTTATAGCAAGCCCCACTTTCCCCAATGGTTTACGTCGACTTGCGCAACTGCCATTGCTCAAAAGCAGCATGCATACCGTAGGTTTAACCGACATAGTCCAGTTCAAACAGACTGAAGTATATAGAAGCTAGAAATAACGTTAAGAAAGAAATAGCGACAGCTAAGAGAGAATTTAGGGAAACCTCTAAAAAGCGCATCGAAGCACAAAAAACTAGGAACTTGAGACTTCTGGAAAATCTACAACAGTGTAGTAAATAATGGGCAATCAACAATTCCCCCACTAACCAACAATCACGAGGTTGTCTCCTCAGCAACCGACAAGGCTAACATGCTTGCCAGTCGGTTTGCCTCAAACTCCACACTGGACCCTTCCAACCACCCCCTACCTGACTTTCCACGCTAGACGATCTGAAAACCACAACTGCTCAGGTGCATGCTATCATAAAAAACCTTGACACTTCAAAAGCATGTGGACCCGATCTTATCCCAGCTGTGCTATTAAAAAAGTGCTCAGCCGAAGTAGCTCCAGTTCTCTCCAAACTCTACACCAAATGCCTTAATGAAGCTTGCTTTCCGGGCTGTCGGAAAACTGCTTCTGTGGCACCAGTATTCAAGAATTCTGGCGAAAGAACTGACCCATCAAATTATCGCTCCATTAGCCTCCTCCCACTTTTTGCCAAAATATTTGAGACCTTAATTAACCATGCTCTAGTCCATCACCTTACAGATGCTAAATTTCTGACTGACAAACAATATGGATTTAAACAAGCCCGTTCCACAGCAGGCATCCTAACTGTAATCTCTGAACGTATATACTATTCACTGGACAAAGCGGGGGAGGGCAGAGCGGTAGCTCTAGATATATCTAAGGCTTTTGACAGGGTATGGCATGAAGGTCTCCTCAGGAAAATTAGATCATACGGTATCACTAGTAGAATACTTAACATAATTAAATGCATTTTAGATAAGAGAAAAATCCAGGTTGTCCTCGACGGTCGTTCATCTAAACAATATGATATAAATGCGGGGGTGCCCCAGGGGTCTATCTTTGGACCTCTATTGTTCCTGATATTCATAAATAACCTCTCCGACAAAACTGCCTCTGAGATGGGAATATATGCTGATGACACTACACTCTATGGCAGGCACGACAGGAAGACGAATGAACACATTTCTAAAGAAATGGCAGAAACACTAGAGGATGACCTCCAATCTGTGGTGGAATGGGGACAAAAGTGGTTGGTCGCGTGCAATGCTGCCAAGACTAAACTAGTTTCATTCAATAATTACAAGAAACCTTCTCTACCACCTATAGCAATGGCCAACGATCTTTAGCTGAGATTGCATCTTTCAAACTCCTTGGCCTAACGTTCACATGGAAACAAGAGTTGGAACAATTACATTGAAGGCATTGCCAGGGCCGCTGCAAGAAAGGTGGGCTCTCTCTACCTTGCTAGACAACTACTAACACCCGAAAGAATCATGTACCTCTATAAGGCCACTATTCGCCCATGTATGGAGTATTGTTGTCACATCTGGGCTGGTGCATCTGCTACTAGTCTCTTGCTCCTTGACAAGGTTCAAAAGAGAGTCGCAAACCTGATAAGCCCTGAACTGGCATCTAAGCTTCAGCCTCTATCCCATCGACGAAATGTTGCATCCCTCTGCCTTTTCTACAAGTATTTTAGTGGTGAATGCTCTGACGAACTTCAATCACTTGTGCCCCCACGACGTGAGTACCCTCGACAAACCCGACAGGCTGCTAAATCCCACCCCCACACTGTAGAGATCCCTAGATGTAAAATATCTTTTTACTCCAATAGTTTCTTCCCCAGAACCGCTAGACTCTGGAATTTCATTCCAGGTCCCTGCTTCCCCAACAGTACTGAAGTGCAGAAGTTCAAGTGTAACGTGAACCGACATCTTGCTGTCCAAATCCCTACATAGTACCCCAGTAGTTGTTGCCCCTGATAGTAGCCCCCTACACCAAAGTGGCAATTTGCCTTGTTTGGGGTGAAAATGTAATAAAAATAAAAAAAAACTTCAGGAATTGCATCTCGTTTTGATTAGAATTCTAATAAGATCTCTCGGTTTTAGTTTCTGAAATAGCGAATTAATGTCTTGCATCCGACAGAGTTCCCTACTCCAGCAATAAGAAAGACAAAAGAAAGCTGAACAAAAAACATTGATATATCGTTTAACAAAACCACTAAAATAGCCCATTTTTCAGTTTTAGTTTTTAAATCAAGCACAGAAAAATAATTTAAAAAATATAGACGGATTTGAGCTTTCTAAAAAATTACAAGCAACTAATCCCGAAGAAAATATGTCTATTATATAAAAGGTAAAATGTGTGTCTCGCCAAAAAATTCCTGCCGGCGCGGTGGAACGTGACAAAATCGGTATCGTTTTAAAGCGCGGTGTCTCGGACTACAAATACCGAAGAATTCGCCAAAAACGTTAATTCCTTCACCCCAACTAGGAAGTTTTCTACAAGGAGAGTTATTGTATCCTTTCAATTAACCACCCTTGAATCCAACGCTCGCGACTTCCGGTTTCGCGATCGACGAATCAGCTAAGACGTTAGTTTTTTTTTTTACCTTCTTTTCCTTCTTCACGCTATGGGTCCCAGCCTGCCTGCCTACTACCCCCTTTTTAACACCCCTCTTCACCTGGGCTGCCTACTATTATTTTGATTCGGCCCGCTTCTACCACTCTTTTAAAACCTCTCTCCACCTTCTCACGAGGTTTCTTACTACATCACCTCTCCACATCCGGGCAACGCCAGGTACGCCTTGTAGTATATGATAACTCTAAAGTTTGGATATTAATATAATTTTTCTTCTGTGGTTGGCTCTAAGGTAATAAATGCCCAGTGGCTGCAAATACCCAGAAGAGAATGAAGCATAGACATCGTTTCTGAATGAGTCGGCGTGTTGAAGAAAGTAGATATTTGCCCCCTACCCACCTTAACAAGATGTGACAAAAGGTCAGAAAGTGATGATATCCAGTCAGCGCCTTTAAATTAGGGGCACTCTGGCCTGGCAAGAATTGCCTGGGCATCCCCATATGACATTCCACGGGAGGAGCGCCTCAGGTAACAAGCAATAAACTTGTCTCACACGAAAGCATGATGGCATGATCTGGGATTGATCTTCGAGGTAATATCCAGGCGGCGTACCTTAGTCCAACAGGTACTGACCAACGTAAATGCTTTATCATCTGTCGGGATGATAGTCAAGAATAGATTCTTAACTGGTATTTTCGACCCAAGTCTCCAAGCAACTGAAGCAGGAGATTCAACCTCATAATTCAAAAGGGCGTATGATGTTGATGTACTCGAGACTCTTTAGTTATCCACGCAGATATCAGTGACGGCACCCGCCATCATCCCATTATAGACTGATCCCCTCTCACAATAACACATACACACACATACATACTCACAGTAAAACATACACACATTCACACACTCAAACGTTAATTTAATAAAGTTAGATACATGTATATCTTCCTTATATGTATAAAGTTAACTTCAAGAAAGTTTTAGATAAAACTTACCCACAAATCTCTATAAGGCAGTGTCTGGTGTCGTGGGATGATCACACTTAATTTTTTTTATTGTTAAACACGCAGATTAAATTGACGTGTTTTTTTTTATAATGTTCACTGCCTTTAGAAGAGGTTATTAGAATAGCTTTTGTCATTTTTCTTAAAAATACGCAACAAACTGTCACCCAATTCCTGAATATTATCCATCTCCCTTTCTTCCATATCAACTAATGTTCCATTTACCCCCCCCCTGTTCTGAAAAGGTTAATCTGTTTGCATGAGAAGACGGAGCGAAATACGATTGCATCCGTAGCACTTTTGGCGGGAAAAGAGGTGACTTTTGCATTACGTGACTGCAAGACTTCGTTCAGCAAATGGCGAGAGCAGAGACGGGGATGAAGTCGAGAAAAAAAAAGAAAAGGGTCGTCTATTAAGACGACGTACAGACGGGTCACGGAAAGACCCACGGGTCATTAATTCTAGTTAGGTGGCATCAAATCTAAGAGGGACGTTGCGAATAATATTTGGGAAAAGACGGCAAAATAGTGATGGATAGAGAGTGAGGAAAGAAGGTGAAAAGGTTGGTGCCGCCACAACCGCATACATGACTGATCCCCTCTCACAATAACACATACACACACATACATACTCACAGTAAAACATACACACATTCACACACTCAAACGTTAATTTAATAAAGTTAGATACATGTATATCTTCCTTATATGTATAAAGTTAAATGTGTAATTATGTATATATATATCTTATATATAAACAGCTCTATGTCTGTTTGTTAGCCTGTCCGTCTGTCCTTCTGTCTCCATATTTTCTAAACTATCTTCTCTAAAAGGAAAAGTCGCAGAGCGGCGTTAGGGGCCTCAAATAATGGAACTTTTTACGAGCCATCCTTTTATAGGTCTTTAGCCGGTAAAGATTGTTTTTTAAGGGGGTCAAAAAGTGGTTAAAATTGAAACAATAACGTTAAAAATGTTATACATTTATCTTAGATTATTTTTAACTTTTAATTTTTTTATTAGCTTATATGAGTGTCACCGTAGTCCAGTGTTGAATGCTTCGGTTTCGATTCTAGCTAATGGCCCCCTTTTATTTACTTTTGAAATAATATTAACGAAATTTTGGACAAATTTAAATATCATATTTAAGCGTATTTTACGTCCAGGCAATGCCCTGCTAGTATATATATATATATATATATATATATATATATATATATATATATATATATATATATATATATATATATAAGGTTGTAAAATATTCCAAAGATTAGAATCATTGAATTCCAACAAGGATCATTGATAGTGCTCAATCAAAGTAAGCAAATAAATATTTTTTTATTTTCCTTACGAAAATGTAGTCATATATTGCCACGATGTGGAGACCGTTTCGATCATTATTGATCTCATTAGGCATGAAAAAATTTTGCAAATTAAAAACGTTTTCGAATCCTTTCTAATTTGGAAGAGAAAATATTTCACCATGTCTAACGTATAACATAGTTTAATGTTATTATCATAGGAACGGTGAATTATGTTGTACGTTAGACATGGTAAAATATTTCTCCTCTTAAATTAAGAAAAGTTTTCAAACCTTTCTTAATTTAAAATTTTTTTTTCTTGTCTGATGAGATCAATAATGATCGAAACGGTCTTCACCATGTTCCAAGAAATGGCTATATTTACGTAAAGAAAATAATATATATAAATATTTATATATGTATATATAAATATATATATATATATAAATATTAATAAATATATATATAATATTAATTAATATATATATAAATATTATATATATATATATATATATATATATATATATATATATATATATATATATACGATTCCCGTGATTATATTGATAGTCAACGAATGTTTCACGCAACCATATATTTTTTTCATTGAAATCTGTAAAATATCTTATTAGTCATTCAAATCAATTAATTGTCTGTTAAAGTTGAGGACTCATAGCTGTCTCTCGCAATCACTTAATCCACATTACATTGTAATCTACATTGCACTGTAGAGAATCTGCTCTTTATTATATATATATATATATATATATATATATATATATATATATATATAATTGCTTGAAATTATGTTTTAAATGCAAAAGTCAAGTACCATGCTTCAGTTGTAATCAAATCGGCAACATTTATTTCGAATCCGCCCCAGTCCTATCAAAGAACATATTGTTGATGTTACATGCCTAGCCAAACAATTGTGGGGTGATAATGGCTTGAATTTAAGATAAAGATGGAAAAAAAGCCAAGAATCGTAGTGCAATTGTTTATTCATTTCGGTGCACCCCTGTCATATCCAAAAACATTCCGTTGATTTTATGTTTCGACTTTTTGTGGTAATAAAACTCCTGAATTGAACTTTTACTATGTTACCTTTGGTCTTAATCGCCTGTTGCTTCTTTCATCGGATTAATTTGATTTTAGATTCTCGATACATATCGAATACGTTCCGATACAGAACCTATCTTAGTATATTGTATGCATATAAAGTCCCTTAATGTGAGCGGTAATGAAACTCGGCTCAGCCGTTTAGAAGTCACGAGGCAACGAACTCACATACACAAACACACACACACACACACAAACACACACACACACACACACAAACACACACAAACACACACACACACACAGAGAAACATACGAAATTCCTTTTTATCGATATCTATCTATCTCCCTATCTTTCTCTCTCGCTCTCTCCCTCTCTCCCCTCTCTCCTCTCTCTCCCTCTCTCCCCTCTCTCCTCGCTCTCTCTCTCTCTCTCTCTCTCGCTTTATATATATATAGGCGATTTGAGCACTATAAAAGTGGTGGCGGGTGTCTATTTAAATAGACATTCCAACGAGTTATTTACGGGCGTCAATTCCATGGTCGAGTGGGAGAACTGCCGACTGTCAACACGACGGTTCTAGGTTCAATCCTTGGCTTGGGAAAGATGCTAGTCTAGCGGCACTGATGAGTTGTGATACAACGAAACAGGACTGTATGTCGATGACTACAAATATATTTTAAGCCCCCCTCTTTGGGAAGAGCACTGTCGTAAATAATCTTACCCGCTACTTAATTGGCTGAAAATTCGAAGCTCGTTGTTTGTTTGTTTACGAACAGGCGATTTGAGCACTATAAAAGTGGTGGCCGGTGTCTATTTAAATAGACATTCCGACGAGTTATTTACGGGCGTCAATTCCATGGTCGAGTGTCAACACGACGGTTCAATCCCTGGCTTGGGAGAGATGCTAGTCTAGCGGCACTGATGAGTTGTGATACAACGAAACAGGACTGTATGTCGATGACTACAAATATATATATATATATTTAATTTAGATCAAGCGAAAATTATTAAATACGTGATAGATAGAGCTAAAAGAAGACTTTTAGAATCAGCACTAATATTAAATACTAATACTATTACGCAAAGAAAAGGCTTCTACCATTTAACCCCTAGCATAGGGAAAATAAAAATCAAAGAACAAAATATCAAAACAGATCCTGGCTAACCGTTTTTCCTTAAATATTTCAACAAAATGAATAAGTTTACAGGAGGAAAAAAACATATGTACATATTTATTTTAACGCATTTTTAAAAGTGTATATATAGACATCGAACAACCCAACCTTCCCATACGCACACATATGTTTGTCCTTCTCGACATGGGTAGGATTCAAACACTATTCTCTTTTTCGTACGATCTATGGCTTTTTCTTTTCTTGCATTTTTTACTTCAATATCCTGGAGATGTCCTCTGAAATAAGGACGAAACGTTCATTATTTTAATAATTTCATTCGTTTTTTTCTATTTTTCTCAATATATATATATATAAATATATATATATATATATATATATATATATATATATATATATATATATATATATATATATATAATAGCAGAGAGGCTCGACGCTGCACGGGATTAGATTTAGTTTATTAATGTTTTACACTGTTATATTTTCATTAAAATTGTTGAATTCACTAATTTATTAATCAAATCGATTGTTTGCCTTCTTTACTTTTGGACCCCTCGCGGTGCTACTCGGGGAAGGTACTTATGTATCTCGAAGTGACTTAGTCTACGTTGCACTATTTCTAACTTTAATTGTGCTCTAAACAGAAACATTAATTTTGAAAGCGCCACTATCATATCAAAGAACCAACTGTTTATTTTGTATGCCTGGACTTATTGATTTCGCGGTGTTAATTGATTGGATAAACGTTTAAAATGAAACAGTCAAGTCTAATCGTGCATTTGTGATTTAAGAATATGATTAAAGAAAATTTAGGAACATATCTAAAGGATTTTTATCGCCCTTTCTGCGTAATATTGTTAATGGATCTGTTCATATTAAGAGTCTTTGTGATATCTGTACTTTAGTCGATTTCACTTAGTTCCACCAAGATTCCTTTCTAAACTCTAAATGTATGTGATCAATATTGGCTATAATATGATTATGCAACCTAATATATTAATATAAAAGTAGTCAGCAAAATTCAAACCACACTTCGTATTCTAAACATCGATTACTTCTTTGGAAAAAATAAAAGTCATTTGATGAATTCGTTTATTGATTAACTACGAGGCTTGAGTCATTTTACTTATCTCAAAGCCGACCACATCTTGTTTAATATATCTTTTATTTTCAATTGAAAGCAAAAATACATTCCTCACAAAAGATTTCTATCTGAACTCTTCCCAGTCTCAATAAATCATGATTCCCTGGGTTTTTTCTTTATTTGTCCTTTGTTTTCTTTGATGGTTGCTTCACAAATAAACAAGATTTGTTAATGTATTTGTTAAAATACACATTATTCCGCGGCTGCTATTTCCGTCGCTTTGTAATCTTTATCGAAAAGCGGAGAATAACGGGAAGACGTGTCAGAATAAGGAAATGAAATATGGTATCCATCCGCAATAAAAAAAGAAACCTTGAAATATGAGGTCGAGTTAAATGGACTATTTCATTGTGAGTTTTTTTTTCATCTTGTACGCTTGGCGGGAGACATCAAAGTTTTCTGGTCGACAATTTGGAAGTGTAAGTGGAATTTGTTTGTCTACAAAATGTGACAGATCAACAAAATTTAAGCCTAGCAGACAAAAAAAAACATTTTTTTGAAACGTAAATGCAATCATCCGACGAAAGTGTTTATTATTTTGTTTCTGGGATTGTAGTAGAGGATTGATTATTCGTATTATTCAGATTCTTCGGAATACTAGTCTTATTTAAAGTGTTATTTTCACAAGTGTCGACCAGAGAAACCAGAGATATTCTCCAGGAGTATCTTGTCAAAATCTTTCTTCTTCATGTGTAGCAAGTGTTGAACTTGAGAATCTTTTTGTCGAACTTGAGAATCTGTTTCAGTCGCCCAAACTGTAATTATTCTTTAGATGTATCTTGTCGAACTCTGGTATATTTCTTCTTCAGATATTCTACATGTCTAACATGGGAATTTTTCTCCCGACCTCGTGAACCTTTCGGCAGAATTTCCGAATCCACATGAGGTTTCGAACGAAATGAAACCGTTTATTTAATCAAAGGGGATAGCATGCTCTCGTTCAGTAAGCCGGGACTGGCTCGAAGTCCTAAGTAATTTGCAATTGTATTTTGAATGCCGTCCACACTGAAAATTTTACCTACAACGTTCAGAAGGTTTAACTTCATTTTTTAGCGTACTTTATCCATTACGTCGTAAGACCCGTTCGACAGATGTTCTCGAGATATACATATTAAGAGGGACGGGGGCTACAGTTACCGAAACGTTGTGTAAATACCACTTAGAATGAGAACAGAATTATACCATTTATAGTATGTAATGATTTACTATTAATTGTGTTGGATATGCGCTGCGTAAAAAAAAATCACTAAAAATCTGCACAACCATTGTTCTCTCTAATTTATATATTAATGTGAAAGTATTTGTGTCCGATTTATAAATATGTGTAAATGAATAATGATAGTGCAACAAACAAGCTATACTAACACGTATCATTCCAATACATATAATATTTAAAGACCAAGTGCAACAGAAAAACAAATATTCTAAACTATAAACGTGAAAATAAATAAGAAATCGATTTAAATCTTAACTGTGACAAACAAACAAAATACCTTTTTCAAACTTAAGCATCAAACTACAATGACATTTCAAACTTAAGCGTTACACTTCGTATTGATTAGATTGTTTGGATTACTGACAACCTCCATAATGTTGCGATTTTTTTTGTTTTTGTTTTTTGTTCTAGGATTTTACGTTAATCCTTTTCGAGAGATTACATTTTACTGTCTTTCCAGCTAAATGCTTCTATAACTGAACGATTCCCAACTACTGGTAACTTGCTTATCCTGTTCGTTCGCTCAAGACCCTTCTGACGAACTCCCAACTCTGCCTGTATATACTCAAAATAATATTTTGTGCTTACATCCTTCGACGACGCAAAGACCTAACAGGTGACTTATCAGTCACGTTTTTTTCTGGCCCAGTTTTATTGTTTTTATACTTACGTTTGAAAACCTATTTTGTTTATGTCCACTACATTCTTTTCTATTAAAACATATTTGTATATATTTATCTTTCATTCCTTCTTGTTATTATTTATAGCATCTAATCAAGTAAAATTACTAAAATATCATTTAACCATATTTCTCCTGGAATTGCGTATTTTTCTGTGAACAAATCAAATTCAATTTACGCGATAATAATATTAATCTTCTTGCTTAGATAATTCAGCAATACCCCGACTGTGCTAATCCGCAACAATAAGAGTGTTACTTACAACTGAATTATGCTAAGTACTTTATACATCTATTTGCGTGGCGTCACAGATGCGCTGCTTGGTAATATTCAGGTCTGAATTACAGTCTATCGAAGGTTGAAAGATCAACTATTAGTGCAGACAATACTCAAAATACAATTGCGAATTGCTTATTATGTCTGAGGGAACGAGATCATGCTACACCTGTGATAAAATGAAGGGTTCGGTGCGAACTTCCTTAAGAAGCCCCAACTCGGATAGAATGATCCCTGAAGTCGACAATATGCACCTAAAAATGTCGGGTTAATATTCAGTGATACGTTGTGCCTGTAACACTCAAAATGAAAACAATAGTTCAAAGAATCTAATAAATTAAAACTACGCATCCTGTTCTATCCATCCATTGTTTCCTTATATCTGAATAAGATTTTTTTATTGCTTCCATTCGTTTCCCTGATAACTTTCTAGTTAGAATCCTTATGAAAGGATTCTAATTAGAAAGGTGCTGTTTCCATTCGATGTTGCCAACAAAAAGTCGATGTTGTACATGATAAACCTTGCGTTTGAGGAAAAGAAATTCCATCCCCACGTTGTTACAAGTCGGTCATCTAAACGTGAGGATGGAAATTCTTTTCCCGTAACGCCAGGTTTATCATGTACAAAATCAACTTATTGTTGCTAACATCGAATGGAAAGAACATCTGATGAGTTGCTGGGAATCCAAAAATTTTTATGAACACATAAAATCATAAAATTGCTATCCCATTGACAAAACTGCTATAATGAAGCAATTTAAGATGAAATAAACAAAAGTTGCAAAAAAGAAAATGTAAGTCTTTGAATTTGGACAAGTTTTGTATTATATATATATATATATATATATATATATATATATATATATATATATATATATCATAACGGCCCATTAAACCGGCAATTGTCTGATATGCCTCCAGCTGCTCTAGAACATTGCGCCCTGGAGGAGATGCATTTTGAAAAAGTGCAGATGTAGTGAGTTTCATAAATGAGATTCAGAATTTCTTTTAGAAATCGGGTACTTACGAGAGAGGCGATGTGAAGTTTTCCAACGTTCCTAAGAGAAAACTCGTTTGTGGCACTAACTAGACACCTAGTTTGTTAACTTTTAACTATCTAGACACCGCAACTTATGATTTTTAGTTCCTCAACATCTAACTGACCTAAGAAAAAAACAAGATCATGTATGTTTTCTCCTTTATAAATTTCACCTATTTTAAACGTCTTCAGCTCAAACGAGGGTTTTAGGTGCACTCGCAGTTGTATTGCTTTTTTCAGAGCATTATACAACTATGTGTATGTCATTTATGTTTAAAACTTGAGTACTTGTATTATTTACTGAGATTTGGTATAATTACTACAACATATATGCCTGCACTAGACAAGTTATAACAAGTAGAATGTTTGCTTGTACCAAATTGATGATTGAATATTTTAAAATTTCTGCTAATTTTTCATTTACTAACAACTATAAATTTTTCGTTTATTAACCTCTATAATTTTTCATTTACTAACCTCTATAATTTTTCATTTACTAACCTCTATAATTTTTCGTTTATTAACCTCTATAATTTTTCATTTACTAACCTCTATAATTTTTCATTTACTAACCTCTATAATTTTTCATTTACTAATCTCTATAATTTTTCATTTACTAACCTCTATAATTTTTCATTTACTAACCTCTATAATTTTTCATTTACTAACCTCTATAATTTTTCATTTACTAACCTCTATAATTTTTCATTTACTAACCTCTATAATTTTTCATTTACTAACCTCTATAATTTTTCATTTACTAACCTCTATAATTTTTCATTTACTAACCTCTATAATTTTTCATTTACTAACCTCTATAATTTTTCATTTACTAATCTCTATAATTTTTCATTTACTAACCTCTATAATTTTTCATTTACTAACCTCTATAATTTTTCATTTACTAACCTCTATAATTTTTCGTTTATTAACCTCTATAATTTTTCATTTACTAACCTCTATAATTTTTCATTTACTAACCTCTATAATTTTTCATTTACTAATCTCTATAATTTTTCATTTACTAACCTCTATAATTTTTCATTTACTAACCTCTATAATTTTTCATTTACTAACCTCTATAATTTTTCATTTACTAACCTCTATAATTTTTCATTTACTAACCTCTATAATTTTTCATTTACTAATCTCTATAATTTTTCATTTACTAACCTCTATAATTTTTCATTTACTAACCTTTATAATTTTTCATTTACTAACCTCTATAATTTTTCATTTACTAACCTCTATAATTTTTCATTTACTAATCTCTATAATTTTTCATTTACTAACCTCTATAATTTTTCATTTACTAATCTCTATAATTTTTCATTTACTAACCTCTATAATTTTTCATTTACTAACCTCTATAATTTTTCGTTTATTAACCTCTATAATTTTTCATTTACTAACCTCTATAATTTTTCATTTACTAACCTTTATAATTTTTCATTTACTAACCTCTATAATTTTTCATTTACTAACCTCTATAATTTTTCATTTACTAACCTCTATAATTTTTCATTTACTAATCTCTATAATTTTTCATTTACTAACCTCTATAATTTTTCATTTACTAACCTCTATAATTTTTCATTTACTAACCTCTATAATTTTTCATTTACTAACCTCTATAATTTTTCATTTACTAATCTCTATAATTTTTCATTTACTAATCTCTATAATTTTTCATTTACTAACCTCTATAATTTTTCATTTACTAACCTCTATAATTTTTCATTTACTAACCTCTATAATTTTTCATTTACTAATCTCTATAATTTTTCATTTACTAATCTCTATAATTTTTCATTTACTAACCTCTATAATTTTTCATTTACTAATCTCTATAATTTTTCATTTACTAACCTCTATATTTTTTCATTTACTAACCTCTATAATTTTTCGTTTATTAGCCTCTATAATTTTTCATTTACTAACCTCTATAATTTTTCATTTACTAACCTTTATAATTTTTCATTTACTAATCTCTATAATTTTTCATTTACTAACCTCTATAATTTTTCATTTACTAACCTCTATAATTTTTCATTTACTAACCTCTATAATTTTTCATTTACTAATCTCTATAATTTTTCATTTACTAACCTCTATAATTTTTACATTTACTAATCTCTATCATTTTTCATTTACTAACCTCTATAATTTTTCATTTACTAACCTCTATAATTTTTCGTTTACTAACCTCTATAATTTTTCATTTACTAACCTCTATAATTTTTCATTTACTAACCTCTATAATTTTTCATTTACTAACCTCTATAATTTTTCATTTACTAACCTCTATAATTTTTCATTTACTAACCTCTATAATTTTTCATTTACTAACCTCTATAATTTTTCGTTTACTTACCTTTATAATTTTTCATTTACTAACCTCTATAATTTTTCGTTTACTAACCTTTATAATTTTTCATTTACTAACCTTTATAATTTTTCATTTACTAACCTTTATAATTTTTCATTTACTAACCTCTATAATTTTTCATTTACTAACCTCTATAATTTTTCATTTACTAACCTCTATAATTTTTCATTTACTAACCTCTATAATTTTTCATTTACTAACCTCTATAATTTTTCATTTACTAACCTCTAAAATTTTTCATTTACTAACCTCTATAATTTTTCATTTACTAACCTCTATAATTTTTCATTTACTAACCTCTATAATTTTTCATTTACTAACCTCTATAATTTTTCATTTACTAACCTCTATAATTTTTCATTTACTAACCTCTATAATTTTTCATTTACTAACCTCTATAATTTTTCATTTACTAACCTCTATAATTTTTCATTTACTAACCTCTATATTTTTCATTTTCTAACCTCTATAATTTTTCATTTACTAACCTCTATAATTTTTCATTTACTAACCTCTATAATTTTTCATTTACTAACCTCTATAATTTTTCATTTACTAACCTCTATAATTTTTCATTTACTAACCTCTATAATTTTTCATTTACTAACCTCTATAATTTTTCATTTACTAACCTCTATAATTTTTCATTTACTAATCTCTATAATTTTTCATTTACTAACCTTTATAATTTTTCATTTACTAATCTCTATAATTTTTCATTTACTAACCTCTATAATTTTTCATTTACTAACCTCTATAATTTTTCATTTACTAACCTCTATAATTTTTCATTTACTAACCTCTATAATTTTTCATTTACTAACCTCTATAATTTTTCATTTACTAACCTCTATAATTTTTCATTTACTAACCTCTATAATTTTTCATTTACTAACCTCTATAATTTTTCATTTACTAATCTCTATAATTTTTCATTTACTAACCTCTATAATTTTTCATTTACTAACCTCTATAATTTTTCATTTACTAACCTCTATAATTTTTCGTTTATTAACCTCTATAATTTTTCATTTACTAACCTCTATAATTTTTCATTTACTAACCTCTATAATTTTTTCATTTACTAATCTCTATAATTTTTCATTTACTAACCTCTATAATTTTTCATTTACTAACCTCTATAATTTTTCATTTACTAACCTCTATAATTTTTCATTTACTAACCTCTATAATTTTTCATTTACTAACCTCTATAATTTTTCATTTACTAATCTCTATAATTTTTTCATTTACTAACCTCTATAATTTTTCATTTACTAACCTTTATAATTTTTCATTTACTAACCTCTATAATTTTTTATTTACTAACCTCTATAATTTTTCATTTACTAATCTCTATAATTTTTTCATTTACTAACCTCTATAATTTTTCATTTACTAATCTCTATAATTTTTCATTCACTAACCTCTATAATTTTTCATTTACTAACCTCTATAATTTTTCGTTTATTAACCTCTATAATTTTTCATTTACTAACCTCTATAATTTTTCATTTACTAACCTTTATAATTTTTCATTTACTAACCTCTATAATTTTTTCATTTACTAACCTCTATAATTTTTCATTTACTAACCTCTATAATTTTTCATTTACTAATCTCTATAATTTTTCATTTACTAACCTCTATAATTTTTCATTTACTAACCTCTATAATTTTTCATTTACTAACCTCTATAATTTTTCATTTACTAACCTCTATAATTTTTCATTTACTAATCTCTATAATTTTTCATTTACTAATCTCTATAATTTTTCATTTACTAACCTCTATAATTTTTCATTTACTAACCTCTATAATTTTTCATTTACTAACCTCTATAATTTTTCATTTACTAACCTCTATAATTTTTCATTTACTAACCTCTATAATTTTTCATTTACTAACCTCTATAATTTTTCATTTACTAACCTCTATAATTTTTTCATTTACTAACCTCTATAATTTTTCATTTACTAATCTCTATAATTTTTCATTTACTAACCTCTATAATTTTTCATTTTACTAACCTCTATAATTTTTCATTTACTAACCTCTATAATTTTTCATTTACTAACCTCTATAATTTTTCATTTACTAACCTCTATAATTTTTCATTTACTAATCTCTATAATTTTTCATTTACTAATCTCTATAATTTTTCATTTAGTAACCTCTATAATTTTTCATTTACTAATCTCTATAATTTTTCATTTACTAACCTCTATATTTTTTCATTTACTAACCTCTATAATTTTTCATTTATTAACCTCTATAATTTTTCATTTACTAACCTCTATAATTTTTCATTTACTAACCTTTATAATTTTTCATTTACTAATCTCTATAATTTTTCATTTACTAACCTCTATAATTTTTCATTTACTAATCTCTATCATTTTTCATTTACTAACCTCTATAATTTTTCATTTACTAACCTCTATAATTTTTCGTTTACTAACCTCTATAATTTTTTCATTTACTAACCTCTATAATTTTTCATTTACTAACCTCTATAATTTTTCATTTACTAACCTCTATAATTTTTCATTTACTAACCTCTATAATCTTTCATTTACTAACCTCTATAATTTTTCATTTACTAACCTCTATAATTTTTCATTTACTAATCTCTATAATTTTTCGTTTACTAACCTTTATAATTTGTCATTTACTAACCTCTATAATTTTTCGTTTACTAACCTTTATAATTTTTCATTTACTAACCTTTATAATTTTTCATTTACTAACCTTTATAATTTTTCATTTACTAACCTCTATAATTTTTCATTTACTAACCTCTATAATTTTCCATTTACTAACCTCTATAATTTTTCATTTACTAACCTCTATAATTTTTTCATTTACTAACCTCTATAATTTTTCATTTACTAACCTCTATAATTTTTCATTTACTAACCTCTATAATTTTTCATTTACTAACCTCTATAATTTTTTCATTTACTAACCTCTATAATTTTTCATTTACTAACCTCTATAATTTTTCATTTACTAACCTCTATAATTTTTCATTTACTAACCTCTATAATTTTTCATTTACTAACCTCTATAATTTTTCATTTACTAACCTCTATATTTTTCATTTACTAACCTCTATAATTTTTCATTTACTAACCTCTATAATTTTTCATTTACTAACCTCTATAATTTTTTCATTTACTAACCTCTATAATTTTTCATTTACTAACCTCTATAATTTTTCATTTACTAACCTCTATAATTTTTCATTTACTAACCTCTATAATTTTTCATTTACTAACCTCTATAATTTTTCATTTTACTAATCTCTATAATTTTTCATTTACTAACCTTTATAATTTTTCATTTACTAATCTCTATAATTTTTCATTTACTAACCTCTATAATTTTTCATTTACTAACCTCTATAATTTTTCATTTACTAACCTCTATAATTTTTCATTTACTAACCTCTATAATTTTTCATTTACTAACCTCTATAATTTTTTCATTTACTAACCTCTATAATTTTTCATTTACTAACCTCTATAATTTTTCATTTACTAATCTCTATAATTTTTCATTTACTAACCTCTATAATTTTTCATTTACTAACCTCTATAATTTTTCATTTACTAACCTTTATATTTTTTCATTTACTAACCTTTATAATTTTTCATTTACTAACCTCTATAATTTTTTATTTACTAACCTCTATAATTTTTCATTTACTAACCTTTATAATTTTTCATTTACTAACCTCTATAATTTTTCATTTACTAACCTCTATAATTTTTTCATTTACTAACCTCTATAATTTTTCATTTACTAACCTCTATAATTTTTCATTTACTAACCTCTATAATTTTTCATTTACTAACCTCTATAATTTTTCATTTACTAATCTCTATAATTTTTCATTTACTAACCTCTATAATTTTTCATTTACTAACCTCTATAATTTTTCATTTACTAACCTTTATAATTTTTCATTTACTAACCTTTATAATTTTTCATTTACTAACCTCTATAATTTTTCATTTACTAACCTCTATAATTTTTCATTTACTAACATTTATAATTTTTCATTTACTAACCTCTATAATTTTTCATTTACTAACCTCTATAATTTTTCATTTACTAATCTCTACAATTTTTCATTTACTAACCTCTATAATTTTTCATTTACTAACCTCTATAATTTTTCATTTACTAACCTCTATAATTTTTCATTTACTAACCTCTATAATTTTTCATTTACTAACCTTTATAATTTTTTCATTTACTAACCTCTATAATTTTTCATTTACTAACCTCTATAATTTTTCATTTACTAACCTTTATAATTTTTCATTTACTAACCTCTATAATTTTTCATTTACTAACCTCTATAATTTTTCATTTACTAATCTCTATAATTTTTCATTTACTAACCTTTATAATTTTTCATTTACTAACCTCTATAATTTTTCATTTACTAATCTCTATAATTTTTCATTCACTAACCTCTATAATTTTTCATTTACTAATCTCTATAATTTTTCATTTACTAATCTCTATAATTTTTCATTTACTAACCTTTATAATTTTTCATTTACTAACCTCTATAAATTTTCATTTACTAACCTCTATAATTTTTCATTTACTAACCTCTATAATTTTTCATTTACTAACCTTTATAATTTTTCATTTACTAACCTCTATAATTTTTCATTTACTAACCTTTATAATTTTTCATTTACTAACCTTTATAATTTTTCATTTACTAACCTCTATAATTTTTCATTTACTAATCTCTATAATTTTTCATTTACTAACCTCTATAATTTTTCATTTACTAATCTCTATAATTTTTCATTTACTAACCTTTATAATTTTTCATTTACTAATCTCTATAATTTTTCATTTACTAACCTCTATAATTTTTCATTTACTAACCTCTATAATTTTTCATTTACTAACCTCTATAATTTTTCATTTACTAACCTCTATAATTTTTCATTTACTAACCTCTATAATTTTTCATTTACTAACCTCTATAATTTTTCATTTACTAATCTCTATATTTTTCATTTACTAACCTCTATAATTTTTCATTTACTAATCTCTATAATTTTTCATTTACTAACCTCTATAATTTTTCATTTACTAACCTCTATAATTTTTCATTTACTAATCTCTATAATTTTTCATTTACTAATCTCTATAATTTTTCATTTACTAACTTCTATAATTTTTCATTTACTAACCTCTATAATTTTTCATTTACTAACCTCTATAATTTTTCATTTACTAACCTCTATAATTTTTCATTTACTAATCTCTATAATTTTTCATTTACTAATCTCTATAATTTTTCATTTACTAACCTCTATAATTTTTCATTTACTAATCTCTATAATTTTTCATTTACTAATCTCTATAATTTTTCATTTACTAACCTCTATAATTTTTCATTTACTAACCTCTATAATTTTTCATTTACTAACTTCTATAATTTTTCATTTACTAACCTCTATAATTTTTCATTTACTAACCTTTATAATTTTTCATTTACTAACCTCTATAATTTTTCATTTACTAATCTCTATAATTTTTCATTTACTAACCTCTATAATTTTTCATTTACTAATCTCTATAATTTTTCATTTACTGATCTCTATAATTTTTCGTTTATTAACCTCTATAATTTTTCATTTACTAACCTCTATAATTTTTCATTTACTAATCTCTATAATTTTTCATTTACTAACCTCTATAATTTTTCATTTACTAACCTCTATAATTTTTCATTTACTAACCTCTATAATTTTTCATTTACTAACCTCTATAATTTTTCATTTACTAATCTCTATAATTTTTCATTTACTAACCTCTATAATTTTTCATTTACTAATCTCTATAATTTTTCATTTACTAACCTCTATAATTTTTCATTTACTAACCTCTATAATTTTTCATTTACTAACCTCTATAATTTTCATTTACTAACCTCTATAATTTTTCATTTACTAATCTCTATAATTTTTCATTTACTAACCTTTATAATTTTTCATTTACTAACCTCTAAAATTTTTCATTTACTAATCTCTATAATTTTTCATTTACTAACCTCTATTATTTTCATTTACTAATCTCTATAATTTTTCATTTACTAATCTCTATAATTTTTCATTTACTAACCTCTATAATTTTTCATTTACTAACCTCTATAAATTTTTCATTTACTAACCTCTATAATTTTTCATTTACTAACCTCTATAATTTTTCATTTACTAACCTTTATAATTTTTCATTTACTAACCTCTATAATTTTTCATTTACTAACCTTTATAATTTTTCATTTACTAATCTCTATAATTTTTCATTTACTAACCTCTATAATTTTTCATTTACTAACCTCTATAATTTTTCATTTACTAATCTCTATAATTTTTCATTTACTAATCTCTATAATTTTTCATTTACTAACTTCTATAATTTTTCATTTACTAACCTCTATAATTTTTCATTTACTAACCTCTATAATTTTTCATTTACTAACCTCTATAATTTTCATTTACTAATCTCTATAATTTTTCATTTACTAATCTCTATAATTTTTCATTTACTAACCTCTATAATTTTTCATTTACTAATCTCTATAATTTTTCATTTACTAATCTCTATAATTTTTCATTTACTAACCTCTATAATTTTTCATTTACTAACCTCTATAATTTTTCATTTACTAACTTCTATAATTTTTCATTTACTAACCTCTATAATTTTTCATTTACTAACCTTTATAATTTTTCATTTACTAACCTCTATAATTTTTCATTTACTAATCTCTATAATTTTTCATTTACTAACCTCTATAATTTTTCATTTACTAATCTCTTTAATTTTTCATTTACTAATCTCTATAATTTTTCGTTTATTAACCTCTATAATTTTTCATTTACTAACCTCTATAATTTTTCATTTACTAATCTCTATAATTTTTCATTTACTAACCTCTATAATTTTTCATTTACTAATCTCTATAATTTTTCATTTACTAACCTCTATAATTTTTCATTTACTAACCTCTATAATTTTTCATTTACTAATCTCTATAATTTTTCATTTACTAACCTCTATAATTTTTCATTTACTAACCTTTATAATTTTTCATTTACTAACCTCTATAATTTTTCATTTACTAATCTCTATAATTTTTCATTTACTAACCTCTATAATTTTTCATTTACTAACCTCTATAATTTTTCATTTACTAACCTCTATAATTTTTCATTTACTAACCTCTATAATTTTTCATTTACTAACCTTTATAATTTTTCATTTACTAACCTCTATAATTTTTCATTTACTAATCTCTATAATTTTTCATTTACTAACCTCTATAATTTTTCATTTACTAATCTCTATAATTTTTCATTTACTAATCTCTATAATTTTTCATTTACTAACCTTTATAATATTTCATTTACTAATCTCTATAATTTTTCATTTACTAACCTCTATAATTTTTCATTTACTAACCTTTATAATTTTTCATTTACTAACCTCTATAATTTTTCATTTACTAACCTCTATAATTTTTCATTTACTAACCTCTATAATTTTTCATTTACTAATCTCTATAATTTTTCATTTACTAACCTCTATAATTTTTCATTTACTAATCTCTATAATTTTTCATTTACTAACCTCTATAATTTTTCATTTACTAACCTCTATAATTTTTCATTTACTAACCTTTATAATTTTTCATTTACTAACCTCTATAATTTTTCATTTACTAATCTCTATAATTTTTCATTTACTAACCTCTATAATTTTTCATTTACTAATCTCTATAATTTTTCATTTACTAATCTCTATAATATTTCATTTACTAACCTTTATAATTTTTCATTTACTAACCTCTATAATTTTTCATTTACTAACCTCTATAATTTTTCATTTACTAACCTCTATAATTTTTCATTTACTAACCTTTATAATTTTTCATTTACTAACCTTTATAATTTTTCATTTACTAACCTCTATAATTTTTCATTTACTAACCTCTATAATTTTTCATTTACTAACCTCTATCATTTTTCATTTACTAATCTCTATAATTTTTCATTTACTAACCTTTATAATTTTTCATTTACTAATCTCTATAATTTTTCATTTACTAACCTCTATAATTTTTCGTTTACTAATCTCTATAATTTTTCATTTACTAACCTTTATAATTTTTCATTTACTAACCTCTATAATTTTTCTATTTACTAACCTCTATAATTTTTCATTTACTAACCTCTATAATTTTTCATTTACTAACCTTTATAATTTTTCATTTACTAACCTCTATAATTTTTCATTTACTAATCTCTATAATTTTTCATTTACTAACCTCTATAATTTTTCATTTACTAATCTCTATAATTTTTCATTTACTAACCTTTATAATTTTTCATTTACTAATCTCTATAATTTTTCATTTACTAACCTCTATAATTTTTCATTTACTAATCTCTATAATTTTTCATTTACTAATCTCTATAATTTTTCATTTACTAACCTCTATAATTTTTCATTTACTAATCTCTATAATTTTTCATTTACTAACCTCTATAATTTTTCATTTACTAATCTCTATAATTTTTCATTTACTAACCTTTATAATTTTTCATTTACTAATCTCTATAATTTTTCATTTACTAACCTCTATAATTTTTCATTTACTAATCTCTATAATTTTTCATTTACTAATCTCTATAATTTTTCATTTACTAACCTCTATAATTTTTCATTTACTAATCTCTATAATTTTTCATTTACTAACCTCTATAATTTTTCATTTACTAACCTCTATAATTTTTCATTTACTAATCTCTATAATTTTTCATTTACTAACCTCTATAATTTTTCATTTACTAACCTCTATAATTTTTCGTTTACTAATCTCTATAATTTTTCATTTACTAACCTTTATAATTTTTCATTTACTAATCTCTATAATTTTTCATTTACTAACCTCTATAATTTTTCATTTACTAACCTTTATAATTTTTCATTTACTAACCTCTATAATTTTTCATTTACTAACCTCTATAATTTTTCATTTACTAACCTCTATAATTTTTCATTTACTAACCTTTATAATTTTTCATTTACTAACCTCTATAATTTTTCATTTACTAATCTCTATAATTTTTCATTTACTAACCTCTATAATTTTTCGTTTACTAATCTCTATAATTTTTCATTTACTAACCTTTATAATTTTTCATTTACTAACCTCTATAATTTTTCATTTACTAACCTCTATAATTTTTCATTTACTAACCTCTATAATTTTTCATTTACTAACCTTTATAATTTTTCATTTACTAACCTCTATAATTTTTCATTTACTAATCTCTATAATTTTTCATTTACTAACCTCTATAATTTTTCATTTACTAATCTCTATAATTTTTCATTTACTAACCTCTATAATTTTTCATTTACTAACCTTTATAATTTTTCATTTACTAATCTCTATAATTTTTCATTTACTAACCTCTATAATTTTTCATTTACTAACCTCTATAATTTTTCATTTACTAACCTCTATAATTTTTCATTTACTAACCTCTATAATTTTTCATTTACTAACCTCTATAATTTTTCATTTACTAACCTCTATAATTTTTCATTTACTAACCTCTATAATTTTTCATTTACTAACCTCTATAATTTTTCATTTACTAACCTCTATAATTTTTCATTTACTAATCTTTATAATTTTTCATTTACTAACCTTTATAATTTTTCATTTACTAACCTCTATAATTTTTCATTTACTAACCTTTATAATTTTTCGTTTACTAACCTCTATAATTTTTCATTTACTAACCTCTATAATTTTTCATTTACTAACCTCTATAATTTTTCATTTACTAATCTCTATAATTTTTCGTTTACTAATCTCTATAATTTTTCATTTACTAACCTCTATAATTTTTCATTTACTAACCTCTATAATTTTTCATTTACTAACCTCTATAATTTTTCATTTACTAACCTCTATAATTTTTCATTTACTAACCTCTATAATTTTTCATTTACTAACCTCTATAATTTTTCATTTACTAACCTCTATAATTTTTCATTTACTAACCTCTATAATTTTTCATTTACTAACCTCTATAATTTTTCATTTACTAACCTCTATAATTTTTCATTTACTAACCTCTATAATTTTTCATTTACTAACCTCTATAATTTTTCATTTACTAACCTCTATAATTTTTCATTTACTAACCTCTATAATTTTTCATTTACTAACCTCTATAATTTTTCATTTACTAATCTTTATAATTTTTCATTTACTAACCTTTATAATTTTTCATTTACTAACCTCTATAATTTTTCATTTACTAACCTTTATAATTTTTCGTTTACTAACCTCTATAATTTTTCATTTACTAACCTCTATAATTTTTCATTTACTAACCTCTATAATTTTTCATTTACTAATCTCTATAATTTTTCGTTTACTAATCTCTATAATTTTTCATTTACTAACCTCTATAATTTTTCATTTACTAACCTCTATAATTTTTCATTTACTAACCTCTATAATTTTTCATTTACTAACCTCTATAATTTTTCATTTACTAACCTCTATAATTTTTCATTTACTAATCTCTATAATTTTTCATTTACTAACCTCTATAATTTTTCATTTACTAACCTTTATAATTTTTCGTTTACTAACCTCTATAATTTTTCATTTACTAACCTCTATAATTTTTCGTTTACTAATCTCTATAATTTTTCATTTACTAACCTCTATAATTTTTAATTTACTAACCTCTATAATTTTTCATTTACTAACCTCTATAATTTTTCATTTACTAATCTCTATAATTTTTCATTTACTAACCTCTATAATTTTTCATTTACTAACCTTTATAATTTTTCATTTACTAATCTCTATAATTTTTCGTTTACTAACCTCTATAATTTTTCGTTTACTAACCTCTATAATTTTTCATTTACTAACCTCTATAATTTTTCATTTACTAACCTCTATAATTTTTCATTTACTAACCTCTATAATTTTTTATTTACTAACCTCTATAATTTTTCATTTACTAACCTCTATAATTTTTTATTTACTAACCTCTATAATTTTTCGTTTACTAACCTCTATAATTTTTCATTTACTAACCTCTATAATTTTTCATTTACTAACCTCTATAATTTTTCATTTACTAACCTCTATAATTTTTCATTTACTAACCTCTATAATTTTTCATTTACTAACCTCTATAACTGTTCATTTACTAACCTCTATAAATCCTTATTAATTTCAGAATTTTTCATTATAAGTGGTTTCTTGCACCTTATCATAACAATGTACGGACTTTCATCAAGAACATTTCTAAAATAACCGTTGTATTGTAGTTCCTAGTTCCTATTATCCCCTACTAATCCCGAACTTTGCATCGGACGGATATGAAAATAATTATTTCTCTGAACCTTATCATAACAAGGATGCATACAAGATTTAAGTGAAATCGGCTCAGTTGCTTTTTACGGATAAAGTAGAACGAACAGAGAGACAGACTATAAGAAATCTAATAAAGTTGTTGACAAATATATATTGCCATGAACCAAGTTTGACTAATGCAATATTTAGAATCACGCAAAAACAAATCTATTTCGGTTCAACAAGCCAAAAGTTCCGACCATGTTTTTTAATCATGAGTGCCACAGACCAACAAACGTAAGCCTCCCCAGCGACCAAATCAATATTTGAACTGATTTCCTAATCATTTGACATCCAACTGATCTCAGAAAATTTAAGGTCATCGTCTACACACACACAAGCTTTACACACAACTATTCCTCTTATTTTAAAAGAAATTACTGCTATTATAAATTTTCTATCAAAAACAAACGCATTAACAAACCTGTATTTGAGGTATGTTAACTTACTCTCGGTAAAGTACGGGGGCCTCTAACTAGAGCAGACATTCAATCGATGTAATTGAAAAATGGATTTCGGCGACAATAAAATTATTGGAGGGTGAAACATCTTTTGATTCCTATTAAATTCTGGACAACGTTGAGTCTGCTGGTATAATATAGATGTTTAAAATATATGTTGCCAATTCTGAGATGTTTTTAATCATGCAAACCGAATATCATTTATTGTTCAATCTGCCTGAAAATCAAGTAAGAATTTTTTGTTTTGTTTTGTGACCAATCAACAACTGTGTTATTTCACACATAAGCACAAGATTCTAAAAAGTAAATAATTTAAATGTACGAGGCACCTTTCACTAGTTTCCGGACTTTTTGCGGATGGCATTAACAATTGTCCACGATTCTTGAAAATTCATTATATTATTGCTATACATCTCATGAGATGAATGACCAATGTTTTCGATTTTAAGGTCAAATGAACATATACAGCTACCAAAGCCTGATTGTCACACTTGGTGATTTTAAAAACTGCAATCTGGACTTGAGGATACTTTAGAAAAACGAATAAAATTCTGTGTTAAACTTAGAAAAATGCCACAGACACGTGGAGGCTTCTCTTTTCTCTTCCCTGCAACCTCTCTCCCACAGAAGAGACGTTGCGAGCCTGTCTTTGTTTTATCGTTATTTCCCTGGCAAGTGCTCGTCTGAGCTCACATCTCTGGTCTCTCCTCACCAATCTTTCACGATAAACACCCGTCTAACTGAAACCACTGTCATTAATTTCCCCCACTCTTTATCAGTGCCTAAATCAAAACGTAGATTCCATGAACAAAGCTTCTTTCTTAGAAGTGAACACCTGTGGAACTGTCTTCCATTTTCCTGTTTACCACCTGACTACAACTTGGATGTCAAGTCCAACATAAACAAATTCCTGATGAAACGCCCCCTTAAGTAACACACTTTATCAAATCTCCAATACTAACGATTACTATGATACTATCCCATTGATTACTGTACACGTAATAACCCTTATCCCCGAGTGGCTTCCGAGCCTTGATAAGTGGTGACATCCATGTAAAAAAAAAAGACTGCTTTTGGACGATCTTTCATGAATCGAGCATTTGTTTTTGAGTGGCATAAGAGATTCAAGGAAAACAGGAAGTCTGAAAGGGATGATGGGAGTTGTGGAAGGACTCAGAAAGTAAAAACTCTAGAGTTGATATGGGAAATAAATAATTTCATGGATAAGAGCCGTCATGTCAAGACAATACGTGCACGGTTTAATGTTAGTGTGAAGACTGACCAAAAAGTTATTCGCAAGGAACCAAAGATGCAGAATATTTCAGCGAATGCACCAGTCAACAACTCTATCCTTTTGACGGACTATTTGAACAAGATGGGCATTAAGACAATCCCTTATCCTCACTATAGTTCAGACTTTACTTCCTATGACTTTTGCTCACTCTAAACTCATCCATATCCCTTGAGCCCCTGGAGGGGCATAGGCCATCTACAAATTTTTGCAGATGTTTTTGTAGCGAGGAGTTCTTTTTACAGGGTGAGGATGCGGGCCCCACGCCCAACATTCCCAGAAGGTACATACAGCGCCTAGCCTTCCCAAATGGTCGCCCATCTGATACTAGCCAGGCTCAACGTTGCTTAACTTCGGTGGTCTGGGGAGAACCAGTGTATCAACGTAATTGTGCCGTATTACTCTAAGCTCAAGATAAACCTTAAAGGCTATCGTTATGAGACAATTGAGGAGATGAAAGAGTTCAACGGTACTTTTCAGACATCTGCTTGCGGCCGGAGGAGATTACTTCGAAAGACTAGAGTTTAATGTGTGTACTTTCAATTAAATTGCCAATATGAAAAAGTCTGGAAAATTATTGAAGGCACCTCGTATGTTTTAGCCAGTTTCTACTGATTCTATTCTGTTTACCAAATCTACTTAATTGACCTCTAACTGATCTACAAAGGAATGAAAGGTGATCGTGTATAATGTATCTGTTTTCTAAAACCAGACTATCCCAGTTATTCTTTTAGAAATTCCATCTTTTGTAAATATTCTGTTAGCTAGTAGTAAGCTTTTAACAAAATTCAACCTCTCGGGTGTGCTTACAATTATGTTTGGTCTGCTACGTCTCAAAAAGTATTTAGATTTTTTTATTGCATAATTACCTGCATGGGGATACAACGTGAGCTGTCTCAAAATGCTTCCTTTGAAACAATACTGTAAGACCCGTGGATATTCCTTGTGTTTGGTTAAGCAGCGACATCGGAAGGGGGCTGCTGGGTGTGTCTAAGCACACGTGACTTTTTGCGGAACAAGCTGCTTGAAGAAGTGGTATCTGCAGAGTCACTACACAGTTTCAAAGCAAAACTAGACAAAAAATTGAAGGAATCACCGCTTCTTTTGACTACAAATCTAGAAATGGTGTATAATGAGAGACTGTAATCTCGGGTGTATGAGTATGAGTTCCTTTTCACCGTATATTGTATTGTATTATATAATTTGTCATTTTTATTTGAGCACTTCGGTTTATTTACAGATAATTGTAATGGCCAGCACCACAACTACGTTTCCATATTTAAAATATATTTTCTTATAAACGAACTAAATACTCCCGCCTTAGAAAAAATCCCACCATTCAACTGTTGAGCTCCCTAGACCCCGGAAAACCTTCTACTCAAAATATATTTTTCTATCGGATTGCTAGATTATTATTCTCATCGTTTCTTAGTTGTTGTTTCACGCCGTATGTACCAACTATTCCTCTGGCCTTTGTCAAGAGGCTTACTTGGCCAAAACGTGGTGAGACTACAACAACTATGGATGGCAGTAATTGCTAATAATGCTGTTAGGAGATTCAGAGTTCCTGTCCCGTCGCGGTTACCACCTGACGAAGGCTAGAGGAATAGTAGGCCGAAACGTCGTGAAGCAGCAACTAAGAAAAGATGTGGGTAATAGTCCGCAATAAATAAATTAATAAATAATACTCATCTCAATAATGAATTCCAATTAAATTCAAAATACTGATTCAAAACAAAATACAAAAACAAAGGCTAATTAAAATCAAACGGTAAACAAAAGAATAAAGAGTTGCCTTTTTAGAATGCCGGGTGTCCTCAAAATTATTTAAGGAAAACTTACCATTTAAAGTCAAGTAAATAAATACTTATAGAAAATTATTGAACGCTTTGAATCATTTATCATTATTTATTTATTTATCTGTTTCGAACGACTAAAAGATTCATGCATTGGCAATTTTTAAAACACATTTTGCTAAATCCTACCCTCTGATGAGAGGGAAAGTATTTCTTCGAAACTCCGCGGATAAAGGAGTATCCACTTATTTAGTATTTCCTTTTTAAAATTAAATATGTTTTTAATTCTTTTTCAAAGTGGTTTTAGCATGTTTTATGAACTACTTGTATATATATATATATATATATACATATATAGATAGAGAGAGAGAGAGGGATATATATAGAGACATATATATATATATATATATATATATATATATATATATATATATATATATATATATATATATATATATACCCGAAACAGTATTTCATGGTAAACAAGTTTACAAGCATTGGTAGTATTGTTTGCTCATATAAGTAAAACTGTTCAACGATACAAGAGATTAATTGACTTACTGACTTAATGATTTGCAAACGAATAAATAGTTTTTTTTTATAGTTTTAAAGCTCTAACTATATATATATATATATATATATACGTATATATGCACATACACACCATATATATATATATATATATATATATATATATATATATATATATATATAATCACTGGAAGAATTCATAATGTAAATAAATCCTTCTTAAGTAAGAAAAAAATCCAAGTTGTCCTCGACGGTCGTACATCTAAACAATATGATATAAATGCGGGTGTACCTCAGGGGTCTATCCTTGGACCTCTATTATTCCTGATATTCATAAATGGCCTCCCTGATAAAATTGTTTCGGAGATGGGTATATTTGCTGATGACACCACTCTCTATAACAGATATGAGGGGAAAACAAATGAACACATATCCAAGGAAATGGCAGAAACACTAGAGGATGATCTCCAATCTGTAGTGGAATGGGGACAAAAATGGATGGTCACATTCACTGCTGCTAGGACTAAGCTTGTTTCCTTCAATAACTACAAGAAACCTTCTCTACCACCAATAGCAATGGCCAAGAACACATTGCCTAAAAGTACTTCTTTTAAACTCCTCGGCCTAACATTTACAGGGAATATGAACTGGAATAGATACATTGAGAGCATTGCCAAGGCTGATGCAAGGAAGGTTGGCTCCCTCTACCGTGCTAGAAAACTACTTACGCCTGACAGTATCCTCTACCTCTATAAGGCCACCATTCGCCCATGTATGGAGTACTGTTGTCACATCTGAGTTGGTGCATCTGCTGCTTGTCTCTCGCTCCTGGCCAGGGTTCAAAAGAGAGTCGCCAACCTGATAGGTCCTGAACTGTCATCTAGGCTTCAGCCTTTGTCCCATCGATGAGATGTTGCGTCCCTCTGCCTGTTCTACAAATACTTTAATGGTGAATGCTCTGACGAACTGCAAACACTTGTACCTCCCCGACGTAACTACCCCCGACAAACTCGACAAGCTACTAAGCCGCATCCCTTTACAGTAGAGATACCTAGGTGCAAGAAAGCCTTTTACTCCAATAGTTTCTTCCCCAGAACTGCGGGTCTTTGGAATTCCCATCCCGGATTCTGCTTTCCCAACTGCACTGATATGCAGAAGTTCAAGTGTAATGTTAACAAACACCTTTCTACTCATCTCCCTTCATAATGACCCTGCTAATTAAGTCCCTGATAGTAGCGCCCTGCTTCGAAGTGGCACTGTGCCTTGTTTGGGGTGAAAATTAAATATATATATATATATATATATATATATATATATATATATATATATATATATATATGTACGATTTTGGCTCGGGAAATTTTATACACATATTAGGTACAACGACGAGGATAACAATAGATACTCTCTCCATACATTAGCTTTTTGCCTAATGTATTTATGACTTTGAAAAAAAATTATAAGTAAATAGGTTCTTAAAAATGTAATATCTGTTCTGTAATCTCAGCACCATTTGACGCCGGAAGGTTCACATAATTATCTCCCTTGACAAACTTCAAAAACACAGACAGACATACAAACAAACTGATATTAAAACTGGATAAATGAGGCTCTCATTCCATCTGAAACGTTTGTCGATTTTCTGTGGGGCGTGTAAGTAGATGTTTGTATCTGCATTCCTTTTAATTATTTCTTCGTAATAAATCATCGAAAGTTCAAATATGTCACTAAAATTTTTTTATTTTTCGCAGATAATTTAAACGCGGAATGCTAATCAATTTTACTGTTGATTAATTAATGGAGTTTCTCTACCTAGAGATATTTTCCGGAAATTACAAAAAAAAAAAAAAAAATAGAAATTCCAATCTAATATCGCACGAACATTTTTCTTGCTATTTTTTTTATTATTAAGGCTTTGCGAATGTGAAATAGGGAAATATTGAAATTAGATCTTCCACCTTTTAAGGATTTAATTATCCGTAAATTTCAATGCATGATTGTATTGCCAAACTCATTCTATGAGATGCAACTCCATCCCATGTTTAAAGTCCTTTTTAAAAAGCAGTGAGCACATAGTTTCACTGCTCTGTTTACCACAGCAATCCTTGTCTCTACTAAACGTGGTACTGTTATATTGTAGCCGTTTGGCTATATTCACAGCGTAGTATCTGTGTTATGTTGTGATGTACAGTGCCAAGGGTCAGATTTTCAGAATTAATGTTTTAAATGAAAATAATATTAGAATATTTATGTTAAATATTTAAATAGAAAAAAAACCTCAAGGAAAAATGTTATGAATAGAGAAAAGGCAAAAACAAATCTAGTTTGGAATTTGGTTTAGTAAACAATGTTATCCATTCCGTACGTGACAAACAATGTTATCCATTCCGGCTGAGAAATCAAAATTAGAAGTTAGTCTGTAGCAGGAAGTTGAAGAGACGAGGTGTGAATAAACTAGCTACTAAGTTAGTTAGCAGGCAGGAGTTGTCTCTGTGATCAGATGGAAGAACTACAGACTAAGGAAAATGTAAGGGAGAACGAATAAAGCTGCAAACTCATAGACGTGGATCTGGAAATAATAAATCGGCGTTTTGGGTGTTAATTTCCGGTGTCGGCCGCCAGAAGGGAGGGCGACAATGTGACTGGACGGGTTTTAAGCAGTGTTAAGGGTGTTATTTGTAATTGTTGAAGACCGTCCGTTTATTGGCCCGTTCGTTATTGTTGTTATGTTAAAAAAAACATATACACATAGAAAACCTATTAAATATACACGTAAATAATGGACACATAGAGAGGGCCCATATACAAAGACAAGTAACTGTCCTCATAATTCTAACCACTAGACGATATATGAGCATCGGTTACAGAAACACACATATATCTCATATACACAAGACATAGATAGGCACAGTTATGTAAATCCGACAATAGAACAGTACTTTATACGGCATTTAACTTGTGGAGAGGTTTAACAGACGTTTTTCCACATGAGTAAGGTTCTGGAAAATATGAAATCAATAAGCGATTCCTAGTCTCATGTATGAAGTGGTTTTTATAGGCGGCGAACTTTAAATTAAATCACTAGAATGATCTATAAAGTTCTATGATGATCTATAAAGTTCTATGATGATCTAGAAAGTCCGAGAAGTATCTAGAAGGTTCCAGAGGGCTCTATAATAATCTAGAATGGGTTGTGGTGCCGTATATATATATATATATATATATATATATATATATATATATATATATATATATATATATATATGTATATATATATATATATAGGTTTTGGAAAGGGCAGAAGACCAGTTAACTCGAACCCGTTAAGGTAACTCCAGTACTTGATTCGTGAATTAGTCCAGCCGAAAGAAAAGAAAAGAATATACATCATCTCAACTCACGGAAAGTCTATAGAAAAACCTACTGGACCAGCGGTAAGTAGAATGTTGGAATTTTCTCATTGACCGAAAAAAAAAGGCAGAGAAGTATTAATGTCATTGAATTTCATTATCAATAGAGTAAGTAGCCGCTACAAGTTTTGTCTTTTTGTTTTTACATAGGCATCACCACTTATCAAGGCCTTGAGGCCAATCGAGGATAAGGGTTAAAGAGTGTACAGTAGAAATTGGGCAATATAGTAATCGTTAGTAATGGAAATTTGGTAAATTTGCTAACTTATATGGAACGACTCATAAAAAAACTTATTATAATCAGCTGGAAAGTAGAAAAACGGAGGAGAGTTCCACAGACGTGCAGTTGTAATAAAGAAGCTTTGCTCATGGAATCTACGTTTAGGTTTAGGCACAGATAAAGAGTTGGGGAAATTATTGATAGTGATTTCTGCTAGACGGGTGTTTCTTCTGTAAAGTTTGGCGAAGGGGGGTCATAGATTGGAGCTCAGCCGAGCACTTGCCATGAAAATAACGATAACATCTCTTCTGTGCTGGCTATTCCTAATATTGTCTACCTTTCCTTCTTCCTTCTTTTTTCGTTTGTTTGTTATTATTGTAAATAAATGAAATTGTCAATTTTCTAAAATTATATTTCATATCAGTTATATTTTATTTGTTACCACGTGAACATAACATATTTTAATAACTTCGGGATTTTCTGTTACGATCTCCTTCCGCATTCACTGTACTGTCACATAGAAGTTTAAGTTTAATGAGAACAGACATCTCGCCGCTCAGCTCCTTAGATATTAACCCTTTAGTTATAATCGCAAATAGTAGCTCCTTTACGTCAAGGTGATACTCTGTTTTTTGGGGGGAAAATAAGACTGAAAAAGTATAATAAGCATTCTGATTGTGAGTGCATAACGAAATTACATTAATAACTGGAAAATAATTCCCGCCAAAATTCAAGCACTTGAATAGAGAGTGTGCGAGACAGATGACGTCACTAGATAAGTGAACTTCTCCGCTATTCATAACTATTCATAATTAAAGAGCCGCGAAAACTCACCGGCAATTCCAAACAATAAAACCTTAGTAAGGGAGAGAAATTCCATAAGAAAAGTTTACTACCCAGAAATGTCTCTCTGGGGAACACAATGCTGCTGAGCTGTTCTCAGGTGATTATATTGTGGTCGTTTTCAAATCTAAGGGAAATTGTAACAGAGCGTGTATGTGAAAAAATCAGTAGAAGACGACGAAGGATAGATGGCTAGCGGAAATATTTGCAGCAACAGCCGTAAAAGCACGTATACAATTTAGCAAATAAGGACGAGCTTGCATGACAAGAGCTGTAAACACTATCAATAATTCCCCCCACTCTTTATCTGTGCCTAAACCTAAACGTAGATTCCATGAGCAAAGCTTTTTTATTAGAACTGCACGCCTGTGGAATTGTCTTCCGTTTTCCTGCTTTCCGGCTGACTACAATATGGTTGTCTTCAAGTCTAACGTAAATAAGTTCTTGATGAGCCGTTCCATATAAGTTATCAAATTTAACAAATTTTCATTACCAATGATTATTATATTGTCCAATTTCTACTGTACACTATTTAACCCTTATCCTTGAGTGGCCTCTTGGCCTTGATAATGTGTTCATACCTATGAAAAAAAAAGAAAAAGTCCAATGTGAACAAGTTCTAATTGAATCGTCCCTCTAAGTAATCCAAGTTACAAAATTCCCACTGTTTACTATGCTAAAATCACAATGACTAATGTATACCTATTAACCCTTATCCTCGAGTGGCCTCTGGGCCTTGATAAGTGGTGACACCCATGTAAAAAAAAAAGTACTCCACGTGGGCCTAATGGAAGCAAAGTGCCAACCAGGCAAAATAGACGTGTAAAAACAATAGCGAGATAACGCTGGCTAGGCCGGCGCCAGCTGGCAAGGAGAGAAACTTGAGAAACGCACACGCGTGTGTGATAAGATTTAGAAAATAGAATGAAATGCGTTTTTTTTTTTTTTTTTTTTTTGTTGTTGGAAGAACCACCAATATAACCATTTCATTTACACTAAGAAAAGGTGCCGATTCGGAGTTTTATTTCATTCCTATTTTATTTTTTCTGGGGGGGTCGTTTGCGACGGTAGCAGACGGCGTGAGGGTCCTAGAAAGGATTGAACTGTAACGAGACAGTTTAAAAAGTAAACGGCCATACAATAATACGGGTCGTCCTTTTGACTAATCAATTCTTACATTGATCAATAGCAATCGATTCGGAATTTAAAACAAAACGCTCGCACTTGTGCCATGAGCGGTTCCCGAGTAGAACAAAGTATTGAGTAATTCGTAAATGTCTTATTGGTATCGCAATGGATAAAAGTGCCAGGTATAATCAGTATCCAAGTGACATATTCTGGAGGGTGATTATTAAATTTGTAGTGCAGGTAATATTTATTAATCAATTATGAATAAGTAAGTGTTCTACTTAGTCATGACTAAACGCCTCGATTTCTAAATAAATGGTTATGTCTGAAATTACATACTGAATCCAAGTCAGACAGAAACATTTCTGCGCTCTACAAGACTTACTTCCCTGCTTTTCAGATAAATACAACATGGTCGTCTTCAAATCCAATGTAAACAAATTATTGATGAACCTTAAGTAATACCACTACTATATTGTCCCATTGACTACTGTACACTGATTTACACTTATCCTCGATGAGCTTCCGAGCCTTGATAAGTGGTGACTTTTTTGTAAAAAAAACAAAGTGCTGGGGTGTCAATCGTTAAAATATAATGGGAGATGTAGTCCGAATACTGGTAAAAATAAAACGATTTATCATTACTATTAAGCAATGTTAACCAACTTTTATCAGAGGTCGGGATCTTAGCTTTTACAAACATGCAGGTTTTTTTTTTCTTAATGATCTCACATATTTTTACAGTATTGTAAATCTTTATTATCGATTATTAAGGTGCTGTCTCACAATCAACCCGGCACTCAATAACAGTTATCAAGGTGAAGCCTTGGATCTTTCTAAGTATTAAACTCTAATAAATAAAAATCCTAAAAACTAAAATATTCAGTTGAGCCTTATTTTATTTATTCTTTTTTTGATGCGTCATCATTTATCAAGGCATCATTTATCGCGGATGATTAGTAAAGAGATGATAAGTTAGAGTATAATCGTCTCTTATCTTATTGCGGATACTAATCCAGAAGACCAAGATGAAATATTTTAGTTTGACGTACAGCAAAGCGAAATATTATTTCCAAATAAATTGATTAGTAACCGGCTGAACAAGTATTTGTTCAGATTAAACTTGAAGACGACTATTTTTACGCGCAAAGAAATTTTGCTTCCAAGTTAGCTGTTTTCGGAAACGATTTTCCGAAATATAGACAGGAAGTTTATTAAACGAAAAATCACTTATTAGCCAAGATATTATTGTTATTCATTTCGACCACGTAGCAAATTCATTTCGAATATCCTCTATAGAGGCATGTAGTAGATGCTTTTAGAGAATCGGAAAACAAACATTGGTTCAGTTTTTGTTGTTGTTGTTGTTGTTTTTTTTTTTCAAAATGAAGGACATTATTGAATTAAGTGATTTCTTCCATGTTCTAAAATTTAATTGCGCGTTTTTCAAATCATTTGTGAAGATCAGTTTCATTTCTAAACACAATGAAAACGCGAAAACAACTAACAATATTTGAAAATAAAATAACGCACACACATTCCGATTGCGAAACCCATACAAAAAGCAATTAATTAATGAGAGCCTTACAATTGGATGACGTTTCATATCATATCGATGGGAGCACTCAGTTAGAAGAAGGCAATGAAGAATTTTAAATTAAACATAATCTAATCCTTAAATACAAAAATTTCTCATTTGGTTTTAAAAACACGGGATATCCTCAAAAATATTACGCCATTTCAAGTGTTAGATTATATAACTTCTCCTATGTACGTACATTGAATTCCCGCCAAAATCTCTAATTTTACTTAATTTACATAGATTAGCCGAAACGTAGATTCCATTAAAAAAAAAACTGGTTTATAAGAACTGCACACTTGTGAAACTATATTCCGTTTCCCTGCTTTCAAGCTGACTAGAATATGTGTGTCTTCAAGTGCAACATAAACAAGTTCTTGATGAGCCGTACCATTAAGTAATCCAATTTAGCAAATTTCTATTACTAACAATTACTTAGAGATTGTCTCATTGACTATGGTACACTCCTTAACACTTAGCCTTGAGTGGCCTCTGGACCTTGATAAGTGGTGACTCCTTTGTAAAAAAAGTGTTAGGTGAATATCAAAGGTGAATATCAATGTAATTCTAAAAGCTGAGGTTTCATTAATTATAATAGAGATAAGGTATAAAATATCTCTAATTAAAAAAAAATCGCACTTATCGCCGAAAGTGTGATTTTTCGCATCATGAAAGTCCTGAAAATCTTTTAATAAGATATTCTAAAAATTACGATATACTTTAAATATGTTTCAGAACATTTTCGTACATGAATTTAAAATTGTCATAGACGCTCAAAAATTCAGTATGTTATTGCTATACATCTTATGAGGTGACTGACCAATTTTTATGATTTCAGTTTCAAATGAACAGCTGCAGTAGCAATTATATAATACACTACTAAAGTCTGATTGTTATAGCTGCTAAATTTCAAAAATACAATCAGGACGTGAAGAATATAAGAACGATATGCAATAAAATGCTGACTTAAACTTGGAAAAAAAATCCCACAGAAACGAATGAATCGAGCATCAGATTTTATGTGACATAAAAGAACTGCACATACAAGTATTCGCAAGTAACTACAGATGCTAAACATTTGAGCGAAGTTTGTCCTAAGGGTGCTCAAGAAAGATCAGATAAAAAGATGTCAGCGTGACAGTAGGGAGATGGTCGAGCAGATCAATTCAGATACCACAGTCCGGAACTTGCTCGCTGTGACTTTTTGTTATTCCCTAAACAACTCTCTTGCGTTCTTTATTTCTCTTTTACAGTGGTTGCTGTCAGTTCTGAAGGCGGCTATATTCTCAGTACATATATCACGTCGAAGCAAATGAAATAGTGATTTCTGTGCACAATCACAGCAGCACACTCTTGATAAAAACAGCGTTGGCTGTTAGGTTTTTTTGCTGGGATTTGTTGGGGAGTATGAAGCTGTCTATACGTACAAGTAATCATTTCATCAGCTATGATGCTATGAAACACACGTTCTTTTTAAACATAGAACGCAGAGGTAGATCTGATATAAATGTACGAAAGCTATCCTAGTCAGCCATAGAGTATCGATATACTGTAAGATGGAGAAAGTTTGTGGAAGGCTTATTACATTTTTTTTTATCTTAACTGAGGCAACTGAGTAGTCAAAAGTTGGGGCAGAACGGAAGATGAACATAGCTCAGGGCAATCTATGAGCAAAAGGTTTAGGAGATATGCATACTGACCATCAGTGTCGGACACACGGGTGGGTTCGTGAGTTAAGTCATAAGCAATGGAGAAATCGTGACAGAATCTCCCCTAATCATCTGTCTTGTTTGAGTGGGCTAACCATTCAGCATTGTGAACATTGAAGTCTGCAAAGAAGTGAATGTTAGCAGACAGGATATGGTCAATTTTCTCAGATATGCTGTTAAAGATAGTAACTCAGCTGTAATTGGGCACGATTGAAGGCAAATAAAAACGCGAGTGTAGAAAGAAAACTATTAGGTAAATAAATTAACACATAATTGAAAGAAAAAAAAAGACTTATTAAAATATTTTACTTTATTATTGCTTACTTATTTTAACACTTATAGAAAAATTCTATTCAGGTAACTTGGTTATGTAGTAGAGTTGACACCTATTCAATGTAGCCACCTTCAGCCTCAATCACTGCCTTGATAAGTGTCCGGAACTGAGAGCATGCCTTTTCCACAAGCGCCAGCAGGATGTCGGCGAATACTCGTAGATGGCGGCGATCGGGCTGGCTTTCATGCTGTAAGAGGCCATGTTTGTGATGTTTTCGACGTTTGATCAAACAGAATTATCCACCGGGTCCAGGTCTGGGGAGGAGGGGGGTCTTGTGAGAGATGGTACAAATCCTTGACAGAGTACAAAATAGACTCCGTGGCTTGGTGGGGAATGCCCTTTTCTCTACCCTACAACCTCTTTCCCACAGAAGAGACGTAGCGAGCCTGTCATTGTTCTATCGTTATTTCCATGGCAGGTGCTCGTCTGAGCTCCATTCTCTGGTCCCCCCTCGCCAATCTTTTTCAAAAAACACCCGACTAGCTGAAACCACCGTCAATAATTTTCCCCACTCCCTATCTGTGCCTAAATCAAAACGTAGATACTATGAACAAAGCTTCTTTCTTAGAATATCACGCCTGTGGAACTTTGTTCCGCTTGCATGTTTCCCTTCCGACTTCAACCTGGATGTCTTCAAGTCCAACACAAACAAATTCCTGATGAACTGCCCCCCTAAGTAATGACACCTTACAAATTCTCTAAGACTATTGCTACACTATCCCTTTGATTACTGTACACACAATAACCCTTATCCCTGAGTGGCCATTGGGCCTTGATAAGTGGTGAACTCCATGTAGAAAAAAGATATTACCTTAAAAAAACTTTATATAAAAATATCTGAAGAGAGCTGAACAAGGCTTGAAACGCGTTATAAAAATATTTTAAAATATTAAAAAATTATAAAAGTCTGGAAACCTACAATTGTTGACGGCTACACTATTTCAAATACACATATATATATATATATATATATATATATATATAGAGAGAGAGAGAGAGAGAGAGAGAGAGAGAGAGAGACAGACAGACAGACAGACAGACAGGCAGGCAGGCAGACAGACAGACAGACAGAGACAGAGAGAGACAGAGAGAAAGAGAATGAACTCCAGGGAGATGTACACAGAGACTTACAGTAGATCACTAATTATAAATCATTATTTGATTAGTAATATAATTTATGAAAGAGATAAAGTTTCTATGGTATTCGAATAAAATCCAAATCAATCAATTTTCGACAGACATTGAACTTTCTGAAAAGCGAATTAATTATTAATTTTGTTGATAGTAAATACATATTAGCTAAATTATATTTATGACTCGCTTGACACACAACGTCGTATATCGTGTTAATGGCCAAGCTAATCATTTTATATAGAAGACTAGATGTACACAGCGTTGACAAGTATAAAACGTAACATCAATATTTTAATTCATACCTTTTGAAAAGGAATAAGAAATATAATTGACTTTTATTACTTGGAGAATTATTATACAACGCTATATATTATATATCTGCTCATGAACCTAATAAAAAGGCATTCATTGAGCTTGAGCGTTTTTCTAATTTATATAAAAAGATATTTGTCATTATAAAAACTTGATGAGAAATATCTATTCATCTATTAAGGTAGGTATATACAAATCGGGGAAGTTTCAAGTAAATTATTAATATATATATATATATATATATATATATATATATATATATATATATATATATAGTAATTTATAAAATATATATGGCGATTAAGCTACACTGAATATTCTGCGTTTCATCCACTATAGGATTCGTCAGGCTTATGCGCATAAGCCTGACGAATCCTACAGTGGATGAAACGCAGAATATTCAGTGTAGCTTAATCGCCATATATATTTTATAAATTACTAACTAGCTCTACCTACCTATTGAGCACTTTTGAAGTAAATACTTAAAGTTTACGCATAAATCTATACTTTCGTATATTAATTTTATGTGAGTAAATTAAGTAGTTATATATATATATATATATATATATACATATATATATATATATGTATATATATATATCATAGAGATATATATCATAGAGATATGTACATATTCGTATGATAACTGGGGCTATGATTACGGCATATCCTTTTCATTGTTTTTACTGTCAACTATTTTATGTGAGTAAATTAAGTAGTTATATATATATATATATATATATATATATATATATATATATATATATATCATAGAGATATGTACATATTCGTATGATAACTGGGGCTTTTTCATTGTTTTTACTGTCAACTATATATCCGACACAGACACAATTAATCAAGCGAAAATCACATTACTCTACATAAAAGCATATAAGATATCAATGGATGTATTTCGGAGAATCCAAAACAATGAAAAGAATATGCTGTTGTCATAACCATAATGATAAGTACGTATATATGACATAATGTTCATGTTGTAAATTGGACTTAGACCTCTCCCGAGTCTGAGACTAGCGCTGAATTCACAACACCGCATGATGACTGGTGTCCCACTGTTTCCGGACCCGTCTCATCAGTCGTTTCTATTCTCTTAGTGCCCCCTCACCTTATTATCACAATACTGGTATTTTGTGGTCACATGTTGAGACAGTTCTGTATAGTTGTGAGTTGTGAGCTGGAACAATTACACCGAGGGCATTGCCACGGCCGCTGCGAGGAAGGTGGGCTCTCTCTACCGTGCTAGAAAACTTCTAACACCCGAAAGTATCCTGTACCTCTATAAGGCCACTATTCGCCCATGTATGGAGTATTGCTGTCATATTTGGGCCGGTGCATCGGCTACTAGTCTCTCGCTCCTTGACAGGGTTCAAAAGAGAGTCGCAAATCTGATAGGCCCTAAACTGGCATCTAAACTTCAGCCTCTGTCCCATCGTCGAAACGTTGCATCCCTCTGCCTGTTCTACAAGTATTATAATGGTGAATGCTCTGAAGAACTGCAAGCACTTGTGCCCCTACAACGTGAACACCCTCGACAGACCCGACAAGCTGCAAAATCCCACCCCCACACTGTAGAGATCCCTAGATGTAAAAGATCTTTCTACTCCAGTAGTTTCTTCCCCAGAACTGCTAGACTTTGGAATTCCATTCCAGGTCACTGCTTCCCCAACTTTACTGACATGCATAAGTTCAAGTGCAACGTGAACCAACATCTCGCTGCCCTAATCCCTACATAGTACCCCAGTAGATGTTTCCCCTGATAGTAGCCCCCTACACCAAAGTGGCAATGTGCCTTGTTTGGGGTGAAAATGTAATAAAAAAAAAAATTAAAAAAAAAGAGTTGGTCATCACATTTGTGGCGACAATGGTCTCAGTGGTCGTGTTACTCTCATGCTGCGTCGTGAGATCGGGCTCTTTGGTTTGTACCTGATCGCGTCTTGGTTATCCACCCCCATATCTACATCAGATGTGTCGACTGCAATCATTACGTCATCATCCGCCTTTTCTACGTCCATTATGTATGTTCTCTATTCTTGGCCTTTGAGAAGGTGATTGAAGAGACGGTTATATAAGCGAATAATCTGACGTATCCATGATAGGTTGAATCTTCCGGAGAAAACGACGATTGCGTAGTGTGATCCTGCCACTTACATCCAACCTTATCCAGTATTGTCTATGACTTATGGTCTCGACAACTCTCCTCGTTTTTCCCTATCGTCGCGAATGTGTCCCCTCCTGATTTCGCACCTGAACGGAAATGCCAACCGAAGTTGTTAGAGTAGACGGCTATGCATATTGTACAGTTCTTTGTTTAACACATGGACTTTTTTCCGTTACCCTTTCTTTTTAATTCTTTAGTTTCTGTCCACCGGTCGTGAATCTGGTGCTTCTTGTAAAATATATGGAGACAATCTTTTATTGTTCGGCCATATAACATTTTAGCTGGTGATAATCTGATATCATGCTTGGGCGAGTTCCTATGAGTCTCAGCGCCTGCGCTGCTTGATCGTGACGGAGGTGACCACAACCATCAATTCAGAACTTGAGCATTATTTTGGCTGGTTTCCAGCCAATACGGCTCGGCCATTATTTCAGGGATAATGTGCAAATGATATACGTCTCTTTACACCCTAGTCTCCTAGGAACGATTTGTAATCCAATGAATCGAATGGTGGCCCTCCATCGGATAATATCTCCTCCAGTTCACCATACGTGCAGAACCAAACCCTAAATGCATCGCATATTGCTGCAGCCGTCCCCGCTTAAACCCAGCCAGGTTATCCGTCTCTAATTCTTCGCATGCATATCCAGTAGGTCTGTGACAGGTTTTTTAGAATGAGAATTCTTGGCTTGTGTGTGGAATTGATAGTTCTCGCGGAGCGATCCGAACTGCATTTTCCACATTGTGCCCTTGTTTGTCGGATACTAGCGTCTAGACTGGGCGATAATAACTTATGTCTAGCATTAGCCAACATCCCGTTCACCCCTTAATGGGCGAAGTGCACAGCTACTCGTACCTCAGCTCTAATCTGCTTTTGTATTTGAATTTTATCCACTTTTATGGACACCCTTTCCAAACAATATAGTTGGTCTGCCATTGCCCACAATTGTCGGACTTTCGGTGGCGGTTCATGTCGTTACTTCGGAAACACGTCTCGTATATATATATATATATATATATATATATATATATATATATATATATATATATATATATATATATATATATATATCACTAACGTTCAGAATTCCTCCTGAGTGGTCCCAGCTGCTACGATTCTATCACAGGTTATAGATTTAAATTTGGGATCATATGCGTAAGCGGCTGGGATTGCTGCTTGAGTCAATCTGCTGAGTAGTGTCGGTGGTCCTTAATCTGCTATGTCTTGACGGTACCTGGTATCAAAAAGCGCAGTCTGGTGCGGCGTAAAATTTTCCAGGAATGTGCTTGATACGGAATCTGTACATTAAAGACCGTTCTTTTAAAGAAAACAAGCGAGAGTTCTTTATGTTTTTCGGGATCTGATCTGAGAATATTTTACTAGTTGATCATGGTCCACTGTAACCAATGCATCTGGGAACCCAAAACGAACATTGTACAAGACTCCAACCCGTATATCAACGCCATTCTATGGGGGAGTAGTGAAATTCTGCATTTTTTGTAAACCTTTCTTTCTTCAGTGGTCCTTACCACAGTTAGGTCCTATTTCCGTTAATCATTGGCAGTGTTTCTGAAACAGATAATACCCGATGACAACCTTGCTATAATCGGTGGAGGGACAAGTTACCCTGTTGATCTCAAATGTTTTGATTTCCTCTTCAATTTTACGAACAAGGGTTTTTGTTTGTTTTGACTCTTCAAGAATCTCGTTTAAATGAGCATTCCAATAAAATTTCCGGTCCTCCTTTCGTAACAATTCTCGAAAAAGGGACATGATATCGGCCTGTGAAAATGCATACGATACTTGGTTAACCAATCCAAACTACGATCTGACGCCGGTGATGTTCGTCGGCGTCAGGAAGTTGAGAATAGCTGTAGTAAGTTTTTTTTAGTTAGCCTTACGCCGTCAGCCGTTAAAAAAAGCCTGCAAATTCGACTTCTTTGCATGCAAATTGAAACTTATCGGTTTTGAAAACAATTCCATTTTTGCCAAAATGGGTGATATAGTCTACTGTGTGCCAAACAGTAGATTCCATAGTTTTATTGCAGAGAAGGATACCATCAATGTAACGAGTCGTTCGGGCATATCTACAGTAATGCCGTCGAACTGGCAAGTGTACCCGTCACCAGTGGCGTGGAAACCTTAGGGTGCTCTAAGGTACTGATAACGGCCCAACTCTGTTATGTATGTGGTTGCGTCTCGAGCCGTTGGAGAGAGCAGTAAACTGTGATATCCGTTCCAGGCATCTAACACCGTGTTCTTGGTTCGCGCGGGCACAACAGACACTTGATTAAATGGGCAGGCATTGAATGCACTTGATTTAAAGGGCTCCCGTAACCATTGTTCCAAACGTTCCTTATAATTTTAAGAGGAGTTAACGAGATTCTTGTATGTTTGTTCGGAAACGTTTCTATACACGGTGCTATCCTATTGTTTAAGCTTTCAAAATCTGCTGTTGGAAGTCGCGAGGGTCTAATTCTAAGTCTTTCAGTGCCGACTTGGATAAGAAAAATCCCGATGTGTTCTCTGATACATAAACGACTTGTTTGCTTCCTTTAAGGCCAACTTCAATATGTGTAAAAATTATTCCCTTTTATGTGTAGTAGGTCGTCCGCGATCGCACGTATCCTATGAGTAGTTCGTATTAGCACCTCACTAGTGCACTCCAATACTTCCAGTATTTCATGGCCACCCGAATATATTTGAGCACTAGTATCTGCGACGGCCTGCATATTGTGTATTTGACGGCAAGTCCCTTTATCTAAGGCGCGACCAAATTCGACATGGGACTTCGGTATCAAAAGTACTTCGACTTTTATGGAGGGTTACGGTTCGGGAAGGGGGCTGTTTTTGAATCTACCTCTGCTCCATGCAAGATGTGGTACTGCTGCTTATTTCTGTCTTCGTTCTCCAAACGCTGGTCTTCCTTCTTCCCCTGCTGTTAATTCTTTTTGACAGGTGTCGTGTTGAATCACTCGTTGAGTGCGTTATCAACATCTTTGGTTTTCAACACACTTTTCGTAAGTGTCCAGTAATTCCACAAGTATGGCATCTGAGCTCACTCGCCGGACAGTTCTTCCACCTTATATTCAGTTGGGGAGGGGGGGTGATGTCCTCCCGCATCATTCACAATCTTTATTTCGAGGGGCTCTTGGTTCCTCCCTCTCCCAATACGTTTCCCTCTCGAACCTTGTTGAGCCAAATATCGAACACTCATTTAGGCTGCTTTGCCAATGAGGAGTCGACGTCTGTGTCCACTTTAGACTAACCAGATTGTTGAATTTCTGTTCCCCGGTTGTCAAAATATTGCCTTTGGCCAACAATGTATACTGGTATTCTGTATTTGCAAGTCCAGCTACGATTTGTCCAGCCATCATGTCCTCCGAAACGTTTCTAGTTAGTCGGCAGCTTTCGTTAGGACACTGGACAGTAAAAATGCAAAACCTTGCTTGGGACTGAAGCTTTGCTAAAAGCTGTGGCGGTCCCTCCCCTTCTTGCTGTCTCGTATTGTGGAATCTATGTCTATGCACGTTTTAATTTAGACCTTTCACTGCAATGAGCCGTATATTCCGTAGGAGCTGTTCTTCTGTGTCTATTTTGAGAGTTTCAGACCCTACTAGTTCGAACAAAATCTGTTTATATCGTTCGTGTAAGGTGTTCTTAATTCGTTGCGCGTTTCCAGGGGGTCGGTTAAACTACACATTTGTTTGTATCGGCTTCATGTGTCGATGAATAACACTCACTCCCTGTCGGTGTCACCATCCTCGTTCACAGGTCTGTCCGTTTTTTTTTTTTTTTTTTTTATTGTGAGTCGGTTTGACACATTTTTCTTGGCGGCACGAAGCTCATTGTTTCCTTTCTGTAAATTTACCAACTGCTGAACTAGTTGCAAATAATGTTTGTCACCGCGTTGTCCTGACGTCATGAATTTTTTAATTTCAGTAAGAAAATAATCCGGTCAGAGTAAATCTTGTAGAAATGGACGCGTGTGAGAAAATCAGCAGCAGCCGAGAGATAGCTGGGTAGCGAAAATATTAACAGCAGCAGCCGTTAAAGCACGTATGCAAATTAGCAATTGTGTGTGAGCTTGCAGCCGTTAAAGCACGTATGCAAATTAGCAATTGTGTGTGAGCTTGCGTCACAAGAAAAGGAATGAAACATATACCACATGCAAAATGGACGTGAGAAAACGAAGATGAGAAAGCGCATCTCCGGCCTACTTCGTCTTTACGTTCATTCTATCTCTTAATTATTTGCTTCTTAATCTCTTTAATTAACTGACATGATTGACAAACGTGAACAAACATATCAGCAATTCGTTTAAATATTTTTATGTTGTTGGCGGTGTCTCATTCGCACAGTTTCAAGAACAGATTGATTTTTTTTTCACTCGCTCGATAACGTGACGTCAATCGTTATCGTTCTATTTTCTTTGGCTACCGTTTTACCTGCTCACTATTACGTCACCTGTTTGGAAACGATTCTATTTGCGGATTTAAGTTTTGGTAACATGCACTAACTATGGCCCTTGCCAAAATTCACACAAGATAACCTAATTGCCACGGAAGTGGGTTTCTAATTATTTAAGAAATATCCATATCTAGACACTTAGAACTGTTTATATTAGGTTTGGGAGTGGAGATTAGTTTTTACCTTGAACAATATCTTTTATTGTATACGAAATGTTTGGGTATATATCATTTATATCCGATTATATTGGAAAATGTCAAGGTAATTACACGATGAAAAACGTTTTGAATCCGAAAAAAATGATTTGTTAATGTTGTTTGATATTTGTAAGTATCAAAGAAGATGACGTTTATTAGTTTTTTTTATGAATTAATAATTTGATCAAGACATTAATCCAATATATTTCAAAGTTGATACATATGTATTGATGTAAATAAATTTCTTCTAACAAAACGATACGGGAAATATATATATAAGGTTAAGATGACATGGTTACAGTGATACAGAAATTACAACATATCCTCATATACTCAACAAATAAAGAAAATTATGAAGTACTAAAACTCCTTGGCTTAACGTTCACAGGAAACATGAGTTGAAACAGACAAATTGAGACCATTGCCCAGGCTGCTGCAAAGAAGGTGATTTCTCTGTACTGTCCTAGAAAGACACGCCTGGGAGTATCCTGTGCATCTACAAGGCCATCATTTGCCCATGTATAAAGTATTTTTGCGATATTTGGGCTGGTGCGTCTGCTACCAGTCTCTCACTCTTTAACAGGGTTAAAAAGAGACTCGCCAATTTTATAGGTCCCGGATAGTCATCTTAGCTTCAACCTCTGTCCCATCGACGAAACGTTGCACCCCACTGCCTGTTTTACAAGTATTTTTATGGTAGGTGCTCCGACGAACCACAAGCCTTCGTACCCCCTCTACGTAAATACACCAACATATCTGACAAGCAGGCAAATTCAACCTCTACATTATAGAGATCCCCAGATGTCAGAAAGCCTTTTCCTCTTGTAGTTGTTTTCCTAGGACTGCTAGACTTTGGAATTCCCTTCACGGTTCCTGTTTCCCTAACTGTACTGGCATGCAGAAGTTCAAGCGTAATGTAAAGAAACATCTTGCTGCTCAACTCCCTACATAGTATCCCTTCAAATTATGTCTCATATAGTCGGCTGCAACACCAACATGGCGCTGTTCTTTGAATGGGGAGAAAATGTAATAAAAAAAGAGAGAAAGTCTTTTAAAATTGCAAGGTTAATGAGAAGTCCGTGAAGAAAAAAATGTGTTACTCATTACTAGCTTCGTAGTAGAGCACGGCAATATCAGGTTTTCAAAAAAAAAAAAAAACACTTTTAAGGTAAAACGTCCATTTTTTTTTTTTTAATCAAATGAAACAAAAGAAACGATAATAAAGACGGAACATTTTTGGGGTCAGAGAATTACGGAGAGAAAGCCGCCTGTCAACAGCGTTTGTTTCGTATTTCTGCCGTCGTCACTACCACTTCGTCTCTCTCTCCCCATCACAACAAACCCGAATTATCAATATAAAGTGAAGTTTGTTTTTATATCAACTCAAGGAATCGTAAGTTCTTGCCATTGAAAACAAATATACGTTGGCAAAATGGAGCTGTTGATTTTACGCATATATTTCAAAACAAACTCGGTCGTTTAATAAGAAATGGGCACTTCTGATTAACTTATACCACATTCTTTATTCAATCTTCACTCCAAACAAGGCAAGTGCCACTTTGAAGTAGGGGGCTACTATCGGGAACATAATTTGCGTGGCATTAGAAAGGGAGATGAGTAGAAAGATGTTTGTTCACATTACACTTAAACTTCTGCATCTCAGTACAGTTGGGAAAGCAGTATCCCGGAAAGGAGTTCCAAATACTTGCAGTTCTGGGGAAGAAACTATTGGAGTAAAAGGCTTTCTTACACCTAGGGATCTCTACTGTAAAGGGGTGGTACTTAGTTGCTTGTCGGGTTTGTCGGGGGTAGTCAGGTCGAGGAGGTACAAGAGCTTGCAGTTCATCAGAGCAGCCACCATTAAAATATTTGTAGAACAGGCAGAGGGATGCTACATTTCGTCGATGGGACAGAGGCTGAAGCTTAGATGACAGTTATGACCTATCAGGTTGGCGACTTTCTTTTGAACCCTGGCCAGGAGTGCGAGACAAGCAGCAGACGCACCAGCCTAAATGTGACAGCAATACTCCATACATGGGTGAATGGTGGCCTTATAGAGGTACAGGATACTTTCAGGCTTATCAAATGTAATACTGTATTATTACTACTATCATACTCGGACAACGCAGGGTATTTTTTTTATTCAAAACAAAAACAATATCCAGCATGTAGATTAAATAGAACGCTGGTAGTTGTTGTTTTCTATAACTGGCTGCCACGTCGGCCAGCTCCAATACAGAGCACCAGACACAGCTTACTCTCAATACACGGCACCAGACATAGCTGGTCCTTAATATACAGCACCACATACAGTCAGATCAATACACTGCGCAAGACACATCTGCCGCGTCGACCGGTTTGCTTTCGAAGGTGTAAACTGAAGAGTTTAGCGTGCTTGTCGAGCGTAAATTTCCTAATCGCTACGCGTCTTTTTCCTTTTCTTGTCTTTGCTTTTCCTTGCCTGCATTCCGTACTTCAAGCCTATATATATACATATATATATATATATATATATGTGTGTGTGTGTGTGTGTGTGTGTGTGTGTGTGAGAGAGAGAGAGAGAGAGAGAGGAGAGAGTGTGTTGTGTGTGTGTATTCCATTCTCTGACCTCACGCTCACGTCACGGTTTAAAATGCTGTCGCAGCACGTGAGTCGAGATTCCATTGAATATCTCGACTAAGTTCCATATAGTCCAATAAGAAAACTCATTATTTTTAAGGTATTGTTTCTTTCTAGTAAAATAGAGTGAATAACAGCGAGCGAGCATTGACCATAAACTTGTATAGATTGTTGGATGATGAGAGATCTTTAATGCCTATTAGACCGTGTTTTCTCGAGGATCTAAGAATATACTAGACTTCGTTTATCTACCTTCATTTTTTGTCGATTTTATGACACACCAAGAATAAAAAAGATTGCTACATCTGTGTCCATGCCTTTGGACTCTAAACAAGTTCTTTAGTAAAAGAAGGGGTTAAAAACTTGGCTGACAAAAACTCTACCTCTGAAATGTTTGCGTATTTATCAATTTTATGCAAGAAGAAAGATTCAAGGTAAGGTGTTATTTTGAGAAAGGGCAGATTAGTAAAGAAAACCCCCTCTTAACTATACAAATTATTGCGCATCTTCGTCGGCATTATCTGCTATAGATGTTCAATTAGCTAACTCTAAAAAAAAAAGGCGGATAAGAATAAGAATGTAGATCACCTAGAACTGAACAGGACCAATGCTAGCCCGACAATAAAGAGTTCTACTATACAACTGAATGACGAAGATGTAATCTCGACTGGTAAAAACAGATTTATTTATGATATGAAAATTGGCCACGCAGAAAAAGAAATAGCTTATTATGTGAACAACGTCTTATGACTGTAGTATTTCTGCACCTTTATGTTTTCTTCGTCAGACCAATGTTAGAGTAGTCCTCTTTTCCATATTTAATTATTGATGTATAGGATGTGGAGAGAATCTAGAGACTGTCTTCTCGTATGTTGCAGAGTTTAATTTATCTGTTCTATGAGAACTTCATCTTTTCCTCCTTTAGAACCGACGATTACGCGGTTGTCTAGTGGTGGCCTACAGTCTCCTGAATGACCATCATCACATACGTTAGAACATATAATTCACTTCTGCATAGGAAATGTGTCTACGCGCACACAGACAATTCTGATTAAACGCAAATGTCATTTTCTTAATCAGCATACTAAGATGCTGGTATAAACTTCCAAGTAGAGTCATAAAAGCATTATAAACTAACTAATTCAAGGTGAATTTGAAGAAGGTGATGGGCTACTGTATACTCGTCTGTGTAAATTTCTACCACACTTTTCCTATATGGCAATTGAAGAAAGATTATTTTATTTTTGCCAAATAACTACCTCGTTTTTTGTTTTTTATCAAACAGTAATTCTGAAAGAAACACCACTACCAGCGATAAACCTCCCCGACTCAAACCAGGTTTGAAAAATGGTCAGCTTTTCAAGAACCTAATACGAAAAGAAGTAGTTACAGGGTTGACTAGCAGAAAAATCAACTGGGAGAGAATTTATACACTTATATAACCTTCCGAATTCTCTACTAAAAGCTGTTCAAGTGATTATAAATCTTTCTTGGAATCCACATATTAAATCCATTTCTATTTCTGCTTCTTGTAAAATCGATTTCTTTATATCGCTTTAAACAATTTCTCACATCCGAGGCTATTCTATATTTCTGTAAATTAACGATCAGATCATGTATGGAACAATGTTATCATTATAGTCTGGTGAACCGCTGTCCTATTTGAAGGTTCTTGATGAATTGCAAAAACTGTGATTTGATTGGCACTTCCATTTCTTCTTCACTTCCACAGACGTTCTGTTGTTAGTCTCAGTCTTTTCTACGAAGAGTATAATGGCATATGTTTTTTCAGAATGTTCTGTTTTAATCGCTGCTTCATTTGTTCCAGTTCATTTGATCGTTGGTCTAGTGGTCTCCATCAATTCGTTGTTTTAATATCTCATTGTAATAGAGCTTCCTATTCCAGTAGCTTCTTTCCAATGGATGTAAAAACTTATGGAACTCTCTTCCTGATCACTGTTTTCCTTCTCTTACAAAAATCGTTAACTCGTACTCGCGAATAAGATAAAGGCTGGGAACATGGATTTCTCTTAAGGAAACCGCGCCATAGCTAGCTCGACAGCTTTCCAAAATGTTAATGATTGATAGACTGCTCGAAAGCGGTGATTTTATCCTGAACCAGCACCGGAAGTAGAAATATTTTTTCTTATATTATTATTCATCAGACTACTGTTCTTATCTTGAGAGTCATTTTGACAACGTTTCGGTCGATATAACCTCCGACCTTCCTCAGCTGTATATTGTCGAACTCGGGAATGTTTCTGTCGAACTCGGGAATTTGAACGGAATTTCGAACAGATCCCTTTATTTACTTCACGGGGTAGCGTGTTCTTGTTCCGTCAGCCATTAAGTAAGTAATTAGCAAATGTATATTTCGGTCGTCCACACTGAGGATTGAACCTGCAACCTTCAGGAGAATATCACTTTTAGATATGATTTTTCCCAGCACTCTAACCACTGTGCCATGGGTCCTTGCGGACAATTCTAGTACGAATTTTAGGAGCCTTAAACGTATTATTTTGATGAGATGAGAACAGTAGTCCGATGAATAATAATACAAATAACCAATCCTCATCTCAAAAATTCAGAAACGTTATATTTTTTTCTTATTTGAATTTTGCGGACTAATGTTATTATATTGGGTGTTATTTGAACAACGTTTCTGTTGCTGTAACCTCCAAACTTGGATCCACTTTTTCGCAGATCCTTGCACAAAGATCCTTAACGCGGTGAACATGGTACGTGGTAAAATTTATTTGTAAATTTTACATTCTTATGGAGGTTAAAATTTCAATCCACGGTATGGGCGATATAATAAATACAATTGTTAATTACTTAGAACATGTTACTCCCGTTGGCTAAAGAAAAGATTTCGTTTGAAATTCCGTGGAGATTCCCGAGTTCGACAGATATATTTCCAAATTAGACACAAGATATATCTGAAAACAGTTTTTATTAGCATAGTATGTGTAGCTAAGACTATATAACTTTTACTGAAAAAAAACGTAACTTACGCAAACACGTATGCACACACACACACAAGATATTGCTGGAGAAGGACGAAGGTTACATCGATCGACACCTTGTAAAAATAATACTTAAGATCACAATAGTCATCCAAAGAATCGAAATATATATTCTTATTTTTATTTATTTATTTATTTTTTAAATGGTGACATTGAAAAGTGAACGCCTTACTATATGACAAATGTCGCTTTGTGATATGTCATTGACGAGTGGTTCGATCAGAAACGAATAAATTACCGCAAAATTGTGGTAGTTGTGTAAAGCAGAGCTAAGTGCAATTCTGGCCCGAACGATTGAGACAATATCGAACGCATAAATAAATAATAGGCAAAAAAATATATTTCGGAAAACAATGCAGCAACAAAGAAACAGATATTAATATCGATCGGATATACTTACGTTTGATCAGCAGACAGAAAAGAGATCTTCTTAATTAATAATAAAACAAGATATACACTTTATATAAACAAAAACAGAAATGCTTTTCTTTCTTATTGATGCAAAAATATTGCAATATAAAAGACTATTTTATTTACTGAACTTCCTCTTGTCTATGGGTGTGTTATCATATTGTGCTTGATCAGACAAAAGTCGATGAACGTATGTCATTTCATGGGAGTTTGACATAAATAAACACCATTTGTAATTTGGTGTAACGATGGAGAATAGGTTTTAACACATCAGTTCATAGAGCACGAAATATTTATCTCCTCTCTATATATAAAAGTCACTGTGTGTGTGCGTGTGTGTGTATGTGTGTGTATGCGTGTGGGTGTGGGTGCGTGTTTGTGTGTTTGTGTGTTTGTGTGTATGTGTGTGTATGTGTGTGTGTGGGTGTGTATGTGTTTGTGTTTATGTGTGTGTATGTGTGTGTGCTTGTGTGTGTATGTATGTGTATGTGTGTGTTTGTGTGTGTTTGTGTGTGTATGCGTGCGTATGTGTGTATGTGTGTGTGCGTGTGTGTGTGCGGGTGCGTGCGTGTGTGTATGTGTGTGTATGCGTGTGGGTGTGGGTGGGTGTTTGCGCGCACGTGTGTGTGAAGTCCTACCTCATAGGTTTCGAAAAAGTTCAGCTTATCTTTTGCAAATTTCAAACAATATAATTTATATGTCTGGCGGTGTTCTTAGATATGCTTTGTACGGAAATTTATCCGATTAGTATAAAACATGTAAAAATCAGATCTTAGAAAATAGTCTTTCTCTCTCACGGATAAAAAAAAATATATTTACAGCAGAATATTTTACATCGGCCAATAACATACCAGGAAATCATTTTCGAAAATTTAAAAACCCGATCTAAAAAAAAGGGCTTTATCCCTTATATATAAAAAAAGAATATCTTTTTACAGAGGAATATTATATATATTTTTATTTAAAATCTCAGCAAATCATTTTTTCTTAAAAAAGATATATTACCATCTGGAAATAAAGCTCAGTATGTGAGCATTTGACAACAGATTGAATGACCCCTTGTTCAAGCACTGGTGTACCTCACCATTTTATTTTATTTCTTTTTCCTATTAATGAGTTCAATTTTCTATAAAAAGAATATTCCGTTTAAAATCACCGCGAATCATTACTTATTTTTCATAGTTTAAAAGTAGACATTAATCAAAAGTGACGTTTTCAGGGTATTCATCATCCAGCCCAAATATCAGCTGACGTAATAATGTAAACAAATACAGACGGAATCATTATCATTATTTTTTTTCATTTATTTAACTTTTAAGTTTTATTTATTTATTTTGGCAATGAGTCCACCGGGCAAATTGTTTCTCGATAATATATAATAATCAATAGGAGGTTGATTTTATAATAATGCATACGTAATCTGCGTTAATTATAAATATCCTGTTTAAGCGTATCGTACGATCGGGCAACACGGGCGCTAAGCTAGTAATATATATATATATATATATATATATATATATATATATGTGTGTGTGTGTGTGTGTGTGTGTGTGTGTGTGTGTGTATATATATATAGACGGCAAAAAGGAAGTCCGCACTTTTAAGTATTTACTTCAAAAGTGCTCAATACGTAGGTAGAGCTAGTTAGTAAGTTATAAAATGTATATGGCGATTAAGCTACACTGAATAGAACTCTTCAGGAAAGAATTGTCGATATCCCTGAAGTCTACTAACATATCATTCAGTACCCTTGAAGTGGTTAACAACACGGACTGACGACCGAGGTGTCCTAAGTTCGAATCCAGTTTGCTTCTACAACACGTTTCATTTAGAATGTTAGCAACCATTCATATGATCCCTACCTTAAATATCTGATGTTTTTCTAAAAAGAGACTTATACCTCGAACAACTATCAGGGAAACTAATGCCAACAGAAAAAAACCTCGAATTTATTCGATATCATCGTCTCCGTTCAGTTTCGGAAGATAATCGATACACCCTGTAAGAGTAACTGCGGGTGTAATTGTGAAGCAAGGGTTGCGCAATCACTAACCACAACTCTTCTGAATTTACACTGCTTGATTCCAGTAGCAGCTAGAAGTTCAGGATGAGTGAAAACAATGCCGAGCACATACAGCACTTGAAATTTTCAAACGGCTACCATTTTAGTACTGACCAGGTTCAACATTGCTTAACTTCGGTGATCTAATGGGAACCGATGTATAACACGTGGGTCTGTCACTGCTGCGTGACCGACCCACGTGTTACACTAAATTTCTTAAAAACAGTCTCATGATGATGTGACGATGGGTCAGTCATTAGAGTCTGAGTATCAAAAGAAAAAACATACCTGAGATGTTGGATGTGGCTGTGTGGCTCCTTCTTTTCCCAGGAAGACGTCTTGACTCTGGTGGCATTTTGGTTGGAACCTTTTTGCCCTCAGGGCCGCCTCATTCTTTAATGCAGATATTTATGGTAGACACACACAAAAAGAAAGACTCACAACAACAAAAATAAAATCACGTAATATATGAGAAATATAATTAACTATTGATTTTATTAAATTTATAGAATATATATTTTTTTATTTTACAAGGTAGACACTACTTATCAAGGCCCGGAAGCCACTCAGGGATAAGAGTTATTGTGTGTACTGTACATTAGTGTTGGAGATTTGATAAAGTGTCTTAATAAGGCGGCGGATCATCAGGAATTTGTTTACATTGGACTTGAAGACATCCAGGTTGTAGTCAGGTGGGAAACAAGCAACCGGAACAGAGTTCCACAGGCGCTCACTTCTAAGAAAGAAGCTTTGTTCATGGAATCTACGTTTTGATTTTGGCACAGATAAGGAATGGGGAAAATTTTTTACAGTGGTTTCAGCTAGACGGGTGTTTATCGTGAAAGTTTGGCGAGGGGGACCAGAGATTAGAGCTCAGGCGAGCACCTGCCATGGTAGTAACGATAAAACAAAGACAGGCTAGCAACGTCTCTCCTGTGGGAGAGAGGTTGCAGGGAAGAGAAAAGGGCAACATAAAATGTACAGGTCCTACAATTGATTGTCACCATTACTTCTTTTAAAACTAACAAAACTTAACTAGTGTTGGGGAAGAGGGGATGCCCCCCTCGTTTATAGAAAGGGAAAATAACACGTGCTCACCCCATGGCTGTTCAGACAAAAAGAGAAAGAAAATTATGGGATGCTTTTCTGTGTATCCCTCAGCCTACGGCAAAATCACGGCCATACAGGGGGGGTGCTAACAACCACTATAACCGGGGCATTAAGATATAGTACCATGTCTACGTGATTATACCGTAAAACGATATGATGGTCCAGTATCGTGGGTCTTATATAGATGGCGCTAAGTTGGGTATGTGGTGTTTTCCAAGATTTTGCCTCCCCGGGTTCTGTTGAGCTTTTTGTGGTTTTTAAGATGGAAAGTTTACAACTTTTATTTAACTGAGTTTGGTTTGAGATGTCACTTTTCATAGTATGTAGGCAGCTGCTTGTATCAATCGTATTCTATTACTTTGAAATCATTTCATTTGGTTGAAAGTCACGTATCCTGACTATCGATGTACCTGAACACACGTGAATAACCTTTTCGTTGCGTCCCTGTTAATCTTTCGTGATAGAGACTGCTGCATTACACCCTTTAGGCAAAAGAGTAACACTTAATGAGGCCTGGACAGATGGTTGTAAGAACATAGAATAACATGCACAAGTAGGGTTATGTACATGAGTATCAGTGTCCCTGCGGCAATGGAATGCAAACTATTACACATATCCTCGTTGTCTTCCCTAAGCGAGGCATGCTCTGGAATGCTTTATAGAATTCCTCTTGTGTGAGCGTGTCAATGACTCTTGACGCAGCTTCTTTCATCTCCTCAATTGTTTCATAACGATAGCCTCGAGGGCTTTCCTTGCGCTCAGGGAATTACCTAAAGTCACGGAGAGAAAAGTGTGGACTATATGGACGGTGAGGTTTTATGTTCATTTGGATGAAATACTCTGTCGAGTACTTTGAGCACCTTTTGGAAAACACTTCGCGCAAATCCTCCGCATCTTCAGTTCCTTGCGAATAAGTATGTGCACATTTCCCACACATCGAACTGTGCAATTATTGTCTCTATAGACACATGAAGTTCTTCATTACTGAAATTCTGTATTAGACTATCTTCTTTTGAAGCATTCCATATGGCTCTGGGGATTTTTTTTTCGAAGTTTAAAAAAGGAGTTTCTTCTAATGCGTTTATATATCCAGATTGAATTTTGGAAAATCAGAAGTTGTGCCAATCAGACTTTAGTAGGATTTATTCCTATTTTTTTGCTTAACCGTCCATTTGAAACTAAAATCAGAAAAAATAGTCCGTTATCCCATAAGATGTATAGCAAAAACGTTGAATTTCAAGAGTCTATGATAATTCTAAATGTTTGTACAAAAAAGTCTGAACACTTATTTAATGCACATCGTATATATATATATATATATATATATATATATATATATATACATATATATATATATATATATATATATATATATATATATATATGTGAGACGTCTTCCCAATGTAGTGCGTGTATGGCCAATATAGTTAATATTTTTCGAGTCGCAGTCCTCGAGGGGGGGCATTTAAACAAATAAAAAAAATTCAAATTAGGCGAAACTACACATAGTAAATTAGGAATAAAAACAGTAAAACGACAGAGAACAAATCAATCAATAAGTAGGATGCACAGCAAGAACAACCCTGACGATGGTCAATCGAGACGGAAAACGTTCGGTAAACTAGTGGACTTTATAAGAACTTTAGATCCCACAACAAAAATACTTGTACGAAAACAAGAAAAATTCGAAAGAAAGATCATAAAAAGAAGAACGAAGATCCTCTTCAATAAAATATGCGCGAATAATGAAATTCTGCCTAAACATATATATATGTATATATATATATATATATATATACATACATATATATATGTATATATATATATATGTATATATATATATTTAGGCATAATTTCATTATTGATTTCAATATATCAGTAGATCTAAAATATATAAAAAATCAAAATATATATATATATATATATATATATATATATAACTCCACATACAGAACTGTTTTGCTGTTTCACAGCTCATCAGTTCTGCTATATATATGCGTGGGTGGGTGTGTATGTGTGTGTGGGGGTGCATACGTGATTGTGTAAGTTACGGTTTATTCAGTAAAAGGTTTATAGTCAAAGCTACGCATACTATGCTAATAAAAACTGTTTTCAGGCATTTCCCAAAGTTTAGACAGAATTTAAAACTTTAATTTTTACTAAATGAAACGTCTATTTTCCTGTATGTTCACTCATCGTATTTTCCCTTTAGACTAAATAATTTCGAAATTACAATCTGTTGTCGGTATGCGAGCAAAAGAGATAAGTGAAGAAGCGATTTAGAGTGTGTGAAAGAGGAGGAAAATTAATGCTGAGAGAGACCAAGTCTGCTGTAGGCGATCAGGGGATGTAAGGTCAGAGTCATCGTCCATGTCGAAATAATGGCGGAAATATTTTGCCGCAGTCGGGGGTCGAGTAGATGACGCGGTATGTTTCTTTTCTATTTTACTTGAAGCAGTCCATTTAATTAGGATAAAAATTGAGAAATCGATTCGCAAATCCGTTGTCCACAGAGAACGCGGTGTGATTTCATACTCGACTGTCGCCCTTTTCTGTGTTCGACTTTCCCTCTTCCCGCTGTTTAATGCATTAAGAATATTAATTTTGGTCTTCGATTTCGTGTGTATGACTTTTTTTATGAACCTTTTTGTGTTCATTGCTGTCGAGATGTAATCGCCAAGCGTTAACGATACATATACAGTTTTAATTTAATTTTTATGGCTTGTTTTTCATTATCATTATATGATATTAAGATGTCGCATTAAATAATACTCTCTTCGTTCACGTCTTCTAGCTCGCTTTCTCTCAATCTCTTTCTTTCTCGGTCTCTGTCTCTCTGTCTCTCTCTCTGTCTCTCTGTCTCTGTCTCTCTCTGTCTCTCTGTATCTCTCTGTATCTCTCTGTCTCTGTCCCTGTATCTCTCTGTCTCTGTCTCTCTCTCTCTCTCTCTTTCTCTCTGATTCGTTAATATTTAACATTTTAAAACACTTCATCAAGTTCAGGTAGTTTCACAACATCATTTGATCTTATGCCTTACCGTTCTGCAGTAGAGGCATATAAATTATTTATGGGACGATTCCCAATAATCCCACCGATTTCAATACAATTGTTAGAGAATGGATCAAGAGAGAAAGAGAGAGGGGGTGTAAATTATATGTAGCCACGTTGACCGGAAGTAAGGATCAGCTGATCGGATTGCGTGTGAGTCAGCTGAAGGTTAGCTGAATCCTGGAGATTTAGTTTGGGCTTAGAAGGCGACGGACGCCATCAGAGACGTCTCCTCCCCTTCACTGGGGTGGTGGGCGCTGACGTGTGTAGAAACGAAACCAAGAGAAACTACACAAGCTAGATATTCACTTTCCGTCCTCTACGAGACATCTGAAAAGTAAAATAAAAACTATAATACAAATTCATCGTGTTTGGAGTGAATGAACCTTCGTCGAAAACAGGTACCAGGTCTCCCATTCAAGACGAGATGTTTCCAGATGAACCAACATCCAAGACGCATAAGGTATGTTGAAAATACATGTACCACACACACACACACACACACACACACACACACACAATGGCATATGGACAAATAGACAGAACAACTAGATGATCACACGACATTAATTCTGATTAGACGATCCCACACGATCTATTAGAGATACCAACGCAACACAATTACTGATACCGAATCCGATTTTGTTTTCAAAGTTCTAAATATAAAGTTGTTTTTCGGGTGTGTGGGGATTGGATTACAGTAAAATCCATGAAATATGTTCATATATTTTCGCAAATGTAAAAAGATACTAATACGGCTTGATCTATAGATTTTAGATCTACTGATATATTGAAATCAATAACTCTTTCATCATTTCATCTGAGCCGTGGAAAATAAAGTTTTAAACGAAAACAAAGAAATGCTAACAATATAAAGAATCGTTTTAAGCATCGGATAATGGACTCGTATTGTTCCGAATGCGATACCCTCAAGAGACCCGATGTTTTCGATTCCCGATTCCGATTTGGATTAATCGTTCCAACATTAGTAAAAAATATTATCTAAAAATGTGTGTTTATTCGCTATCTAGGGGTCGTAATATAATGTGAGTTTGGGCCCATGTTACGACTCTTAGATAGATTCAGCCACTCTTATGAGTCGTAGACAACGAAACATGTGTCAGTGGATAATTATATTTTTAAAATAATATATATATATATATATGTATATATATATATATATATATATATATATATATATATATATATATATATATATATATACCGGTTCCCATGTGGGGTATCAAGTTGGTTAAAGGGAAAATTATTCCCAACTCGCATTTAGGTAAAAATGCACTTTCGTAAATAATTGAATTCATTCAAGACGTATCGCAAAAACAAAAACAAATAACATACACACACACATATATATATATATGATATATATATATATGTGTGTGTGTGTGTGTGTGTGTGTGTGTGTGTGTGTGTGTGTGTGTGTGTGTGTGTGTGTGTGTGTGTGCATAGCTTAATGCGTAAGAGGAAAAGAGAGAGTTCAATTCCACAAAAGGAGACTTATCCGGATAATGCCAAGCTCAACAAGTATTATTGGAGCTTATACATATATATATATATATATATATATATATATATATATATATATATATATATATATAGTTATAGTTATATAATAAAACAGTAATAAAAATTGAACATTCCAATTAATAGTAGACACTTATACGTTTCCACCTCTTGGAAACATTTCAAATGAACTACGAAAATGCTATTTTTACATCTCCAACACATTTTGAAAATAATTTCTGAAGAGGACGCTTCACAGAACGTCTGAAACGCGTTAAAAACGATTTCAATGATTTAAAAACATTATTACAATGATCTAAACATAATTCTCCATGAAAAACCAAGACACGGAAAAATAAAATCATGTTAAAGAATACACATTGTTGGTGACCGCCCCCTTATATATATATATATATATATATATATATATATATATATATATATATATATATATATATATATATATATATATATGCATGCAATGGTTATATTGATTGGTTATTTAGATGTAAATGCAAAGAAACTCGTCTAATTATTAAAGAGTACTCAATGCAGTACAGAGCTAGTATATAGTTTGTTTATTATACAAACAAGTTTGGTCACGTATATGCATATATGTTTTAGTTGAAGCTCAATTCAAGAATGACACTTCATCACACCAAAACAGAATCACTATTGAAACGGGAGTCAAAATTATATTAGTTTTTAAAAGATATCAGGGCGTGGTTTACATTCTTGAAGTAAGTGGCGGGTATACTTTGTGAATGTGAGCAGTATGTTTTTTTTTCGAGGAAGGTGTGGTTAAAGAAGAAAGTAAGGGTAAGGGGAGGAGGCGTACTATTACGTGTAGTTAAGCCATCGCAGTGAGGGGGTGTTAGTATTCTTTTAACAACCAAATTATATGTTTTACGTGAGCATTTATATATTGCTACACATTCATGAGCAACTTTCGGTCAGCCAGGTACAAGTAACTAGAGACCACTTCAGGGGGTATTGCTTGTACAAACTTTAGTCTGTAATGCACAAGGTCGATAGCCATTAGTCGCGTGCTCTCGTGTAATGAATGAATTCGTGAATGTAGGATTGACATGAAATTATTAAAGATAAACTAAAATGGCCGAAAAATGAGCTGAAATGACTAAATAAATAAAAAGTAAATGACTTAGAATGACTTTAATGAACTTAAGCATGAACTGAATTACCTTAAGAATGACTTCAATACTTACAAAATAACTGGAATCCTTCAAAAACAACTTGAATGATCTCGAGAATTACTTTAATGGCTTTGAGACTGACTGGTTGTAAAGTGGGTGATGATTGTACGTTAAATTAATACAGAAAAGTGATCCCCCACTTTATATTACAAAGTTACAAACATAAGTACAGCATGTAGTAAGAACAGATACTACACTTTGAGTATTAAATCCTTTATTCATATTAAAAGTACATTGAAAATCAACAATGAACAAAAAACTTAGGCACATGGCCAACTCAAAAGGGGGAATTGTAGGGTTCGTTGGCCAACTCCAAAGGGGGGATTGTAAGGTTCATTGGTCATCCTTGTCACTCCAGAACTAAACAAAATCAAAAGTTTCTCCCAGCCAGTATCTTCTTTCACCAGAATACATTCACCCTTTCGTACTGGGGGAAGTCCAACTTAATTCCCAATTTTAAAAACATTTTTTATTGACGTGTAAAAACAAAAAGGATGACAAATGCCGCGCGATGCAGCCTTCTTCTATCACATCCGATCTTCACCAGTAGTTAGTGTTTAAAGAAAGCGATCAGATCCTGATCAGAAAAAGACAACACCCCCTCCTCCCCGGCAACCTTGCACACGCGATGTCCAAATCATCATTCTAGCCAGGACCAGGATCGTAACGTAGAGCATTTGTCTTTCCCGGTCCCACGCCGGTCTCACGTTGTCCACGGCATTAGATACGGTAATTTGGCGAGGATGCTCAGGATCAATGCGAGCCGTCACCTCACTGACATACGACCAGTACAGGCGGAGTTCGCGATAATCGAAGAAAGCGTGATCACTCGTTTCTACGGCCGTTGTCCCACAACGGGGACAATGAGGCGACTCTAAAAACCCGGAACTGCATTGTATGTTATTGAGAGAACTCCGAATTGTTCAAATGACTCGAACCTGGCGCGGAGCGGATCTTACTCTGCTGCCAACCCAAACGCGTGCATAGCGGGTCGTCGGCGGCCCCCCTCACTAGATCCCTGTGGAGTTCCCTACGGGTTGCAGTCACAAGGTCGCTGGACCTTGGTAGTCGTTTTAGCGCGGCCCGGCACTCTTTCATGTAGGCAGATTCTTTCCCCGGCCTGCGATGACTCCCGATAGAAGGGTCGAGAATGAGGTCGGGGAAGGCGGCAGTAACCACGGCGTGCCACGGTTGGTCATCTTGCGTATAGTAGCTCAGGAAGGCCAGCTTCTCAGCGTCTCGATGATACTTCAGTCCGGCATTCCCAAGCCTCCCTCACACGGACGTTGAATACAGACCTGTCTGCTCACCCAGTGTCTTTCTCTGTCCCAAAGAAGCGAGGACAAGAGTTTGACGAGAGCTGTTAGGTGTTGTGCAGGCAGGGGAAGTACGGCCAGTCGGTAAAGGATGAGAGGAAAGACGTAAGTGGCGCACACCTCAGATCTACCCTTTAAGGAAAGTTTCCTAGGAAGCCACCGATTGACTGCAGCCTCCAACTTTTACCGTAGTTCCAACCAATTTTTGTCAAGCTGGAGACCCGATCCGAACCACACGCCGAGGATCCGAACCGGGCCATCCGTCCAGCTGAAGGCCGCCGGGAGGTTGGCGTTGCCACTCCAGGCGCCCAACCGCAGTCCTACCGACTTGGTTCTGTTTATCTTTGTCCTTGTAATTCTTTAGTTTCGAGCGCCTCCGACACGATCTCGATGTCACTGAAGCTCGGCACAAAGACGGTGATATCATCAGCGAACGCGGATACCTTGGCGGCTGAGTCACCGGGTATTGCAATTCCGCGCAGGGCCGAATTGTCCTCCCCACGTCTCAGCTTGCGGAGCAGGGGCTCTAAAGCTAAGACATAGAGCAGGGTCGACAGCGGACAACCCTGACGAACCGACCGAGAGATAACAAAGGGTTTCGAGCGCTTTTTGTTGACTTGTACGACGACTGTGGGCTGTCGATACATCACGGAGATCCACTTGCAGAAGTCCGGTTTAAAACCGGCGCCCCCTAAGACAGATGCCAAGAGACGATGGTCGACCCTATCGAAAGCTTTGGACTGATCTAAGTTGATCAACGCGGCTTCCGTGTCGTCATATATTCCTCCCTCTAGGATCGTGCGTATCAGGTACAAGTTGTTCTGAATCGATCTCTCCTTCACAGCGTAGTTCTGTTCCGGTTCAACCAACTCGCCGATAACAACCTGCAGCCGATTCGACAGGATCTTGGCCAAAATCTTCAATTGTTTAGGAGAGTCATGGGCCTGTAATCGACTTACGCTTCTCCACCATGCCTGTCATCTTTCCTCAGCAATGTGATCACTCCCTGAGCAAACCAATGGTTGAAAACATCCGTCAGAAGAGGCAGAAACATGGGCGACAGCCTCACATACAGTTCGTGTGGCAGACCATTGAGTCCCGGCGATCTGTCACAGTTGACTTGCTTCAGCGCAGTAAAAACCTCTCGCTCTGTCACCCGGCCCTCGCAACTAGCCCCTCTAGCCGCCTCGAGGCGGGGAGAGTCAAATAGTCGCTAAACACAAGGACCAGAAGATCGGCTGCTGCGTAAAACGCTCCTCGAAATGTACTCGAAACCCCTCGAAGATCTTTCGAGTCGATTCCAGGGTGAGTCCATCCGGATGTCTTACCTTTGCAATGTACTTGTCCGAGCTACGCCTAGAAATTTCACGACGCACGTCAGTGTTGGAGTTTACTGCTTCATTGCCTATCTTTCTGAGCCTAGCTCTGACTACTTGACCTTCATAACGCTCGCTATTCTCACGCAGAAAGTCCTGCTTAGCTAGTTCCTGACTAACCCTATTACCCTCTCCCATAGCCCGGGCTAGTTTCTGCTCTAGCTTCTTCTTCATCTTGGCCTTATCTAGTGCGAGGCGCTGGGCATACTTTACGGAGAAGGTTATAATTTTGGCTTTTAGACTTACCCACCACTTACTCCCGGTAACTAGTGCTTTTTGAATTAATTCTATTAGCTTCTCTTGGAAGTCTTGTGTCTCCAGAAGGGAGGTGTTTAACATCCAGTGAGCCACTAACTTAGGCCTATTTCCTAGCTTCAGCCGGGCCACTAACTTAGGCCTATTTCCTAGCTTCAGCCGGGCCATAACTAGTTTATAGTCCGTCTGGCCTAACCAAGTGAACGTGAGACAAGATAAGAAGTCTACTTCGCCTCTCCTAACTAATATTCTGTCCAAGTAAGTACACTTTGATCTTGGCTAAAAGGACAAGAAAAGCTTAAAACGCTAAGAACATCATCTATTAACAACAGACCTTTGATCTTAACCAAAAAGGCACAGCACAAAAGTGTGACGGACAGACCGACAGACCGATCGACCGACCGAGTGACTTATAGAGTCGCTTGCACGCGACTAAAAATATACAATAATCAAAATCTCATATCACGTGTCATATATCACGTGTCATATAAAATAAAAAAATAAGGGTCTTTAGTATGTGGAGATGATGGGAGAAAAGGGGAGAAATAAAGTTTGTAAAGAAGTCGAGAAAGAAATATAAAGGAAAAAAGAAATTAAGGATAAGATGGGAAGGGGAAAAGAGAAAGCAAAAGAAATAGAGTACAGATGAAATTAATAATAGTATTAATAAAGATATGCATAACATATATGAAATAAGAAAATTATTAATAAGGAAATCGTTAATTATAAAATCATTGACAATAAAAATAAAACTAGAAAAATCAAGAAACTGTAAGATTAGAAATTACCTCGATAATGTTTTTTTTATATTTGTATTTCAATAGAAAAGCAAAATAAAAATGAAGAATTTAAATAAATACAAAAATAAAACAAAAATGTCTATGTTAGCTTGTTAGATGACATCGTGCTAACGTGTGTAAAAGTCCTATTTGTAAGACATTGGCTTGGATTCTCAGTAGTTGATTAGCCATACACCTTGTTTAAGACAGCGTAGGTACATTCAATCGTCAGGTTTTGATACGGTTTGCATGGTCTGTGTTAGACCATATACTTTCTTGTGTGCGACTCAGTTGCTTAGGTAGAAGAGTTCTCGTCTCGCAAGAAATTCTGGTTTCGAATCCCGTGTTCGGATGTGTTCAGAAATGAGGTCGAAACTCTAGTTTTAGACTTTCCGTTTGTTGAGGTTGATGGCGCCTGTGAGCTGCGAGTTTCTTAACTGTAGAAACATTTTTTTTTTACACAGTGATCACCACTTATCAACCCCCGGAAGCTACTCAGGGATAAGGGTTATTGCAAGTACATTACGTTAGTGTGGAGATTTGATGAAATGTTTAATTAAGGGGGCGGTTCATTAGGAATTTGTTAACATTGGACTTGAACACATCCAAGTTGTAGTCTGGAGGGAAGCAGACAGACGGAACAGCTTTGTTCATGGAATCCGCGTTTTGATTTAGGCACAGATATAGAGTGGGGGAAATTTTCACAGTGGATTCAGCTAGACGGGTGTTTTTCGTGAAAGATTGGCGAGGGGGGACCAGAGATTGGAGTTCAGACGAGCATCTGCCATGGAAATAACGATAAAACAAAGACTGGCTCGCAACGTCTCTTCTGTGGGAGAGAGGTTGCAGGGTAGAGAAAAGGGCATCCCCCACTAAGCCACGAAGTCTATTTTGTACTCTGTCAAGGCAGGATAGGCTGTTTTTAGCAGCTCCTGCCCAGATATGGCAACAGTATTCCATCCTTGGACGTACTTGGCTTTTATATAGGTAGAGAATTGCATCAGTAGTGAGATATCTTCTGGAGCGGTAGAAGGATCCCACCATCTTTCCAGCGACCTTGGGAACAGACTTGATGTACGTGTTCCATTTCAGATCAGGAGTAAAGGTCAAACCCAGAAGCTTGTCAAAACACGGGGTCTTACCCAGACGAGAGCCATCCATTACAAGTGATGCCAGCTGGGGATCAGAACGCTGATGATATAAGGATAGGAGTTTGGTTTTTGATGCATTAAAGGTAACCAGCCACATCTTCCCCCACTGAACCACGCGCTCGAGATCAGAGGAGAGAGAATCAGAGAGAACTTTGTCATTTACAGCCTTTGATGTGTTGCCGTAGATGGTCGTGTCATCAGCATAGATGTCAACGAATTATTTAAGTATGTGTTTAGGGAGGTCATTGATGTAGATCAGGAAGAGAGTTGGGCCCAGGATGGACCCGTGAGGGACTCCAGCATTTATACTGTGAGCTTCTGATTTTTGCCCATCAACTACTACTCTTATGAACCTATCAGACAGAAATGATTTAATAATTGAGAAGACATTTCCAGCTATACGATAGCTGGAGATCTTGTGAAGTAAACCTTTATGCCATACCCTATCAAAGGCCTTTGATATGTCAAGAGCAATTGCCCTGGAAATGTTGCCTCTGTCGAGAGATTCGCTAATCCTATGAGATATATTGTAAGCACATCTGCTGTAGATCTAGCAGAACGGAAACCATATTGTGTGTCACTAAAAAGGTTGTTCCTGCTGAGGTGGTTGACTATTTCTCAATTTAATATGGATTCCAGCATCTTACTCATAACACACAGGAAACTTATTGGTCTGTATTGAGAGGAAGATGACTTATCACCTGAGTTCTTAAATACAGGGCAAACTGATGAGGTCTTCCAGGGAGTCGGAAAGCACTTCTCCTTAATGCAGCGCTTAAATAGTTTCGTAAGTATGGGAGCAAGTTCTGGTTGAAGCTTTTTTAACACTATAATTGGGATGCCATCAAGGCCAGTTGCTTTACTGGAATCTAGATTCTTTATTAGCTTGGCAACCTCATGCACGGATATTTGTATGTTACCTTGCTTGTTCTGTGTTATAGGAGGAAATATGGGGAGTTGATGGCCTTCGTCGCATAGGGTAGAATTAGCTGCAAAGTTCTTTGCAAATAGTTTGGCCTTGTCTGACGCTGACGAGATGACCTCTGGTCCATTGATAATGGTTGGGATAGAACGCGCACTTCTGTTCAGGATCCTATTTGTTATTTGCCAAAGCTGGTGGGATCCAAGCCGCTGATCAGCTACCTTGGATTTAACAGACTGGGCATATAGCTCTCTTGCATTTTTTATTACTCTTTTACAGTAGTTGCTGGCAGACCTGAAAGCAGCTTTAGTCTCAGTGCATCTATTACGTTAGTAGCTATAGAAAAAGTGATTTCTGTGCGCGATAGCAGCAGCACATTCTGGGGAGAACCATGGCTGGCTGTTAGGTTTTTATTGGAATTTTTTAGATGGTATGAATTGGTCTATGCCCACAATTAACCATTCGGTCAGATCTGATACTATAAAGGACACATCCTTTTTAAACATGGAGTGCAGAGGTAAATCAGATATGAATGTAAAGAACCTATCCCAGTCAGCCATAGAGTATCGGTATACAGTACGGTGGAGGGATACATCTGGGGGCTTCTTACATCTCGTTTTTATTTTAACTGATACGACGGAGTGGTCAGAGGATCCTAGAGGAGAATGAACGGAACATGAACATAGCTCAGGGGAAGTTGAGAGAAAAAGGTCTAAGAGGCTTGCATATTGTCGGGCACACGGGTGGGCACACGGGTGGGTTCGCGAACAATCTGAGTGAGGTCATAAGCAATGGCAAAATCATGACAAAACCTCCCCTCATCGTCTGTCTTATTTGAATGGGTCAGCCATTCCACGTTATGGACGTTGAAGTCACCACATATGTGGATGTTCGCCGAGGGATGTGAAGACAGTATGTGGTCTATTTTCTCAGATATGCTCTTAAAGATAGTAACTCCGCTGTTGTGGGGCCTATAGAGGGCAAATATAAATGCAGTGGTGTTAGTAAATGCAACCCTGAAGCACATATACGGTAAATTAGGATCTTATCTAGAGATATCCCTGCCACACGGGAAGCCATCCTTTATGTAGGCACATATTCCATGCCCATGGCGATCTTGGGGGTTAGATTTAGCTGTTAAATTTGAGTATCCGTTAATTATGAACTCATCTATTCCAGTTTCACTTAGAAATAATATGTCTGGTTTCGTCTCCTGTAATTGGGTTTCAACCTCTGGAAGGTTGGAACGTAGACCCCTGAAGGAGAAGGAGACCTGGTAGTAGGGGTCTACGTTGTAAGATGGGGTTTTAGGTTCAATCGAGTTTTTATTCTGGAGATATTTCATGTTGAGGTTTTGGGATTTGTGGAATAGGTCGGCATACTTGGTTAGAGCAGTATAGAGAGGGAAAGTAAGAGAGAAAAAGACAGGAAAGTTTTTTTTTTGTGGCACACGAAAAGGTAAAGCCGTAACAATTACCCACTAGTATGGCATCGAGAGGCCCCACCAGAGACTACTGCATGGTCCAGATCCACTCACCAAATGGCAATACAGCAGTCCCAGTACTTTGCGCCTGCTGATAGGACAGCCTCCTTAGTGGTTAATCCAAGGTTCGGGTCCCTGACTATCAGGCGGATAACGTCAGCCCAGACAAACGTTTACCTCCAGCACCTTTACTAGTGACATGGCCACAAGGACAGACAGAGACAGAAAAATTTCCGACATCTCAGACTACTGGTCACCAAGTACTACCGACCTTTAAGCAGCTTTTTCTTCACTCTTTCTCAGAAAAATCACTCATTGAATGAGGACTGAATGACAAAATAGGAGAAGCGAGAGTTACTGGAGCTGCCGATAACACATCTACTGTATTATCTACTCTCCATGCATTTATATATATATATATATATATATATATATAAATGTTATATATATATATATATATATATATATATATATATAACATTTATATATATACAAATATAAATATGTATATAAGTCGCCTGACAAGGAGTTCTGGTTCAAACCGACATTTTTCCCCAAAGAATTATCAGGTCCAGTATCGTGATCATGTAATTTTTTATATTAATAAAAAAATGCATTTCTCTTCTTTGATTAAGCACTATTAATATCATTAAATTCATTATTCATCACACGTAAATGCATTTAACCTGGTATATATATATATGTATATATATATATATATATATATATATACGCACACACACACACACACACATATATATATATATATATATATATATATATATATATATATATATATATATATATATATATATATATATATATACTTCTTGAAGTTTTACATTTGGATTTTACCGTCACTGGATTTTTTATCTTCCACCAGACTATCAATTCATGTGTAATCACCTTTTTCTTTACCAGATTCCCTTTGCTTAACTTATTTTGTTTTCAAGTAAGATCTTTGACTTACTTGTTGTTTCATCAAATACTTCTGCACACACACACACACACACATATATATATATACATATATATATATATATATATATATATATATTTAAATAAGGGGGGGCACCAACAATGTGTATTTTTTTAACATTATTTAATTATTCCGTGTTTTTTATTAAAATATACATCTTTGTCTCGTCGGAATTTCTTAACCCATTATATATATATATATATATATATATATATATATATATATATATATATGTCGAAATCTGTAGATGAAGATATAGAAGTTCATTATCTAATTATTTTAGGAGAAAGTCTTGTAAGCTCTGCTCACAGCCATACATATTTTTACGCCTTTAAATACTGTTTTGAGATGCACCAATCCAATCTTAGACACACATCACAGTTCGCATTTGGTATACGTCTCCACCAAATATACTTACGAATCTGAAATTAACTGCAAACATCAAATAAAATATGATTGTCATGTCAGCGGGATGGAAGCGCTTTCGTCTTGTAAGCTGTGCCAACCGCCCGCGGAAAGGGTCCCTTCCAAACAGAAGCCATATTGCTTTTCCACAATTCTGCACTCAATCTCACGCTTTGAAGCAGCAAAACTTGGTAACTGAAATAGCGTCCACCAAACATTTTTTTCGTAATTATTAAAAAAAAGAGTAAATAAAATAAAAAGGAAATGTAAATTTGGAACTCGATTTGAAGAATTGAATAATTTAAGAAATATTTTTTTTCCTATTTCATTTTATATAATTCTTGGAAATGCAATACACATATACCATCTCTGAACCAGTAAGATTTGATAAAATATAAACATATACGAGGTAGTTTCAAGACTTTTTTCATTTGGGAAAATTTATTGATAGTACACACATAAAACCCTAGTTCCTTTCGAAGTAATCCTCTTGGATTGAAATTCACTTGTTGTACCGTTCTTACAACTTCTAAAAAGCCCCATGAAAGTCCTCTTGTGTGAGCGTGTCAATAACCCTCCCCACATCATCTTTAGTCTCCTCAATAGTCTCATGGCGACAGCTTCTAAGGTTTTCCTTCAGCTCAGGGTATGAAAAAAGTCACAGGGAGCAAGGTCTGGACTATAGGGAGGGTGAGGAACTGCTTTGATGCCCATCTTGGTCAATTTTTTTTCTCATCATCTCTTAACAAACTTTAGAAAAACTTCACGTAAATATTCTGCATCTTCAGGTCCTCGCGAAAATTGTGTACAGTTCCCACACTGACATCAAATCGTGCACTTATTGTCTCTGTAGACACATGACGATCCTTATTCGTGTAATTCTTTATTTGACCAATCAACTCTAGAATTTTAGGCTTCATTATTCCAGCCTCACTACTTATCATCCTCTTTTAAACTTTTAAACTCCAAAAATTGATGTTCGATTCATGTAAGATGGTTCAAAAGCAGCCCGAAGAATTTCATACTTTTGTGGCATTTTTTTCAAGTTTAAACCAGAATTTTATCAGATATTAATTCTTTAAAGTGTCCTCACATCCAGATTGAATTTTTAAAATTCACCATCTGTGAAATTAGGCTTTAGTAGGACGTATTCTAATTCTTGTTGTAGCTGCTTCTTTGAACCGGAAATTATAACACTTAGCCATAAGATATATAGCAATAACATACTTAATTTTCAACCAACTTTAAGTACAATAGAAATAATAAATAAAATACAAAAAGTCTGAAAACTAATTGAAGGCCCCTCGTATTTTTGTTATAAATCTGAAGCAGAATTAAAAGAAACTGTTATTCAACAGCATCCTTACGTATGTTTTTTTTTATTTAATTCATAATTAACTATCAAACATTATTAATTAACTTATTAATAAAACTACAAAAGGTATTGGCCCAGCACCGACATATTGTGAAGATAAAAAAAAATTTACACCTTTGAACTTTGATTTTATCCATCTGAGATTTTCCGTTGATGACACTAATGAAAGACGGAGTTTAGGGAATTTTAGATGGAATGGAATCTGCTTGCCAAAAGAGTTTTATGTACAAGCACACGTAACGTATGCGCTAAGGAGAGGCCAGATTGTTCTCTCAGTTAAAACATTACTGTTATATTTAATCGGAGATGAAACTCCATTAAATAAAAAGACGGTGACTCTGTTAACAAACGCATCAAAACGATGGTTGAGATATTTGACGAGTTGGCAGTCATTGGTGATGTAATAAAAGAAGAGGACGAAGTTGCGTATCTCCTAGCTTCACTTCCAGATTCCTACATGTTGATTGAAGATAATCAAGAGGTTCCTAAGTGGATTTTAGTAACTGCTTAGAGAATCAAAAATTAAAGAAAGGGAAGATAATAATGCCGAATTGAACGACATGACATACCACGCCAGCAGAAGGGGGCCTGATCTTGAGCGCGTAATACAGTAAAGGAAAGAGGTGGCTGGTTACTTTTAATGCATCCAAAACCAAGCTTCTATCTGATCTGATCCCAATCTGGCATCACTTGAAATGGATGCCTCTCGTCTTGGGGAATCTCAATGTTTTGACAAGCTTTTGGATTTGACCTTTACTCCTGACCTGAAATAGAACACGTACATTAGGTCTGTTGCTAAAGACGCTGGGAAAATGGTGGAATTCTTCTACCGCTCCAGAAGATATCTCACTACTGATGCAATTCTCTATCTGTATAAAAGCCAAGCACGTTCAAGGATGGAGTACTGCTGCCACATCTGGGCAGGAGCTGCTAAAAACAGCCTATCTTGCCTTGACAGAGTACAAAATAGACTTCGAAGCTTAGTGGGGGATGCCCTTTTCTTTTCCCTGCCGCCTCTCTCCAACAGGAGAGACGTTGCTAGCCTGTCTTTGTTTTATCGTTATTTCCATGGCAAGTGCTCGCCTGAGCTCTAATCTCTCGTCCCCCCTCGCCAATCTTTCACGAGAAACACCCGTCTGACTGAAACTACTGTCAATAGTTTTCCCCACTATTTATCTGTGCCTAAATCCAAACGTAGATTCCATGAACAGAGCTTCTTTCTCAGAAGTGCACGACTGTGGAACTCTCTTCCGTTTGCCTGTTTCCCACCTGACTACAACTTAGATGTCTTCAAGTCCAACATAAACAAATTCCTGACAAACCACCCTCTTTAGTAAGACACTCTATCAAATCTCCAATTGTGCACGCAATAACACTTATCCCTGAGTGGCCTCCGGGCCTTGATAAGTGGTGACCTCCATCTAAAAAAAAAAGGTGTTATTATTCTGGAAAAACCGGACACATTAAACGTGATGGTCGACTGCTTGGAAAAGATACTGAGGAGAATTATAAGCCGAATCATCAGAAAAAGAAAGCGTACTTCACTAAAGAAAATGCAGTATAATTCAAACGTTGTCGGACGCTTCTCACATAATGCGTTATATAAGAATAAAATTACAAACTGGATTGTAGACTCTGGTTCAACGTGACACATGTGTTATGATATGAAGAAATACTGTAGGTCACGAAGTCTTGTTTATTATCTGAGATTGATCCTGATGCAGAAAAGGTCGGTAATGTTCGAATATTTGCCTCGTTCCTCGTGAACCTAATGACAAGAATCTTCTAAATAAACAAAATCCATATAACACTACCGTTTCTCTGCATCCTCATAAAGTATGGCTTATCGAGAGCCCAGTATTCATTCGCGTGAACTATTGCACTATGGGAAAAAAATTTTGTAAACTCAACATCGTGTAAGAAAGTAAACAGTTGGTTAAAATAGGAAAAATGTCTTGAGAATTGCCCTCATGTAGTCCATCCATGTAAGATTGAATTTAATTTATATTACCATTCTCTTCCAACTAGATAGATATAACTATGTCAAAAACTCAATAGATGGATCCAATGCGCTTTTATTTTACTAAATGTTCTATAATGTGGCACAATCAGGTTGACACACCGGTTCTCGCCGGATCACCGGAGTTATGTTACAATGAGCCAGTCCAATATCAGATGGGTGATCATTTAGGAAGCCTAGGTGTTGTATATACGCACCGAGTCGTAGAAATTTCCAGTTTTGTATCTAGGGGCGTGTTTAACTCACGGAGGTAGATCCACCCCCGGATCAAGACGGAAAGCAACTATAAACTACCCTTTACTTGTCTTCCGCTCTACAATTTGGATAGGCGTGGTACTCGACGCTGTTAAAAAAGACAGCAGGGCCGCTGCTTGCATCTTATAATATGTCAGCCTGATAAATTACTTCATATAATATGCAGGAGTAAGCCACAGAGGAAAATTTAGCCCATACTTACGCTGGCAGGACTGAATTCCGTTTTTCTAAAATAACTGGGAACCGAAAAAGATGGAAAGGCAGACGGAAGGACACACAGAAGATGTGTCTAAAAACTCAGACGGTGGTTTATTTTAAATGCCGGTGATGGGACGTGAATTTTGTCCAAATTATATGCCAGAAAAGAAAATAATCACAATTTTCCAAACACAGAAATAAATAAATAATTACTGTATTTGGTGTTTTTCCCCCCTTTTCTAGGTCTTTCGTGAATTATGTCAGATTGTTATGTTGAAACAAAACTGATTTATTTATTTATTTTTATTTATTTATTGTTTTTTTTTTTTTTTTGCAAGAAAGAACAAACCGGGTGCGCCTTGGGTTTATTGAGAAATGTTTGGACTTTAGGCGTAAACACTTCAAAATTACAGCTTCTTGCTTGTTCTTCGTCATCCTAGTGACGGTGTATTTTTATGAATAGCTGTATACATATAAAGTCTGGAGAATGGTGGATTTTACGCGGAAATATAATTCATATATATATATATATATATATATATATATATATATATATATATATAATTATATACACATACATATATATGTATGCACACACATATATATATACACACATAAACATATACACACAAATATACATGCACACACATATACACACACAGACACAGACACAGACACAAACAAACACACACACACATATATATATATGTGTGTGTGTGTGTGTGTGTGTGTGTTACAGTTCCGATAACTCGTAACATTAATTTCGCAAACCGAAAAGGTTGCACAAATTTTATAATGATACTAAGGTTTATTATGTTTTCTCAGTTTTCAAGGCGAACGAAACTCTAAAATACAATTACGATTTACTTCTACCCAGACATTGTTTGCGGAATAAAATCAAGCTACATCCGAAGGTTAAATAAAATCTTCCGTTCGAAATTCCGTGTAGTTTCCAAAATAATAAAATTTACGAGTTCGACAAGATACACCTGAAGAAAGACGGCGTTTATATCAACCGAAACTTTATGCAAATAATACTAAACATGAAAATAGTCAGTAGAATAATTCAAATAATACGAATTCAAGGGAGGTACTTTACCGAATCAGTCTTGGCGTTGTGTCATACTTGCACGGAATAATTCCGGTACACAGGTCCTGCTAGTATAGAATAATATGCTAAATTTTATGTATAATTCCTGTACGTCGTCTAAGATATTTTTCCCAGAACTGCCCGGCTTTGGAACTCTCCTGCTGGTCTGCTTTTCAACGGATTACAATATAGTCGTCTTGAAGTCCAACATAAATAATTTCTTATTTAACCGTTCTCATAAATAATCTAATTACGCCAAATTTCAATCACAAACGATTACGCTACTGTCTCAATGACTACATTGCACACATGAACTTTTATCCTCGAATGGCCTCCGGCCTTCATGTATAGTACCTCCTTTGTAGAAAAGAAAGCCCTAAAGCCTTGCTAATTTATTCGGCAACCGTAAGCTATAATTAGTTTTCTAGATATTATAAATTAATTTAATTTAATCTTTAATATTCATTATATTTCATCGGGAATAGCTCAAACACAGTTGTTTCGGTTTCAATCTCAGTTCGAGCATTTTCTTTAGTTACAACAAGTAAATTGTTTAGAAAAAAAAAACATAATGCTCACATGCACATGCCTAAGTTTCCATTTGTTTAATAAGTTTTCTTAGGAATTTAACTTTACTTTCAATACATACGATCTTTTCGTATAATATATGCAAATTCTGCATTAATTAAAATATACCACGTATTTCAAAACCGGTCAACACCGGGCGGCTTGCCAGTTGTCTTATAATTGTATATGTAAAGCCTACCAGCCATTCTGCGACAATTTATATCTTACTCTACCTATAATTAATTACGAACCGACGCGTGTTCTCGACGCTGACGGACAGTAAGCAAGCCTCCTGGAACGTTTTTTACAACTTACCCATATTTGTGCTAATCCCCCATTCTTTCCCTACTTTAATCTTCCGAAGACTCGGGTTTCTCAGTTCAGATACAATCAACATGTAATAAGTCTTTATATATACATCTTTATCATACAGTGTACTGATACGCGATGGCTGCCCGGAAAAAGTTTCCGAACATTTATATCAGATATACATCTGCATTTCATATTTAAAATAAAGTGTCTTCTGTAGTATCAGACCTTACTAAATTGTAAATTGTTAGTATAGAACGCTTCCCACCTTCCAACAAATTCCAACAAAAACTTACACCCCACTGTGGTTTTCTCTGGAATCTTCCGCTGTCATTGCACTCAGAAACCACTTTTTCCATTGCTTCCAACGAAATATATGTAGTGAAACTTAAGCCGCATTTAGGTCTGCCAGCAACCACTGTAAAAGAGTAAAAAAAGAACGCGAGAGATCCGCATGCTAAGTCTGTCAAGTGCAAAGTAGCTGAGTAGTGACTCGGTTCATATGAATTTTGACAAATAACAAGGAGGATCCTCTATAATAAGTATTATCAATGGACCTGAGGTAATCTTGTTTAACCCTTTTCTAAGATCTTTGCAGCACATTTTACTTTTCGATCATGGCAGTATACCCCCTGTATTCCCTCTTGCGACTGAAAACATAAATTGTAACATACAAATAAATGTACGTGATGTTGCCAAACTTATCAAAAACCTTGACTCAAGTAAAGCAACTGGCCCTGACAATATTCCAATTATAGTGCTCAAAACCTTTCACCAGAACTAGTTACCATACTTACAAAGCTGTTGAAACATTGTCTGAAAGAAATATGTATCCAAACATGCTGAAAATTTAAATTATATTTTTAAAGTAAGGAGATCGGTCATAATCTCTGTCAGTACAGACCAATCAGTCTCTTGTGCATCATGACTAAGTTGTTGAAATTTGTGTTAAATAAAAGATTGCTTAATCATTTCAGCAAACACAATCTCAACTACATGCAATATGGTGTCCGTTTAGCTAGTTGGTTGGTTGGTTGGTTGTTTTTGTTTTACGGCATATCAACACTTTTCGGGTTATTTAATGCCGAATCCAAAGATTTTGAAGAAAAATTTTTAATGGAATATATTTGTTGTTTTCAAGTTGGTTTCTATTTAACCCATAGTTGGGACCCTAACAGGTACTACCACTCCGGGTCAGAGTGGACCTGGAAACAATGGTAATTAAAGGGTGGCTCCACACTACCCAAAGCCCGCAAGCTGGGGTCTCATCACTGGATATAGTTTAAGGTCCAGGACCAATCCGTTCAGCTAGATCTACAGCTGATGTACTAACTGTAGTATCATACAGGATTAGTGAATACTTCGATGGGGGTTTCGTTTCTACTGCAACTGAATTTGACATATAAAAGGATAGGATATTGCATAATGACGTGCTTCACAAAATTCCCAGCTACAGAATTGCTGAAAGTGTCTTTTCAGTTTTAAATCATTTCTATCTGAAAAGTTTATAAGAGTAATCATCGATTGCAAGCAATAATAAGCCTATTGTATCAACGTTTTATCTTTGACCCAACTATCTTCCTGATCTTCCTCAATGATTTCCCATATCACATTCTTCAATCATTCGTGCACATTTATACAGATGCCACGACAATCTATGGTAACAAGTAAAAGGCGAGCAGTTACTAAAATCTTTCAGATTCCCTTTCTCTGTTGGACACGAGATGCAATTGAGAAACTCGTGTTGGATGGTATCGTCCTGGCGAGTATAAAATTCCTACTTGTGAGATATTGGCTCAGGTTATAGCTTGGTTGTATAACCACATTTCTTGTTCGAGACTTAGTAGGTTTGTTCCGTAGTCTGATTTTGCCGCGGTTAGCTTGATCTGTGGTAGTTAATAAACTTTCTTGTGTGTGAAACGTTTGCTCAGTTGGAAGAGTGCTCGCCTCGCATGGAAGAGGCTCGGGTTTTGAATCATCTGTTCGGATATGTCTGATAGACCAAAATGAAGGTGAAACTCGAATCTTGAATTTTCGGTTCGTTGGTTGTCAGAACTTTTGTCAGCTACGGCGTTGTTTGGCTGTGGAGATCATTATAAAATCTGTCACTTTCTGAAAAAAATATATATGTACTCTTCCAATGAAAACTAAAATTTAATTTAAAAAATGTTTATAAAGTTTCCAAGTTTGAAAAAATCTTCCAATACTCTCTATTAATCTTTCTTCCTCCTATAATCTTTTGTGTGTATTGATAGTCATATTAAAAAAACTCTTTTTTTCTATTTATTTAAAATAAAATACAACTTTGTTGTAAATGGATGGTGCATTTACATTCATCAGCAAAAGATCTAGCTAATTTACATATTCTTTTAAGCATTCATTTTAATTAATTCCTTATTAGTTTTGTTTCCGTTTTCTTATGGGATGATCATCTTTAGTTTACTATTGCGTGTGATTATATTCTAAGCAGATATTCTACATGATTTATACTAGCGCAATATTGTCGTATAAATGTTATAGTAAACATAAACCTCTTTATATATGTATTTATATATGGGTATATATATACATATTTGTTTTAAAAAATTTGCCTCGTAAACTCCTCCGTCTCTTATTGGTTTACAGACACAAAACTTAATATATAAGGTATTTGAACCGAAGCGAAATATTATATATGCGTTTTAGCCGGAGAATATCGGTGAAAAAGTGTGAAAAAAAAGAGTTCGCCAAGTGAAGGGCCAACGACGGAATTACGAATATGGATGCGTCACGTAATAGCTGTTAGTTTTATGTTTTAATTTTTAGCCTTGCAGCAAACACATCTTGATAGCTCAGGCAGTAACGTCAAAAAAAAAAAGTAAATCGTAAGCTAAACGTTTTGGTTCGGTTTTCGGTGATGGCACACGAGTCAATTTTTTTTAAATCTTAATGTCAACATTATATATTGGGTTCAGTATAATATAATAATATGCGTAATCTACAATAATTCAAATATCATATTTAAGCCTTTATTATGGGTGGGCAATGCCGGGCGGCCTGCTTGTATATATATATATATATATATATATATATATATATATATATATATATATATATGTGTGTGTGTGTGTGTGTGTGTGTGTGTGTGTGTGTGTGTGTGATATTAGCTGCGATATATGAAAATTTATTCACAAATATTCAGATAGAAAATATAGCGGTTTCATAGAAATGTATTTAATTTGAAATGTTAATTATTAAATAGTCCGACGGTTAGGAACAATACTTTTATTTAGATTAGTCAAATGCCACTAGATGTTGTATATTTTTCTCAGTTCTTGTGTTTGAAATCAGTAGATTATTAGCTAATTGGTTTTAATAATGAGTTTCGGGTGCTCATCGGACAAAAATTTACAATACAGAAAGGCGATAATTGTCTTTGTATATAAAATTAAATTATATAAATGCGATTGTAGAAATAAATCATTTCAATTTAAATATCGCAAAAAGACAACAAAAACATTTTTTTAATAAAAAAATATAAATGTCAGCTTTTTAAAATGAATGATTGTAAAATCTGAATGAAGACTATTTTGTTTTTTTGTTTTTTTTTTTCATTATTTGTTGATTGACGTTTCGTATAAAAAAAATTTTACAAATATTATTCTTAGAATTTTTTTTTATGACGGGGATATGCTGTCCTCCTTTTACGACAACACGCCATATTTTATGCCACATCAAATGAAATTTAAAAAAACAACACGTTTACTGTTGCCGGGCAAGGTTACCTGACGCTGTTCGCCTTTCAAGTAGAGTTTATGACATTTTTCTTTATTGATGAGAATATATTAATACTGGCAAAATGTTGTACACGTGCTTCCTTAAAATTAAAGTAGGCTGTAATGTAAGATTGTGAAGTCCTAATGATCTCAAATATTTTAGCCGAGGCTTGTTACAAATAACTCAAAATTAGAAAACTAGTCTGCAACGTAAAAAGCCTAAAAAAGTCAGTAAATATATAGTAAAACTTTTTATTGCAAAAACACACACACTGAAAGAATTGGCTAACTGACAGCATGCTATTTATGTTCTGGAGGAATTCACCCAAAACTATATAGATAAGAGAGGCTCTATAGACTGGCTGAAAAGATGATCACTCACTATCATAAGGATAGGATTATTAAGGCTGTCAAAGAGTAAAGCTTTGTACCTAATGCTATAAAATATTTAGTTTTAGGAATAACAAGTGCAGCTTTGACTACATAAGTAGAGATCGTGAGCCACCTGACACTTAGCAATAAAGTTTTGCTGAGGGGTCGCTACTATACAAGACAACACAATAGAGTGTGTAAATATCTCCACTGTTCAATATAGAAACAAGTTTAATATCAATGCAGCTGCAAGTCTTCGGAACATGTACCAGGAAATTCATTAACCATCCACTTTGCCTGTCCATTGTCTACAGCTATGTATCTAGAAAATGGAGTTATTAATCTGATATACTGCTATATTTAAGAAAGAAAAAGAGGTAACCAGTAGAAGTTAGTGTACTCAGTAATCTTGGGTTAAAAGGGGATGAGAGGGAAACAAGAATTAACCTCCAAACCCTTACGTACATCATGAACATTTTAAAAAGGTTACCTGGCAAACCTGATGAACCAAGTGCAAAACAGATGAATATCTGGCATCCGGTTAAATGCCTCACTTAAGGCTAATGCTAAACTATAAGCATTTTTTAACATAAAATAGATCAAGGAACATTTGTGCATTAATCATTTTTCGATGACAATCAGTCCGTAAATTTACTGTTGTCCTTGAGCAACTTTATGCGTTTATAATGACTAGGTTTAGCGTCGAATTAATTCATTAAAATATGTTTTTTATATTGTTTCCATTGTTTCACTGACGCAAAATCGTCCAACAGTGAAAACTCCAAAGTTGAGTCTGAATTGATTATTTTTTATTTATTCTCAAAGCTCTGTCAAGAAAGCTATTTAACGCAGTAGAAAATTGAAATCTAAACTCTATAAGTCTAAAATGAATCTTCATGCAGTTATTAATATACGAGGTGCCTTCAATAAGTATCCAGACGTTTTTTTTTTGTGTTTGTTTTCTGTATAGGCACCTTTATTGATAGTACACACATGAAACTTCAAAGTAATATACGCCGATTGCAATTCTCTTGCAATACCATTCCAACAACTTCTGAAAAGGCACATGGAAGCCCTCCTGTGTCATCATGTCAATGACCCTTCTCAGAGCCTCATTCGTCTCCTAAGTTGTCTAATGACCACATCCTTTAAGGTTTTCTTTGAAGTTAGGGAATAATCTAAGGTCACTGGGAGCAAGGTCTAGACTATAGAGAGGCTGCAGAACAGTCTTGATGTCCATCTTTGCCAAATAGACTTTGACAAAGATGGGGTTGTGTACTAGTGCATCCGCGCAAATCTCACGAATTATTGTATATACACGACCCACACAAACATCAATCTGTGTAATTATTGTCTGTATAGATATAAAACGATAGTTATCCAGGAAATTCTTTATTTGGCTAATCCACACTATTGTTCTCACTCCCTTACTGCTTCCACACTTCCTATCATCCCTGACAGACTCCCTACCTTACTTAAACTTTTTATGCAACTCAAAAACTGTTGCTCGATTCATACCAGATGGTCCAACAGCAGTCTGAAGCATTTCATACGTTCCTGTGTCATGTTGTCTAAGTTGAAAACATACATTTTTTTGCATATCTTTTGAAGTGGCCTCATACCCAGATTGCATTTTGAAAAGTCACCAGCTGTAACAACCAGGCTTTAAAAAGGTGCATTTAAATTACTACTGTAGCTGTCCATTTAAACCTGAAATAATCAAAATTAGTCAGTCGTCTCATAAGATGTATAGCAGTAACGTACTGAATTTTCAAGTGTCTACAAACAGTATAAATACCTACACCAAACAAAGCCTGGAAATTTATTAAAAACCATTGTATATATATATATATATATATATATATATATATATATATATATATATATTTCTGTGTATGTATATATAACTATATATATATAACTATATATATAACTATATATATATATATATATACAAGTTAGAAAAGCATTTCATTCAAGGCATAAAAATTGTTAAACAAAATGTTTTTACTATAGGCTTTAAAAATAAAGGTACAAGATTCAATTTGAAATATATTTATCTTCTAAATGTACTTTTATGAATTTTACAAAGTAAGGTATAAAAATCTAATATCTTACTTTGTAAAATGTATAAAACTGCACTTTGAAGATAAATAAATTTCAAATTGAATCTTGTACCCTTATTTTTAAAGCCTATAGTTAAACATTTTTTTTAACAATCTTCATGCCTTGGATGAAATGCTTTTCTAACTTGTATCCTATCTTTTTAAGATTATATTTTATTTAATTAATTAATTTGGATTTAAAAAAGATGAATGTGGTTTTGTATGTATTTATAAAAACTCTCCTACTCTCTATTTCAGATTGTATTTCTCCTCACACCACATCTCATTTTTGCAACCCCCTCTTTGTATTATTACAGGTCTGAATATTCTCTCTGTTTCAGTTTGTAATTTTCCTCACATCACAACTCTTTTTTACAACTCCCTCTTTTTTATACATATCTAAATAATGTGAAAATCTGAATTTTTTGACAAAAACTTTAAAATAACTTTTTAGATTAAATTTTTTTTAACTTCTTTCAGAATAGAAAAACTTTACAATTTAATAAGGAACATATTTCATATAGGTTTCACTAAAAATATTCAGTAGATAACGAGAAAAATAGAGATGAAAATTTCAAAAGGACTGTATAACTGGTTACGCTCAATAGTAGTCCTCGCCAGCAAAAGACTGTTATTATTATTATTATTATTATTATTATTATTATTATTATTATTATTATTATTATTATTTAAAACATTTTGTGTCCTGCGCTTTCGCGTGAGGACTAATATATATATATATATTCTTCAGAATAAAATAATCAAACAATCAGCTGGTATGGAAACCTGTGATTATAAAATTTACAAATTATTACTGGAAATAATATTCTATAAGTATTATCCCATCTAAATAGGAATTGCTCGATATACAAGATAGAGCAAATAAAGCAAATTTTAGTGATTAAATGAATTTAAAATTTATGATGTGAAATGTTTGAGTTTCATATCAAAAATTTTTATTATTCTTTGTCTTACATAGAATAATAAAAATCTTTGATATGAAACTCAAATATTTCATGTCATATTTTTTTTAATCCATTGAATCACTAAAATTATATATATATATATATATATATATATATATATATATATATATATATATATATATATATCTACTGATATATTTAGATCTACTGATATATTGAAATCAATAATGAAATCATGCCTAAATATATATATATATATATATATATATATATATATATATATATATATATATATATATATATAAAGCTGAATGTGTGTGTGTCTGGTCACAAATAGACTCCTATATGCTTGACTATTTAAAAAAAATGATTACATATAATGATAGAACATGTATCGAGACACGGGAATGGGTATGGTTGATCTGGCAGAACGGTGGTTTATTAAAATTGTGGGGTCTGTGTTCGCACCTGGTCCACAAAGTATGGAAATTAAAAAATTAAAAATTAAAAAAAAACGTTTACAAGTGTTTTTGAAATAGATGTACGTAAGAATACTTTGATAAGTATGTTTCAACTTAAATAGGGATGGTATAATAAAATTGTGGGGCCTGCGTTTGCGCCTGCCCTCCATACTTTAATAAAGACTTTTTCATACCTATATGCGTAAGTATACTTTGATAATTATGTTTCAGTTTGAAGAATTATGGTATAATAAAATTATGGGGTGTTCGTTCGCGCCTGACCTCCATAGAATGGAAATATGTCACAAAGTTTTACAAGGGTTTTTAATATAGATCCGCAGAATATTGTGATAAGTGTTTCAGTGTGAACAGGTATGGTATAATAAATTATGGGGTTTATCTATTTCATTTTTACTTTCATCATATTTTGTTTTGCTTTTGATACCCCCAAATTCCAAGCTATCTCTTTACAACCCTTCCTTTTCATAACCTATCATACTTTCATAAATCAGAGTCCGTTTTCTGTAGGCTGTTTTGAACCCAGTCAATGACGGGTACTTTTGCTAGTATATATATATATATATATATATATATATATATATATATATATAATAATAATAAAAAGAATAATAATAATAATAATAATAATAATTATAATAATAATAATGATAATAATAATAATAATAATGATAACAATAATAATAATAATAATAATAATGATAATAATAATAATAATAATAATAATGATGATAATAATAATAATAGTAATAATAATAATAATAATAATGATAATAATAATAATAATAATAATAATAATAATAATAATAATAATAATAATAATAATAATAATAATAATAATAATAATAATAATAATAATAATAATAATAATGGTGCTTGTGCAGTGTACGCATCATGCTATATTTTAGATAGGATTTTATGGTATCTTTTTTTATTAAATTGTTAGTTGAAAGTGCAGAACAGTTAGAAAACTCCCCCAAATTTAAGTTTTAAATATATTTCAAAGAAATAAATTACGCCCGGTGCTAAAATATTTGATTCATCGATGGTTTTAGTTTAAAAAAAACTGTCGTGAAAAATGATTCTAACTTTAAAATATTTGGAAATACTCAATGAAAAGTTTGTTTTATTTATTATTAAAAGAACCGGCTAAAAATATTCTCAGATATTTTTTTTTGCTTTGTAGTTTAAATAAATAAATAAAATTAAATATTCCACTTCCTTGGATAGATATAAAATTAAAAAACAATCCGCTTACTTTTATATTTTGTTAGATTAAAATTATTTCAATGTGCAATTATTATAATAATTGCAATTATATAATTATCCAAGTGGAGAATTGTTTTTCTCTTTAGGAGAATAAAAAAACATGCACAATCTAAGGCAACGAAAAATATTTTTATGCCCATGTGGTTGAACACCGGAAACTTTCTTTACCTACATGTTGATCTGGTAATGACGTCACGTTGTCATGTTCATTGGTCTGCTCTCTCGGTAGCCGTGCTTTATACCCTCTCCCACTGGTCCTCTTCCTCCCCGGTCCTGAAACCGCAAGACTACTTCCTTTGGTCATACGTTGAGAACAGCAACAACATGACATCACACAATACTAAAACCAGCCTGGTTACCGCCATCCGCCGCGTGCTCGCCGAGCTCCAGCTAGCGCTTGTGGAAAATACATGCTCCTTCTTATGGACCCGTATCGAGGTAGTCATTGAGGCTGAAGGCGGCTACATTGAATAGATGTCAGCTTTACTACATAATCAAGTTGCCTGAATTAATATTTTTTTCAATAAGTTTTAAAATAAAGCGGTAGGTATTTATTTGCTTCCTCACGTAAGCAAAATATGACACAAGGTCGTTTTTATGTGAGGTGAAGGGGGAGGGGAGGGGAAGGGATGGTACATATAGGGTTGGTCCTACATGTACCAACAACCAATTGTCATAAAGTGCAGCATCTGCCGGAACAGATACTACACTTTGCTCCCAGCAAATCTTCCAGGTAAATATAGGGCAACAAATTCATTGTTCGATCCTGAATACAGATTTTTTACATTCATTCTTTATATTCCTTTCATTCTGTACAATAACACAAACTACTTCAGCAGAAAAAAGTTGACTATTTTCTATTTGTTTCATCAATTTAGAAACATTTGAATTATCTACGAGGGCTGGAATGCATAGTTGGACTATAATGAATGGATTGCGTATCAGATTAGTGATTGGAGAGATCTCCTTAGGGTCATCCTAGGAAGCTTCTTTACTACGGTGTACCTCAAAGAATATATATATATATATATATATATATATATATATATATATATATATATATAGTTAAATGGATATGTAGAAGGCGGTACAATGCAGAAGTAACGGAAAGACACAAGGTGAAGCAGGTGAGAAATTTATTAATACAACTTATAAATACATGTGTACATATTCATATTTCATATACGCAGTATATTTATATTTGCACAGTGGTTACCTGGGAAAGTCGGTCTGGTGGTATGTCCGTGTAATATAATATTTCGAGAAAGATCTCTTCGTCAGATGTTTACTTGACTTTGACAAACGTGTAGTTGTAAGCAGTGATGCGGCGTCTAGCGTATATATATATATATATATATATATATATATATATATATAGGACAACAAGACTATGAAATGAAGTCACAAAACTATATATTGGTAGATATATAATGGATCATTTATTGAATAATGGAATACAAGCAAAATTTGGGGGATAGAAGGGACTCTTTATGCCAGGGCATTTCCAAGCCCAATGCTTCTCATCAGAAGAGTAGAGAAGGTGCTAGGTAGCATGGGGAAGATGCGGCGTCTAGCGTAAGGTTCATTAGGGACGAAAAAGATTAAGAGGAATTATAGAATGTTGGGGGAAGCTTTATTGAATTCTAAATAAATAAGGAGAAGCTTGTTATATATAGCATGATATATAAGTGTATATGGTGTTTAACATAGTGCTGAGATTAAGGGGTATATATATTAGAGTTAAGCACCTTCTCCACTCTTCTGATGAGAAGCATTAGGCTTTGAAATGCCCTGGCATAAAGAGTCCCTTCTATCCCCCTAGATTTTGCTTGTATTCTATTATTCAATAAATGATCCAGTCTATATCTACCAATATATAGTTTTGTGGCTTCATTTTATACTCTTCTTGTCCTATTGTATAAGCTCCAATAACAATTGTTGAGCTTAACATTATCCAGATAAGTCTCCTCTTGTGGAATTGAACTCTCTCTTTTCCTCTTGCACATTAACCTATATATATATATATATAATGGAATACCATGTGAAAGACTGAAAGAGAGCGTGACGAATAAACAGATGCCTTGGGCGACAGCCAAAGCCTCCCATAAACATTCAAACATCAAAACAATGGCAACACAAATGAGACATGCAAGAAAAAACTTAAGAGAAACGTTACACAAATCGAAACAGAGGAAAATAATCGGAAGGAAGAAAAATAAGTAAAAGTTCGCCGGTGCACAGCGATGGACGAAAATGTCCACCATTAATGGCTGTCAAAATTCGCCTTGTTTTGTTTGTGCCTCGTTCTCGTCGAGACGGAGAACGTAATCGCAGGCATCTTATGAATGTTTAATGAGACTGCGGTGTCTTAGACGATTCTCTCGACAGTGTTTTACGTGGACAGGAAATGGCTCAGTTAAAAGGGATTGGGCTGGAGGGAAAGTTCGAAACATTATCGACGTCTTTTTATTCTAAAAGGTATTTTAGACGGAACGAATTACGGGAAAGCATTAGCTGCTCCATGAATAAAGTAGCAAGTCTTAAGGAAAATCACAGAAACACACATTCCACAAATCAAGTATACATCCCACAGATAACGGATACATTACACAAATCTAGTATACATTATATGAATCAATTATAAATTACACCAAACAATTATACATTATAAAAATGAGGCATCAATTACACGAATTATTATTACATTACACAAATCAATTATATATAACACAATACTAAATTACACAAAACAAATAAAAATTAAACAAAACAAGTAAACATAAAAACATAAAACTTAACACAAAACGATTAAACATAAAACAAGTAAACAGCACCTAATACAAGTAAACATTAAACAAAACAATTAAACATTAGACAAAACAATTAAACATTAAAGAAAACAATTAAACATTAAACAAAACAATTAAATATTAAGCAAAACAATTAAACATTAAACAAAACAATTAAACATTAAACAAAACAATTAAATATTAAAAAAAACAATTAAACATTAAACAAAACAAGTAAACATTAAACAAAACAATTAAATATTAAACAAAACAAGTTAACATAAAACATAACAAGCAGACAGTTACCAAAACAATTAAACATTAAACTAAACAATTAAACATTAAACAAAACAAATAAATATTACACAAAACAATTAAACATTAAACAAAACAATTAAACATTAAACAAAACAAATAAATATTAAACGAAACATTTAAACATTAAACAAAGCAATTAATCATTAAACAAAACAAATAAATATTAAACAAAGCAATTAAACATTAAACAAAACAATTAAATATTACACAAAACAATTAAACATTAAACAAAACAATTAAATATTACACAAAACAATTAAACATTAAACAAAATAATTAAACATTAAACAAAACAAATAAATATTAAACAAAACAATTAAACATTAAACAAAAAAAACATTAAACAAAACAATTTAATATTAAACAAAACAATTAAACATTAAACAAAACAATTAAACATTAAACAAAACAAATAAATATTACACAAAACAATTAAACATTAAACAAAATAAATAAATATTAAACAAAACAATTAAACATTAAACAAAACAATTAAACATTAAACAAAACAATTAAACATTAAACAAAACAAATAAATATTAAACAAAACAATTAAACATTAAACAAAACAATAAAACATTAAACAAAACAAATAAATATTAAACAAAACAATTAAATATTAAATAAAACAATTAAATATTAAACAAAACAAGTAAACATTAAACAAAACAAATAAATATTAAACAAAACAATTAAACATTAAACAAAACAATTAAACATTAAACAAAACAATTAAATATTAAACAAAACAATTAAACATTAAACAAAACAAATAAATATTAAACAAAACAATTTAATATTAAACAAAACAATTAAACATTAAACAAAACAATTAAACATTAAACAAAACAAATAAATATTACACAAAACAATTAAACATTAAACAAAATAAATAAATATTAAACAAAACAATTAAACATTAAACAAAGCAATTGAACATTAAACAAAACAATTAAACATTAAACAAAACAAATAAATATTAAACAAAGCAATTAAATATTAAATAAAACAATTAAATATTAAACAAAACAAGTAAACATTAAACAAAACAAATAAATATTAAACAAAACAATTAAACATTAAACAAAACAATTAAACATTAAACAAAACAATTAAATATTAAACAAAACAATTAAACATTAAACAAAACAAGTAAATATTAAACAAAACAATTAAAAATTAAACAAAACAAGTAAACATTAAACAAAACAATTAAACATTAAACAAAACAATTAAACATTAAACAAAACAATTAAACATTAAACAAAACAATTAACAATTAAACATTAAATAAAACAAATAAATATTAAACAAAACATTAAACAAAACAAATAAATATTAAACAAAACAATTAAATATTAAACAAAACAATTAAATATTAAACAAAACAAGTAAACATTAAACAAAACAAATAAATATTAAACAAAACAATTAGACATTAAACAAAACAATTAAACATTAAACAAAACAATTAAATATTAAACAAAACAATTAAACATTAAACAAAACAAGTAAATATTAAACAAAACAATTAAAAATTAAACAAAACAAGTAAACATTAAACAAAACAATTAAACATTAAACAAAACAATTAAACATTAAACAAAACAATTAAACATTAAACAAAACAATTAACAATTAAACATTAAATCTAACAAATAAATATTAAACAAAACAATTAAACATTAAACAAAATAATTAAACATTAAACAAAACAAATAAATATCAAACAAAACAATTAAACATTAAACAAAACAATTAAATATTAAACAAAACAATGAACATTAAACAAAACAAATAAATATTAAACAAAACAATTAAACATTAAACAAAACAATTAAACATTAAACAAAACAAATAAATATTAAACAAAACAAGTAAACATTACACAAGTCAATATGCATTACAAATAAAACGAATATATATCACACAAATGTGCATTTTCAATTATATATAAAGGCACGTTGTCTGTGTGTGAGTTAATGTCCTATGGACCCATCAACTGAAATAACATCCTAAATGATATTTCGGTTCATTCGAGCACATATTCGAAGATAGCACTATGGCCTCTGGCAACACTTTAAAGATCAACAACGACCAAGATGCCTCTCAATCTCATTCCTCAGATCTTTAACTTGTGCTACAATTAGCTTAAAAGTGTCTAGTTTAATTTTAACGCATCCAAAAACATGTTTTATGTTTTCAGCATTAATAATTTGATCCCCACTTTGCCTCAATTAAAATGAATTGTTCTCGTTTAAAAGAGGCTCCATGTTTTGACAAACATCTGGATCTGACTTTTGCTCCTGAGAGAAAATTGAAGATTTATATTAAATTTGTTGCCAAGAACCTGTCTCTGCTCTATCATTATTTTTATGGAAGTGCTCGGTTGAGCTTCAAACTATGGTCCCCCCCCTTTCCAAACTTTCACAAAACAATATTCGTTTACCTACAGCGATCATCAAGAGCTCTTCCCCATAGTCTAGCTAAGCCTATATCAAAACGCAAATTTATTGAATAAAGCTCCATTCCTAGAAATGTCTGACTGTGGAACTCAGTTCTGCTGGCTTGCTTTCCAGCTGACTACAGTACGGTCATCTTCAAATCCAATATAAACCAGATCTTGTTGAGCTATTGCTCACTTTCCTCTCCATTCTCACTACTATTTAATACGCTATTATCTAAGTGACGACCGTACACTCATTAACCCATACGTTCAATTGGCTTTCAGACGTTTATACCTATAGACCCCCATGCAACAAACAGATGATTTTAACTGAAGTTGACGCCTTATACAGCCTAACATTACACATGCATTCGAGAGATTTTATTGCCTCACAAGCAGTAAAGTACAGCATATATGATTAACATTATTTTTTTATATTACGGGGGCGCGTTCGGGATGAATGTTTATGTATAGATAATAAACAAACCAGGATATTGAATTTTACATTTTAATTTTTAATTCAAGCCATGATATATAAAATCAACAGTAGGCTCTCTACAATGTATTGTGGACTAATTCACTGCCGTGGGGATGCTGACATTGAAATTTGGGCTTTTTCGCCAAAACTCGGACAAGCAAAGGTCAACTCCTCACAGAAAAGTCTCGCTAGAGACAAGGAGAAGAAACTTTTCGGCTTACTGAAACACCATCCGAAACCACGAACAATCTGGTTCTTTTCTGATGAAAATACAATTGCAAGTTACTTAGAGCCTCTATCCAATCATGGCTGACGAAACAAGAACATGCTCCCCCGTGAAGTAAATAAAGGGTTCCGCTCAAAATTACGTCCAATTTCCCAAGTTCAACAGAAACATTCACATGAAAAGGATCACAGGTTTCATCGACTGAAAAGTTGTGAAAATCACACTCAAGATGAGAACAGTAGTCTGATGAATCCAAATAATACGAATAACTAATCCTCATCTCAAAAATTCAGAAAAGGACAAAACCTCTTGCGTCACGATAAAAAACACAACACATAAAATATTAAATGGCTGTCATAGAATTCAAAAGCATTACTAGAGTCATGCAAACTAAATATCCATAAAAAAGTTGATATGATGCATCCGCATTTTTCAAACAGTTGCGGGTTGGATGCTTAAAACGATTGGTTTTTTATGTATGTGGCGCTGTCGAGAAAGATACCAATCACCGTGCAAGTACTACAAGATACTAGTTAATAGACAGAATTAAAGTGGTCCCGAGAAATACATGTACGGCTTCTTTTTGATTCCAACACAAAAAAGATAATGGACAAATAAAAACCTATACTTAAACAGTACTTTTGTGGAGTATTTACTTTCTCTTTGCAAGCCAAAAAGAAAATCTTTTAGGACTTAATTTGGTTTCTATGTAATTTTCCCCCGCTTGTTTTTCCTTTTATTTTTACTCCCCCGCAATAACCATGATTCTTTTTTTTTTTGTTTAATCGTATTTTTCTAGATTTAGCTCTATTGAGAGAGCAACTAAACCTGGTTAGCTAACCTTTATTTTCAGTTTATATTTTTTAATCATCTTGTTGATTGGTCTGTATTTAGCCAAATATACATATATATATATATATATATATATATATATATATATATATATATATATGGGGGGTGTATACTAGCATAGCATCATTTCATTTATATTCATTGATTACCAACGCTAAGTCCTGCCTATTTTGGTCCCTGGATATGACCTTAAAAGGCTCTAGCTTGCGGGCTTTAGGGAGTGATACCCTTTAATATCGATTGCTCCCAGATCCCCTCTGATCCAGAGTGGTAGTACCTATAAAGACCTAAACTATGGGTTAAATAGAAACCGACTTTTAAAAAAATATATATTCTATTAAAAAATATTTATTCAAAATTACTGGATTTGGCATTAAATAACCTGGAAAGGTTGGTATGCCATAAAGCAAAAACAACCAACCAACTTCCCTATTTTTGTTAATATTTGAAATATGACCGGCTAACTTTTCTCATTTTTCTTGGGAGAGAGTAGAGAAATTCGCCAAACGCACTTACGTATTCAACCCACATGGGTTACATATATACATATATATATATACATATATATATATATATATGTGTGTGTGTGTGTGTGTGTTTTTGAGACTCAGTTGTTAAATGATTGTTCACTTTCTTAGACAATCGAAAAGCCGACGCTTTTCTGCCTTTAAACGGTGACCACGTACCATTTTCGAGAGATGGCAGGAAAACGACGACTAATGGACATCCGTTCTCGTTTCCTAAACGCCTCAGTCCAAAAAGCTTACTCAACTATTAATGCTGAGAACTTACAACATAGTAACATTAAATGTTTTCCTTTCCGTGTTTCGAGATTGTCCTTAGCTTGCTTGTTATAAAACGTCACTTTCGAAATGGCTAGGTATCTTACTCTCATTGCAATTCTAAACAGTGTTCGTTACTCTGTATCTAAACATAAAGCTGAACGAAAATTCCATGAGCAAAACATTTTTCCTTGAGTTGCCATTATCCTCGATTAGCGTCCGTCTCTGATAAGCAGTACTATCTTGTACAAATCTTCATCAGTATATTGGTGTATTTTGTTAAACGATGTCGATACCACTTCTTCCCTCTACTAATTTTTTGATGCTCTTAGTGCTGGAGACGCCCCACGATGGGATTAATGAACTATCTCATGACGTCACTTCCTCTAGTGACGTCACTTCCGGTATCGAGACCGGTGCCCAGCAGTCAGAAATTGCCACGCGACCAAACAGGACGTGTGCAAACGTCCTACCGTTGAAAAATTGGATTTGCTCAGCTCACTTTGCCTGTAATATATGTGAATACATGTTTACTTCCTAAAAATCCTGTGTTCCTTCATTCTTATTACCATTTAACCCCATAACAACTGACGACGTCGGATTCGACTTTCACACGGGTTAACTCCACAAAAAAAATTCTAACTGACTTCAAAAGAACGCCGGATTTAAAAGCTAAGAAGTCGCCTGGCAATTAAGTGCTGAAAACGAAATCCTAAAAACAAAAACAAAATCCAGAAACGTACACATGACAAAGTATAGACTAAATTGTAAGTTAATCTTTTCGTTTCTATATTTAAATTGAAAAAAAAACTGTGCAAAGCGCATTTTTGTAATGTTTAAAATTTAAGTTGGTTGCTTATCGAAAGAATAAAAAAAAGAGAAAAAGAAAAAAAAATAGAAAAATATTGACCCGAATTCCACTGGGAAAACGACTCTATTGTAACTGTCTACGGTTTATTCTTATCCAAATTTTAACATTTTTCAAATAAAGTGAAAACATTTTTTGTCTTTATTCTTTTGCTGCGAACCTTATGCAATATTTTAACGAGAGAGAAATGTTTCTTTTTCCCCTTTTCGTTTTGCTTGGACTAAAAGGAAGACTTTTTTCATTGAGTGTAATTTTATGAAATATTCTATTTTTAACTGTCAGTCCTAAAGTGAAAAACTTTTTTTTCTTCCGCGTGGAACAAACCCCCCCCCCACAACCACATAAAAAACAGCCAATTTTGGTTAATTCCCAGACAATTCCACGAATATTTTTATTCTTTTGCAACTGTGGTGTATCACAGTACATTTTTTTATTATTTTTGTTTTGTAAATTTTTTTTTATCCACCCTCATATTGGGTTATCTCTAAGGTTTTTTTCCAAGAAGCAAGGGATACATTGCTCCTTCCTTATACGCACACACTAAAAGAAAGGATATTTTCTTTTTTATTTTTGTATTATTTTATCTCTCTTCTCAAAAACGGAAATAATTTTTTTGTGCGGTTGAAAAAGCCATTAAAAGATGGATGATGTTAAAGCAGAATTAATACAGCTAATCAAAGCTCAGATGAATCAGCAGCAGAAAGCTGAGGATAATTTAAAAGAACATGATAAACAGCTCCAGTTACAATTTCAAGACAGGCAACAAGCGTTGGAGGAGAGAATGGTACTTCAACAAAAGAGACAAGAATAACTATTGTTAAAAATATTCAATAGAACGGAACAACTGTTTTGCTTTTCCTCAAAGTACAATATGGAACGCTATAGAAACGTTCAACTACCAACCGGAGTTGGAGGGGATATTTGACGCTTTCTATCGGAGATATTTGGACCTATTCACCGTGGATTGTCAAGAGTGGATCCACGCTAAGAAAGTTTGTCTACTTTTGGGGAAATTAGGGACCAGAGAATATAGCAATTTTGTGGATTATATTCTCGCCAGAGAGACGAGTTAATTGGAATTCTTGAAGAGGTCAAACTTTTATCCGAACTATTAAGCCCGAATTCTACGCTCTTTCATAGAAGATGAAAGTGCTTGAACCTGCAAAAAAGCGGCGACGACGATTACCTAACCTATTTTTGAATGTACTTTTGTTACTTTTTGTTAAACATTTATTTTGGACAAGAACAACCATACCATAAATAAAAATACTAATAACGAACAAGATAAATGCAATTGTAGACACCGCACACTTTGCCCAGTCCAAAATAAATGTCTAACAAAAAGTGTAGTTTATCAAGCAACAATATTTGCGAAAGAAAACCCGAATAACAAGAAATGTTACATAGGCATGACTTCATTAGATTTCAAAACCCGATACTATGACCACAAAAGCACATTCAAAAATAAAAAACACCGTATAAAAACAACACTAGCTAATAAATACTGGGAACTCAAAGAAAGCGGACATTCGCCGGTAGTCGAATGGAAAATAATGAGGCAAGCTACCACGTGCAGACATTTAGACGACCCATGTAAATTATGCCTCCATGAAAAATTCGCTATCTGGTACTTTAAAGAACCTCAAAATCTATTAAACTGTAGACGAGAAATAGCAAACAACTCTGTTCACATAATAAAACTTAATCTAGGATAGCGATACAAAATAGCTTTAAAACTAAGAATAAAAATAGAAAACAAACAAATAAATAAATTAAATAAACATGAATATACATAAACGATCACATATATATATATATATATATGCATGTATGTGTGTACACATAGGTATATTTATATATAAAAAAAGGAGGGAAAAGATCTACCTAAAACCACTAACCTAGTTCAAAAATAGATCCTTTGTTCGATAAAATGCATGCCCATTGGCTGATAGGAAGGGGCGCGGTGGATACTAGAAAGCTGATTGCCTAACTAGAAATCCTCAACATATATAAAAACAAAAAGCAACCACAGAATTCACGCATAAGCCTGACGAATCCTACAGTGGATGAAACGCAGAATATTCGGTGTAGCTTAAGCGCCATATATATTTTATAAATTACTATATATATATATATATATATATATATATATATACACATACATATATATATACACCCAAATCTATGTTTGCATATACTCATACAAAACAAATTTAACAGGCGAAACTTTAATAATTTAAAACAGGTACACATATATACATATATATATAAACACACACACATATATATATATATATATATATATATATATATATATATATATATATATATAATGTATTGCTAGAAACCAAATTTAATTAGAGAACTTTTAATAAAACCAAACACTTGATGTTTCACTAACAGTAAGAAACCCATTTAATTTAAAGCCGGGTGTTCTACGGGCGAAATTGTTTGTTTTTATAACATTTATATCAGGGTAATAGTTGGAATAATACAAATGAAAATGTTATTTAAAACTTAAAACGAGAGAGCGTGACCGACGAACAATTTCGGTCTAAGGTTCACATCTTTATTTCTTGCGACATCCTGGCGGCTTTGGATAATTGGACGTTTTCAGATCCACGTCGTTGTAGCGGGCCTCTTTGCCTCACTCGTTGGCATTTTTGGATCTCCTAAAACTCAATTGCTGGTGCGCGTATGCCTGTGCGTTCAAGTAGAAAAAGAGGTCTACACTCGACGAAGACAACGTATAATTGGTTCAACAGAGAGTTCGTTGTCTTTGTAATTTTCGATCATATTTCAAGGAGGTCAGCTCGAGTTGTCCGGGATTTTCGACTCAATGATTTCACCCTCTTATTAGTGGGAAAAAAAACGATTCAATTTGCAAATGGAATTTCCGCTGGATCTCCTCGATCGGATTTCAAGATATTTTTTTCAAAGTAAACGAAAGAAAAGAGGATTAATTTCCAAGGAACAAATAAGAAAAGATGATTTTTGTAAATCTATCTATTTGCTGTCTTTCTTACTTTTATTTTTCTTGTTTTCATTCATTTGTTCTTTTTTTCGTCATTTTTCCTTCTTTTCTGCGTGTGCTCGAAAATCATGTAAAAAATTCACTTCCGGTTACATTAAAAATATTTTATTATGAACAAGTGTCTATAATTAGACTTAAATTTAAGATTATCAACTAAGCTGATAAAGATTTTCTCTTTTTTGTTTTGTACGAAGTAAAAACGTTTTTGTTTTATTTTGTTGTCTTTTTTCACTAATTCCTTGATTAATCGTTTTTATATATCCTGTCAAATGAATTATTTTTTCGATCATAAGTCAGTCTAAAAATTAACAATCATTCAGGGTTTTTTGTGCGATTAAATTATTCAAAGCCAAGAACAAAATTAAGTCTCAGTAGTGATTATTGTTACCAAAAAGATCCATCCATAAAAATATCGAAAATTCAGAAGTAGAAATTCATATCAAATTTCGTGTGAAGAAAATCGATTAATCTGCTAATTTCCTTTTTTTTTGCCTCTATTCATTTATTCTGTAATGCTGTTACCCTTTGAGCTATGATCATGGCGTAGTATCTGCGTTACCTGTGGCAAGCAGGACCAAGAGTCAAATTATTATTATTATTATTATTATTATTATTATTATTATTATTATTATTATTATTATTATTAAATGTTCGAGCGATGGTGGGTCGCTGGATCAATTATTTTGATTAAAAAAATGAACAATTCAATTTGGAAAAAATGATTGACATATAATATAATAAATCGCAAAAGAAATATGAAAATAGAAAGTAGATGTAAATATGATTTTTGGGTTTGCATAAACAAATAACTAGATTTGGGTTACATCAACTGTTGGTCTGAGGCATGTAATGATGAAGCGTAATGAGACACGTGATGTATGTAGATTTGGGGAGATTCTAAGTAGTAGTTAACTGGACATAAGAGGGTACGGACAATTCAAGAGTCAGTCTCTATGATGCGGGAAGCGATGTCATTTCAGGCAGCAAAGATGTAAGAAGTTGTAATCTCTAAAAATGCTGACTGGATCATGAAAATAAATTTTCGTAAATAATCCAAGTATGTGTTGTTTTATTTACATCTGTTAAAAGACTGTTTGTCTACAACTGTTTTGGTACGTCCACGCCAACCGTTTACTGTTAGAACTGTTGCATAAATGTTAAAATATACACATTAGACGATCAACTAAATGATACCACGTATATATACACACACGCATTTACATGTACACGAATATACATATAAAATATAAAACCCAGCTATTCAACGTGTACGTCGTAATATTCATATACATACACATAATAAAACTTGTACGTCGTTATAGAACGCATTCATACACGCAACGAGACAATTCTCATTTTCTCTATTTTCACTTCTTTTCAGTGGATAAATGTGTGTCTACGAGAAATCACGGTCAAATTGGATGTTACACATCAGATTAAAGTGATATTAAAACAACTAGTGTCTCATGCAATCCTCAGTTTAGGAAGTGATAATTAGTATTGATCGGAAGATTGAAAGCTACACCCCCACATACATGTATTTATACATTTAAGGAAATACTGAACTGTCGTTGGATTACAGATTGTGTAATACAGTAAATATAAACTCCAAATAAATATTAGCATCTATATTTATAGGACGATCACAAGCAGATAAAAAAGCTCAATATGCGAGATAGAGGAAAATATAAACAAAAAGTATGTCGCATTGCAACAGAATGTATTGTTTGAAAAAGAAGTACAAATAATTATTAAAGTTTTTTTCCTTAATCCATGGTTTTTCAATGAATGGTTCATTTAATAATAGGAACTGTTGTTAGCAAAATTGCTATGGTTAATTATAAATTAAAATAAAAAAAATTATGAGTCAAATTACGTAGAATTACAACAAAAGGTTTGTGACTTTATAATTTTGCAGTCAAAGATCCACAGATTCTACTCGTGTTGACACGAAAGATTTATATGGTAGAATGCTAGAAAGAATTAATTTTTATGGAGCAATTCTGGTTTTTGAATTAATTTGATTCGTCAGTTCATATCAACAGTGTTTATAAATAGAATCGCCCAACTTTGAGGGAGGCATACTCCTATTATATATCAAAAATATTGCAACAGATTACAATTTGTTCAAGAATGTAAATATGAAGTCGAAATAAATATTAACATGAATATTTATAAGACGATCTCAAGCAGATGAAAATATAACGGATCGAATAATAATATACACTGGAAATTATGAGTTAAATTATGTACAATTAAAACAAATTTTATTGTTCGACAAAAAGGTACAAATAACTATTAAAGTTTTTTTCTTAATCAATAGATGTTCAATAAATTGCTGTTACCAAATGTTGTTACCAAAATGGATATGGTAATTATAAATTTTGCAATCAGCACATTAACTGAAAATTAAGATTAAATAATAGTTTTATATATACTCCATTGTTAAAATAATTATGCATAATTACCCATATCTATTTTGTTAACATTTCCACCGATAAAATAAGTAATTCATTAAAATCCATAGATTAAGGAAAAAAGATTCATAAATATTTTTATATTTTGTTGCGATTCTATATAATTTAACTCAGAATTCCATTTTATTTAATTATTTAGTTACCAATATATAAATGTATATATGTATGTCTGTTTGCATGTCTGCCTTAAACTTTCAATAGAGGCGACGGATTTTACCAAGATCAGTATCATTTTAAAGTTTGGCCTTTCATACAACAAATATCGAAAAATTGGCTAAAAACAATAATAACTTCCCTTTAAACTAGGCACTTTTCTACAGGGGGGTCACTATTTTCGCCGATATTTTTTATAGGAATTAGCAAAATGCGGGATCGGATTTTGCATGTAAAGTATTTAATGAAACCACTAGTAAGTCACAGATCTTACTTGGTTAAAAACTTGGTTAAAAACTTGTTTTTTTTAAGCAAGTAAGATCTGTGACTTACTTAAGGTTTCATTAAATAATTTTACATGCAAAATCCGATCCCGCATTTTGCTAATTCCTGCCCTCTGATGAGAAGGAGAGTATTTCTTCGAAACTCCGCGGATTAAGGACTATCCACTAATCTTGTGATTTCTTTTTTAAAATTAAATATGTTTTTAACTCTTTTTAAAGATGTTTTTTAACATGGTTAATTAATCATTTGTTCATATTATAAGTTCTATTCCTTTTTAGGTTTTATTGAGCTTTTACATCTGGTTGAGATTACTTTACTTGTAAATATTAACTCTTTAATATTTATCATATATTTTAAGTTTACCATTTTGATTACCTTGGTAAACTTATTGTATTTTTTATTTATATATATGTATATATATATATATATATATATATATATATACATATATATATTCATATATATATATATATGCGCAGTATATATATATATATATATATATATATATATATGTTAAACACTTATTGTATTTTTTTATTTATATATATATACGTATATATATATTTATATATATATGCGCAGTGTATATATATATATATATATATATATATATATATATATATATATATATATATATATATGTTAAACACTTCTAATATTTATATTAATTTGATTTCTCCTTGCCTTTTTGCCCTCCGTTACACTTTTTCTCAGAAAGTAAAGTCTCAGTCTCATTGAGAATTTGTATTAACCTTTATTATGTCATTATGAAACGAACGAAGTGTCATAGTAGCTATTCGATGTACGGTTAAAGATTAACAGAAATAATATGAATTAATTGGGAATAGGAATTAACAGGGACTAGTCACTGCAATACCACATTTACTTAAAAGTTTTCACAGAAACTACTGGCACTAATTTGGTATAGACTTTTGTTTTGATAGTATGATATACGCTCGATGCACGATATTAATAAGGGTCTGACATTTATTTAATTTAGAAATCAAAACAGTATCTTACCATTTTGCATTAACCACGCTTTATAAGTACATATGCTCTAAATTTTTCCCACTTACTAACTGCCGAAAAGTCTAGTATATATATACACATATATAAATATATATATATATATATATATATATATAGGTATATGAAATTAATTCTTTAGCAAAATATGGCTGCAAACGATTATCTGCAATCCGTTTCTATTCTTACTCAACAATCAACGACCCCGCCTCCAATAAATGTTCCTCTGTATGAATTGATTCACAATTCTAATATTGAAATACGCATGCGTATTAAAACATTCAAACCGACTATCGTCATACTGACAAGAAAAAAATGTCCTGAAGCAAAATTGGAATTCGTTGCGTTTTTGTTTTGATTTTACTTTAAAAAAGTTATTGCTGTTTCTATAATTTGAAAATATATTAATTTTTTCTAACTAAAGAAGTTTTAGTTAAACCAAATTCGTAAAATTGTTTCTATTCAAGCAAAGTAGATATCGGTTTGATTCAAATAGTAGCGTACTCATATGAGGGACGTTCCGAAACTAATGTCTACTATTTTTTTTATTTCATCCAAATAGGTTAGACGTGAATGCAAATTACATTGTTATGATGAGTGGATATATACCTCCATTATTTGTAAGTTACGCGTCTTTTTTGCAGATATTGACGGTATAAGACTACATGAAATTAACCCCTGTCGCTGACATGTTTCTGAAGCAGAGATGTGTCATTGAATTCCTTAGTCTGATACATATCGTGCAAAAATATTTAACCGATCAATATTCGCCAGCACTTCTTGACGTTAGAAAAAACGATGCAGTTGATGTCAGTACAGATATAAAATGGTTTCGTCCATTTCAGATTGGTGACAGAGATGGAAACGATAAATCTCCTTAAAAGTTCATTGCGAATGGTGGTGACTTTATATATAACAATACATTCTAGAGCATTCGTTTTAATGATACAGCCTTTGTTTCGTAGCTGTTCAACTTTTTTATTTTAAAATTAGTTTGAATTACAACAATTCATTTTTAGTTGGCCTTTTGGCCAAGATTAAAGTGTAGTATCTGCCCGGTAGATTCTGCAAGCAAAGACCATATGTGGGGGCAGCCCCACATATAAGACCTTGGTCAATGTAGGGGCAACCCTTCATACCAATTGTCACTATCTAGCTCCCCTACTCCCCGGGGAGCTGGTCCCCATTTCCCCTTCACTCCTCACTTTAAAAATCGGCCTTATGCCTAATTTGCTCGGTGGGGGAGCAAATAAATACATCAAAGTGTAGTATCTGTTCTTCAGATACTGCACTTCCATTTCTTGTTCTCTTTCAGTGGAGGAGAAATCCTTCACGACTGAGACAAATTTTTATTTTTGTTCCTTTTCCCCACATTAAAAAACGACCCTGGTGTCTAACTCTGTCAAGTGGGGAGGCATAGTAAATAGGTGCAAGAAATCATTTTTAGCCTTTGTCTCAATTCCTGTTTTAATATTTGATACTATGATCAGAAACTTACTTTAACTTCTGTTAAGATTGCAACGTATTGAAAAAATATATAACATAAATGTATTAACTCTTTTAACTACCTAATGCATTTCGATAAAAACAAAAAAGTTTTCTTTTATTCAGACATTCATTTATGTTATAAACACTGACAACTGTCAACTATGAGGCTGCCCGGTATTTTCCGGACACCAACAATGTCTACACTTAAAGATATTCTTAAACATAGCTATCTGAATGTGTTCATTTGTCGTTTTAGCAAACAATAACAAATAAATATATACACAGTTTTGCCAACAAGACACGAGTTTTTACATCCCATTAGCATAAACATCTGGAGTTCTGGAACTGATGAAGTCGTTGAAGGCCGATTCGGGATCATCTCAGCTTTTGAAGCATTTTTTGCGCAGAAAACTGTTGAGATGCTGTAAAAATTGATAATCGGTGGGCGAGATGCACATTGAATATGCCGGATAAGGCAGAATATCGTAGCCCAATTCGTTCAGCTTCTGCAGGGTCAGTTGAACAACATGCTGGCGAGCGTTTTCATAGAAGACAATTAGTCCCTTCATATTGACCAATCTTGGGCATCTAGGTTGGAGCTTATAGTTCATTTTGTCAATATGTCGGCAGTACTTCTTTGCTGAAATCGTTTCGCCCGGATTAAATAAAATTATGATCGATGACGCCGACTGCAGACTGCCAGTCTACATAATCTTTTTCTGTGCAATTTCGGCATCGGAAAGTGTTGTGGAACTTCTCTGGCATCCGACTACTGTGCCGAACGTCGCCAGTTGTCGTAGCAGATCCTCTTCTCATCATACGTCACAATCCACTTCTTGGGTGGGTGGAGCGTAGAAAACACCTCAAAACGACGATTTTCTTTTATCATCGTTCAATTCATGCTGCACCTATTTACCAAACATTTTTAACTTCTCGTTTTCCTTTAAATGGCAAACGTCTGTTGAGTCGTGGACTTCGAGTTGCAGAGCAACTTCTCGTGTGTTTATTTTCAAATGTTATCAAGCGGAATCGGAAGACTGCAACCGTCTTCATCTTCTAGGCTTTCGTTACCATTGCGAAACCACCGTTATGCCACACGTTCGTTAACGGTTCCTGAGCCAAAGGCTTCATTGATATCATGAGTTGTCTCTGCAGCTTTTCGGCCTAGTTTGAACTGGAACAAATAAAACTTGCGGATTTTAATTTTTTCCATGCTGTCGAAAAGCCTGCAAAAAAGGAATGATCAGATTGAGACAACTAACGAATAACAGGTTTCAATACGGCGAAAAACGTGCTTCAAAATGATATATAACAAGGTTATATATACATATATATATATATATATTTATATATATAATATGGAAAAATACGCGCATGAAAAGTAATATTCTTAAGATTTTATTAAACCTGGAAAAGTAAAGGACAAGAAATTCAACCTGGAAAAGTAAAGAACAAGATATTCTAGTAAAGTAAAAATAAGAATTTTTTAGACTTAAAATATTGCAGCTAAAAATAAAATTTGAATATTGATAAATATTTTATTTATTATTTGCATACGTTGTTGTTTATTGTTGAGTTAGAAAGGGTGTCAGTCGCTGGATTGAACTTATTTCCCCCCTATTATTTGCATATATTTATGTAGTGAAAATTGTTTGAATAAAATTAATTCATTAGTAGATGGAATTAATAATTTTATAATTTACATAAAAATTAATAATTTTATTATATCATAATTAGGATCATTAAATTCTTTCTAACTCAACAATAAACAACAAAATATGCATATAATAAATAAAATATTTATCAATATTCAAATTTTATTTTTAGCTGCAATATTTTAAGTCTAAAAAATTCTTATTTTTTACTTTACTAGAATATCTTGTTCTTTACTTTTCCAGGTTGAATTTCTTGTCCTTTACTTTTCCAGGTTTAATAAAATCTTAAGAATATTACTTTTCATGCGCGCATTTTTCCATATAATCCATGATTTTTTCAGGCATTGCTATTGTATTAATATATAGATTTATAATATTTATTAATGATTGTCAAAATAAATTAGCTCTCAAACACACATTTATGCAATATTTATCATTCAATCACAGTAGTTCCGAGCCAGGGTCTCTACTGAGACTGCGGTTCATGAATTCGTGATCTGTATAGAGCGTAAACTAACAAAAAAGAAGATGGCACTCTGTGTCTTTTTAGATATCGTTGGGGCTTTTGACAACATACCCTTCAGTAGTATGTTCAAGTCGCTACAAGAACTCAATGTGCCACCAGTACTCATCCGATGGATTGAGTATATGGTGAGGCACAGAACAGTTCAAGTAGAACTACTGAGGGCAACTGTTAAAAGGGGAGTAGTTAAATGAAACGCCCAAAGTGGGATTTTATCACCTTTACGATGGAACTGTATGCTGAATCCTCTTTTAAAGGAGTTTAAAAATAGGAATATTTATGCCCAGGCTGCTGCTGGTGACATCGCAGTGCTGGTCGCGGGTTTAAAAGCATCATTGGTCAGACGCATTGCCAAAATGGGACTACATTTTTCATCAAATGTGAGAACGAAAAATTTGAGTTCATTCAAAGAATATGTATATCATAGAATTCACTAATATTTTTATTCGATAAATTCATCATTTTTGCTATAAAATCATAAGGAGAGTTAAAAAAAATAGTTATTAAAAAAAAAGTTCGTTTTTTTAATTATAAAAAAAACGATACACGGGATTGAACCTAAAATTTTTCCACCAACCCCCGGTACTCTAACCGTTACGCTAACATGTCATATTGGCAAAATCGCAGTAAGAAATATTTATATTAAAAAAAAAGCGTTAGTCACTTATGTACTTACTCTCCTGTTTGTGAACCCACATATTTTGTTGTAACTTTTTTTCTACTGAACCAATTTTCGAAATTGTTTTTTGAAAATGTAGCTAACGAGGTGTTCTATCCAACAATATAACCTGTTTGAAATTTGGTTTCGAACGGAATTAGGGTTTGAATGTGTCTCGATTCATTCAATTTCGGACTTAAGCATATATTCAACCACGGTAGTGGTTGAATGATATATATCAATGAATTAATTCAGAACTTAAATAATTATACACACACACACACACACACACACACATATATATATATATATATATATATATATATATATATTCATTTTTCATTTTTATTTGTTCTTGCTGTTACATATATTTTTTTCGTTTTATTTCTTTTGCATATTTTTGTTTTTCTTCATTTTATTTTTTCTATATTTATAGTTCGTTATTATTTCCATTTCTATTTTTTAGATTTTTGACTCCCTTTTCTTTTGTATATTGTAACAGCGCATAAAATATGAGCTTTTGCGAAGGATGGATGAGAAGCGATTGTACTGGCAACAGGAGCAGCATTTGGCCAGGTATGAAAATTATAAGGTGCGCGCGAGCAGGTGCGCAATAAAAACGGAAAAAAAATTACACCACGACTTCGGAAAGAAAAAGTCGACAGGCGGACGTGCAATGTGAAGGCGAGAATGGGCCGTCTGTGGCCAGCGTGCGATCGGAAGTAAGAGAAAGGCGTATCAGGTAAGATGAACATGTGGTAGCGAGACCGGAACGTAACAGTAATAATTGAAAAAAAAAATGTCGAGCCGGATTGTTATTTATTTCTTTACTTTAATTGTTCGTTACAATCCTGCGTATTTGTTTTCATTTTTTATCTACATTATTTTATCTATACTCATCTTCTGATGAGTAGCAACCAGCTTCGAAAAGCCATGGCCTTCAAAGTTTTCTTCATCTATAATTTACTAAATTCTCCTTTAATCTTTGTCTTTTTTATTTGTTCTTTCTCTATTTCTGTCTCTCTCTATACACGCACACGCATAAGTATGTATGTATATATATATATATATATATATATATATATATATATATGTGTGTGTGTGTGTGTGTGTGTGTGTGTGTGTGTGTGTGTGTGTGTGTGTGTGTGGGTATAAATCGATAGACAGATAAAGATGGATCAGCACGAGATAGTTATGAATATAGACCCATAGATATGAGGAATCTTCAATAAGTTTCCAGGTTTTTTGTACAGTCATTTAAAATTACTGTAGACTCTCGAAAGTTCAGGACGTTGTTGCATAATCTTATGAGATAATTGACCAATTGTTACGATTTTACCTTCAAATGAACCGATTTTTAAAAATTCAATTTTCACCCCAAACAGGGCACAGTGCCACTTTGAAGTAGAAGGCTACTATCGGGGACATAAGTTGCAGAGATATTATAAAGGAAGTTGAGTAGCAAGGTGTCTGTTCACATTACACTTTGACTTCTGCATGTCAGTACAGTTGGGAAAGCAGAATCCCGCAAGGAAGTTCCAAAGTCTAGCAGTTCTGGGGAAGAAACTATTGGAGTAGAAGGCTTTCTTACACCTAGCGATCTCTACTCTGTAAGGGGAGATTTAGCTGTTTGTCGGGTTTGTCAGGGGTATTCATGTTGAGGAGGTACGAGTACTTATAATGAGTCAGAGCATTCACCATTAAAGTACTTGTTGACCAGGCAGAGTGATGCAACATTTCGTCGATTGGACAGGGGCTGAAGCCTAGTTGACAGTTTAGGATCTATCAGGTGGGCGACACTCTTTTGAACCGTGCCCAAATGTGACAGCAGTACTCCATACATGGGCGAATGGCGGGCTTATAGAGGTACAGCATACTTTCAAGTGTTAATAGCTTTCTAGCACGGTAGAAAAAGCCAACCTTCTTAGAAGCAGCCTTTGTACTGCTCTCAATATATCTATTCCAATTCATGTTCCCTGTGAACGTTCGGCCAAAGAGTTTAAAGGAAGTACTTTACGGTAATGTGTTTTTGGTCATTGCTGTTGGTGGTAGAGAAGGTTTCTTGTAATTATTGAAGAAAGCAATCTTAGTCTTGGCAGCATTGAATAGACCATCCATTTTTGTCCCCATTCCACTACAGATTGGAGGTTTTCACCAACTATTTCTGCCATTTCCTCAGTAAGTGCTCATTTGTTTTCCCCTCGTGCCTTCTATAGAGAGTGTTGTCATCAGAAAATATACCAATCTTAGAAACAATTTTATCAGGGAGGTAATTTATGAATATCAGGAATAATAAAGGTCCCAGAATAGACCCCTGAGGTACTCCCGCATTTATTTCATATTGTTTGAATGTACGACCGTCGTGGATAACCTGGATTTGTCTCCTAGAAAAGAAGGATTTCATTACATTATGTATTCTTCCTGTGATACCATATGATCTAATTTTCCTCAGAAGGCCATCGTGCCATACTCTGTCAAAAGCCTTAGATATATATAGGGCTAGCGTTCTACCTCCCCTGTTTTGTCTAGCGAATGGTATATACGTTCAGAGATTACAGTTTGGATATCTGCTGTGAAATAAGATGCAATAGAAATTAGAATACACCCTACTAAAGCCTTATATCACAGCTGGTGGATTTCCAAAATGCAATCTGGACGAAAGGACACTAGTAGAACGATATGCAATAAAATTATGTTTAAAACTTGGAAAAAACGCCAGAGAAACGTATGCAATGCTTCAGATTATTTTATACCCATCTTGCATGAACTGGGCATCAGTTTTTGAGCGGCATGAGAGATTCAAGCAAAACAGGTAGTTCCTGAGGGAGGATGAGAGGTGTAAGGGTGGTATGAAAATCAGAACACCGGAGTTGATTGGGCAAGTAAAATAAAGACAGTCCTGTGTCTACAGATACAATAGGTTTACAGTTTGATGTCAATGTGGGAACTGTGCAAACAATTATTCGCGAGGAACTGAAGATGCAGAATATTTGCGACAAGTTTAGCCCAAGGGTGCTCAGAATAGATCAGACTATTTGACTAAGATGAGTATCAATATATTTTCTCACCCTCCCTATAGTCCAGACCTTGCTCCATGTGAGTTTTGGTTATTCCCTATGCCCAAGGAAAACTTTATAGGTTGTCGTCATGTTAAAATTGAGGAGATGATATTGGCTGTGACGAGAGTCATTGACAGGCCCACACAAGTAGATTCCGTGAGGCCTTAAAGAAGTTGTTGGAAGGGTACAGCAAATGAATTGCAGATGAGATAACTTCAGAGGGGACTATGTTTTCATGTGTGTACCGTCAATAAAAGTGCCCATATGAAAAAAGTTTGGATAATTATAGAAAGCACCTCGTAATGAAAATTTCTCTTATCACTTGTATAATTTGACACACACACACACACACACACATATATATATATATATATATATAATATTTGCTAAACAAAAGATTAGTGATGAAAGTTACATATAACTTTATCAGCAGATCAATAAGATAAATAGAAATAATGAAGAGAAAACATTTTTAAGCCATCGGATTTCGAAGCCAATTCTTTTCATTAGACGAAAAAGGCTAGATTCGAAATTCCATGGATAAAAGAGTCCTTTTACTGCAGATTTATCTTTTCCTTATTGATCATACAATATAGTAAAGTTATATTAACTTTTATTCCTTATATATTATTTGATATATTTTATTGATTCTCTTAACAAGATTGAGCTTTCTCTATATTGATAAGCGTGCTTTTTTATTGACATACGCTTTTTCAGAATTATTTGATAATATACACATATCTATTTATATGTAATTATATAAATAATCATATATATATATATATATATATATATATATTGTGTATATTTACTTTACAAATTTAGCTGCCCAATAGGAGAGTGTACATCCAATATTAGTAGCTACATTGGTTCAACATCTAACACATTGTCGCGAAGATTGACTCTCCAACTCTCTAATTCTAGCTCCATATCACAACATTTAAGGGACATGGCTGCCACCGTTCGGAATGTCGAAGAATTATGGTAGAAAATACAACAGTATTACAGAGTGAGAGAAATGTAAATAGGCTAAGAATACTCGAAGCATTATACATTAAAACAAAGAAGCCTCAGATAAATAATATTAATTATGAGTGCAGCCGCAACGTTTTGAAATGTTCGGGATAAATTTTTGAATATGTATATATTTGTTTATATATATAAATGTGTTTAATATATGTAAAAAAAAAAGTCCGCCCACCTAACTTGTAACAAGCTACCACGTGACTAGGAAAAAATGTATATATACGTAAATTTAAAAAAAAAAATTCTACATTTATTTCTACTGTATGCCTGAGGATGATAGAAGTACTTCTGTCGAAAGCGCTCGCGATTATGGATCCAACATATACAATTTCGAGAAGAACACAAAAAGGACTACTCGGAGATTGGAGAATATATAAAGGAAAATTGTAAAACAGAATAACTCCGTGCTATTCAATAATATTTGTCTGAATATATATATATATATATATATATATATATATATATATATATATATAATTATTATTCCTAGTTAAACAACGTTGCAGATCACATCAGCTTAACTAGCATTTCAATATTCGAGTTTTGTTCGGGATTGAAAACCTGAATATATTTTGCCAGGCAAAGCAAATACCTTGCCACTTGAGCAACCGTGCGACACAAAACAAAGTCTATTAGTTTACAAAGATCAAGTAAACCGCGGCACTATATATGAAGTGTACGTGCTTCTATTCGGGTTTTGACTGTTGGCTATAATAGCTCCGGTAAGCAGCGACAATATCTGCAACACAGAAATGAAACTTTCAAATTATCAACGTAAAATGCATAACATTGAACTTTTGGGGCGGAATAAAAAAAGTGGCATTATTTTTGGAATGCCCCTACTATACAGAGAGAGAGAGAGAGAGAGAGAGAGAGAGAGAGAGAGAGAGGGGGAGGGAGAGAGATAGGGAGAGAGAATAGGAGACAAGAGTTAAATAGAGTAATAGAGGAATAGATATAGAAAGAGTGACTGAGGCTGATAGAAAAAGAGAGATAGAAATATTGATCGACTAAAGATAGATCTGTAGATGGATCGAAAGACAAGATAAATCTTGTCTTATCGCCCGCATTATTTGATTCATTTGACAAGAAAGCCATCTCTTTTCGAAGGAAAGCGAAAGCAATCGTCGCAGAAAGGGCGAAAAACGGAAACAAAATGGCGACCAACTCAAAACGACGAAAAGAAACGGAAACCGCTAACGGAAAAGATGGCGAAGCGTAAATGGAGAAATTAAGAAGAATTATGACTTTATTCAATCGCATACAAATAAATGTAAAAGAAAAAAACCATGATTGAAAAAAAAACGGACTTATAATAAAATTGGACGAAACATCAAAAATGAAAAAAAATAGCTGCCGACATTGAAAGAAGGCGATAATTCTCTGTTTCTCCAAAAGAAGTAGGAATTTCAATTGGTTTGTGAAAGTGAATTATTGTCGTCGGTAATCTTACATTGGTGATTTCCATTCAACGAGGATTCCTCATTTTTCTTATTTTACAAATCTATTTTTGTTTGCCTGTCTGTACTAAACTTTTGTCCAGAGATTTCTTTTAAACTACAATGCATATTGTTGTGGAAGAATATATATATATATATATATATATATATATATATATATATGTGTGTGTGTGTGTGTGTGTGTGTGTGTGTGTGTGTGTGTGTGTGTGTGTGTGTAAGGAAGAGCGCGTTTATATATATATATATTATATATATATAAACATTTATATATATATATATATAAGTGTGTGTGTGTGTATGAAATAGAGTGTATGTATATATTATTTATATTAATATATATATATGTGTGGGGGGAGCGTGTGTGAATATTCTTGACCTTATATAAAAATTTTTTTTTAAACTACAATGAATACTGTTATGAAAGAATTATATATATGTATATGTGTATATGTGTGTGTGTAGATATTTGTATATATTGTATATAAAAGTATATATGTCTGTTTGAGAGAGTGTATAGATCTATATACATAATAATTTTTATATATGTGTGTATGAGAAAGAGAGACGTGTATATATATAAATAGATATATAAATAAATATATATATGCATATGTGTGTGCGAGAGATCGAGAAAGTGTTTATATATATATGTGTGTGTGTGTGTTGTTTGTACTTGTAATTTTCGAGTACCCAGCTAAATGTTGTTACGTTCCCGGCGTCAAAATATATATATACTGGCTGATAGAATCCCGACAAAAGTAAAAAATTAGTCCCAAATCATAAGTTTTCTTTATTTTTGCGGGGAACACGTATATTTCCTTTTTTTTTTTTTTTTTACTGCCGTATGTAGCTTTCCAACACGTTTGCAGACATATTCACTCGTGATAATAAAATACTATATTACAATCCCAATAAAAGAAGGGGAAACTATTTTCCCTCTTTAAATTAAGACTGGTTGGCTGGTTGTTTTTGTTTTACGGCATATCAACCTTTTTCAGGTTATTTAATACCGAATCTAGTTATTTTGAGGAACGATTTTTAATGGAGTATATATTTTTTTAAGTCAGATTCTATTTAACTCATAGTTGGGACCCTAACAGGTACTACCACTCCGGGTCAGAGTGGACCTGGGAACAATGGCAATTAGAGGGTTGCTCCAACACTCCCCAAACCCGCAAGGTGGGGCTTCACCATCGGATATAGTTTTAGGTCATATCCAGGACCTTAAAATTAAGACCTTTTACCGCAACCAGTCGACTCTGGAAACAAGTCTACACGTTTGACAGATTCTACGCTTTCACCGTCCGTAACTGTTTCATACATCGCAAACATATTATCTTTTCCGTAGCAGAATCAAAATATAATAAATCCTCCCTCGAGAAAGTCTGCTGCCTCTGATTGGTTGTCCGCTTATTCTCTTATTCTGGAATTAAATTATTTCAAACGAAAATTAAGAATATTACAATATGGCGTCGCTTTGATAAATAGTTATTTGCACGGTGTCAATTTCAGTTAACAGACAATTTTTAACATATAATAACAGCGGACGAATCGTTTACTCGTTTAAGTAACTAATTTTTCTGCTAAAACTTTCTTTCTTTCTTTCTTTATGGCCATCGCCGTACAAATGTAAACAACATCCGAGGAGTATAAAGCCAGCCGAAAAACTTTGAAATGATAATGTGCTTAGATAAAAACCAATAAAAAGGTAGAATAATAAGGTAAATCCTTGTTTATTTACTTGGTTTACTAACTATTTGCAATCTACTTCAAAATTCCTAAATTGGTTGTGTTTAAGATATTTACCTAAGTTCAAATTCCTAAAACTGTTTTAATATAAATTTTAATTTCGTTTTGATAACATTTTTCTATTATTCCCATTTATTCTTTATTTTCAAGATCTTAATAACCTAAACACTGACAATCAGCTATGAGCAGCATAAATATTATTTACCGGGAGCAAACAACATAACACAAGTACTTTAATAGAATATGCTCTGATGAATACGTAGTACTGGACTTTCTCGACAACAATATTACCTAATTATTCAACAATTAAAACTGCTTTAATTTAATATTTCTTCTGACTAATTTATAGCACTATACCGTTTAGTCATCTATACCAAATACTAAGCTAAAAATTACAAGTAATTTAGTGTACTGGTTGCCCCTTGATGTAAATACTATCGATAAACCCGACAAGCAGCAAAATCCCACGTCTTCTATTAAAAACATTTGTTTTCTCAAACTCTATAGTTTGAAAATCTATTTCCGTCTTCTTGCTTCCTTCGGCTGCATTAACATGGAGAAATTTAAATGTAATGTAAAAAAACATATCGCTATTGAACTATGTACGTTATATCACTGTAGGCATGAACACTTATTCACAGTAACCCCCTACGTCTCAGTGGTAAATTCGTTTTAGGAGCTAAATATATCAGTGAAATAAAGATACGAGTAACCAATTATCGATTATGTTAAGCTGAAAAATCAGAAAATTTGAATACAAAAAGCTTTTGTCTAAACATTTCGACCTACAGAGTTTTAGATCAGTTGCAGCTGTCTGCTTGATAATAGGGTCGAAAGATGAAAAGAAAATCACACAGTAACAATCGTCAATAGTATAAGTATTCAGGAAGTAGAAATACTTTTTTAAATAGCACCATCGAACAGGTGCGCACAAATGTAGATACTATTGAACCATTATATATATATATATCAATGGCTTCCTTCAGTCTTGACAGACTATGGATAACCACTGTAAGTGTGCCTACATGTGAAACTTTTGTGGCTAGGGTTGCGCAATCCCAACCACACCTCTCCTAAGTCAACATTGTTGAATACCATTGGGAATTGGAGGTCCACGCCGACTGGAAACAATGCAATCATTAGCGGAAAATATATACAGCGCCTAGTCATCCCAAATAGTCATCCATCTGGTGCTGGCCAGGCTCAACGTTGCTTAACTTAACGGTGATCTGACGAGAACCGTTGTGTCAGCGTGATTGTTCCGTATATATATATATATATATATATATATATATATATATATATATATATATATATATATATATATATATATATATAAAGCTGAACGTCTGTGTGTGTGTCTGGTCACAAATAAGCTCCTATATGGTTGACTATTTTAAAAACTGATTGCATATAATGATAGAAAATGTATCGAGGATCAGGAATGGGGATATTTGATCTGTCAGAGCGGTGGTTCATAAAAATTGTGGGGTCTGCTTTCACCCCTGGCCTCCAAAGTATGGAAATAAAAAATGAAAAAAACCGTTTACAAGGGTTTTTGATACAGATTACATAAGAATACTTTGATAAGTAATTTTCAACTTAAATAGGGAGGATACAATAAATTGTGGGGTTTGCGTTCGCGCCTGACCTCCATAGAATGTAAATATGTCACAAAGTTTAACGAGTTTTTTTTTAAAAGACGTGAGGGTCCACAATAACATCTTAACTTTAATCTTTATTCACATTAGCTTTTATTTATTTTTTTAGTTGAATCATATTGTGTCGAATAAATTCATCTCATAAAGTCCTGTTCTTATTAAAGTGAAAGGCAAAAGAAAAAAAAGTCGAACTTTAGACAATTCTCGACACACATTTTGCATAACTCTTTTTTCCTCCTCCACTTGGACGTGGCACTCTTTCGAAAATAGATAAATAGATAAATAATAAAAACTAAGAACGTTACTTGTTATCGGTTCAAAAGAAGGAAAAAAATCATGCTCACGTGATTACGTGGCTTTTTAAAAAACATTTGCATAACCTTTTTATTTTTATTTATATATATCTGTTTAAGCTTTTTTGTCAGTGTACTAGGAGGAATTCAGTTGATTACAACCCTTTTCTGCGTGTTCTTTGCATTACAATAGGACAACCCTGAATCCAACGGCGCAATACTACACCGTTCAATACTGTAACACTGAAATGAAGCTGTTCTGCTGTAAAAGGGCGCCATTTTCTTCTAATTCATATTTATATCGATTCTTTGCTTTTAAAAACTAAAGTAATTACGTGTTTACTTTTTTAATATCCCATTTTGCTGTTTCAGATTATTTTACTAAAGTAAGTAAAGCTTCATTATTTTTCAAAATTGTTTTTGTTTCTTTGTTTTTCGATATTTCGTCGATATTATTAAGTAAGAGTGTTTAGCAGAAAAGCCAACAAACGACTACCCAAAAAAAATAAATATACAAGAAATAAATGTTACCATAGTCAATAAAAGTTCAGTACGTACATTTTTTTTGCTTTTGAATAGTTTTTAATGCTCTTTACTTTAAATAATTTCAGCGAACCGAAAGTAAACGTAAATTGGAGGCGATAATTACTTTAATGAATTTTTAAATAAACTATATATGTCATCATCGAATATTCCTCAAGCAAAAAAAAACGGAAAACATTAAAATATGTTTATAAATATTCCTTACGTTGACGGAACTCTCTTAAATTGTTAACACAGAATGCTCAGGTGGCCCTCCTTCAAATTGAAAACGGTGCTCTCTATTCCAAAATCACTGCCATTTTGATTTTTTTTAATCGGTTCGTGAATTAATTTTTTTTTTTTTTTTACAAACTACTTAAAAATACAAACCAATGAACTTTTCTACCATAACTTTTATTGATTATGGCAAAATTTATTTCTTGTATATTTAGATTATTATATATATAATATTTCCTCTTTGTAAGGAAACATCATTTTGTTGGTCACGCCTGGCTACGAATGGAAACAAAGTTGATTAAAAAAATATATTTTCGTGAAAATTATCTTTACTTCTATCATATTTTGCTTAGGGTAAAATTCTTGAGTATCAAAACCTATCTCTTTACAACCCCTTCCTTTTCATAATCTATCATACTTTCATCAATCACAGTTCATTTTCTGCAGGCTGTTTTTGAACTCAGTCAACGACGGGTACTTCTGTTAGTATATATATATATATATATATATATATATATATATATATATATATAGTAGACCTCCGAAATACGGCATTAATCATGCCAAGGTTGAAATCGTAAGGTTTAATCGCCCTATGGCGAAGCCTAAGAAAATTTTTATACAATACATATACAATACATAATATGCAGTACAGTATGTATATAATCAAGAAATGCATGAATAACACCGTAAGGTGGGGTAAACATGTTACCAGCGCCAGGAAAAATCATCGTATTTCATATCGTTATCAGAAAAACCCGTATACTAGGACCACTGTATCTCAGGGCTCTACTATATATGTATCTATGTAATTATAAAACTCAAATGACCTTGTGATGTAACCAACTTTCCGGTTAACGACATCCCGTTGCGCATGCGCGCATAAACATTAAATCATTACAACGTAAACAAATAAAAACAAATCGCATCTTTTGCAGAATTTGACCTGCCCCTCTGAAATATTAACGTTATTATTTCGAAATTATTATTTAAGATGGGAAGAGTGGGGGTGTTTTGCAACTATTCTTTATTACAGCTATACTGTCGCTATTTTCTTACAACTAAACAACTTTAATCCGTTGACAAACATAAGAACAATTGTAGTAAAGCCAAGACTACTACTATTCTCTATCCGTCCATTTCCTTCCTTCCTTCCTTCTTCGTTCCTTCTTTTTTATTTTTTGTTTACATTTCTAGATGCAAAATACTTGTGTGAGAACGGTGAATTTGTTGGCACATTTACTAATCTGTTTCAATATTAGTTTTATTTTATTTTATTTATTTAATTTTATTTTTTGCTTCAGGTTTTATTAATTATGTTTTTTTTTTAGATTTTAAGTTTCTATAACTTGGTTGAAGGATTCCAATGTGTTTTTTTTTTCATTCTTATATTTCTCATCAGTAGGTTCATGTGTGTTTTTGCTGCTAAATAACTTTGGTCGGCGTTTGATTGGAAGGAAAATGATGTTTATTTTTCGATTTTTGAGCGATTATTCGGAAAAATAGGTAACTTTACACGAATAGAGAGGATTATTTTTATGTTTGAGTGATTCGTCCGTGATTTTTCATTTTAATATACTTTCATAGAACTGTTTCTGTTATGTCAAAAAAAAAAAATTTTCTTTAATCACTAGTGTCACGCTCATACATGAATTCCATAGCTAATATAACATACTGACCAAATGGGTCACGGATAGTCTAGTATATATATATATATATATATATATATATATATATATATATATATATATATATATATATATATATAAATTCGTATTCCTGCCTGTTTGTTTGTTTATTTGTTTGTTTGTTCACAATTTGATTAAAATATACAAAAAGTTCCTTACTTAACTCTCTCATTTATTTATATATATATAATATGATTCTTGCAAACTAGATACAATAAAGAGATCATCTCATTTGTATATTACATTAAGAAAAATCGATTTTATTAAATAGCGGTATCTTAGTTAATGTTTCTAGCGAGATAATTGTTATAAGTATTCTATTTAAAATTGTTATTTAATAAATGTTAAACTATAATTATATTGATAACATACTTAATTAAATTTATTTGGAATTATTATTCTAACATATATTTTTACATCTTTTTTTTTTACGGAAAACTGTAGAAAAGATTTCATTTGCTTGTTAGTATTATTCTTTAAACGGCTATACTGAAATCGGTTAATA
>NC_136516.1:6977500-7002500 GCF_053919585.1 Euprymna scolopes
AATATGACTATATGACAAAATATAATTATATGACAAAATATAACTATATGACAAAATATAACTATATGACAAAATATAACTATATGACAAAATATGACTATATGACAAAATATAACTATATGACAGGCCAGCGGTTGATTGCTTGACATGGTAAAAAAAGTTGAAAGGTGTTACACATTTGATTTTATCAAATAGGGTAAGGAAGTAGTTTGACGGAATGTGGGTATTTTGTTATTTTTTTCGATCATGCGATGTCCCATAATGAAACGTATTACGTGATTTTGAAACACCTCCATGCGATTGGCCAGTTGTTTAACCCATGTGCTAAAATTAAGGCAATATAAAACTTGGGAGAACATAAACTAAACTTTTACTTTAACAGCAGACTTATAATTTTTACAAGATAGCTTTCCCGGATATGAAGTATTTTTTCCAGAATTACACCGGGTGCACACAGAGTGAAACAATGTACATGATACCAATGTCCTAACATTTCTGTCGAATGATCTGTATTCAAAATTTGAACCCCAAATTATCAGTTCGTGTCGTTAGCCACTTAGCCACTGTCACCTCGCTTATAATGATGCTAATTATGATAGTTGTCACGATTATGATGATATAACAGTGTTGAATATTGAGCCCGGGCGATGCCAATAAAATCAGGACATATGCACACACGCACATTCTAGATATACACTTTGATCTACATTCTTGTGTCCCATAAAAATTACGTGAATTTTAATTATCACCAAAACAAATAAATGCTTATATTCCAGGTCGTAAAGTCGGACTGCGTAAAGCAACATAAAGAAGAACATTTAAAAATTTTAAATATTTACATTAAAGGAATGTCGGTTTATGTCATTATATAAAATAGAGGTATCATAAACAAAATAGAGAGAGATAAGAAGGAGAGGCAACGAGTCGTCTATCGTGAGGCATGAGTTCCTCCGCCACGCACGCCTTTACGACTAAACGCAGTTGTTTTGTTCCGTCTCTCTCTCCCTCTCTCTCTCTCTCTCTCTCTCTCTCTCTCTCTCTCTCTATGTATGGATGGTCAACAGTGAATTGTAAATAAATTTGTATGGTGACAAAATTCACCCTTGTCGATTTTGAGAACGGCAAAAGAATTGTCAGCGTATGTAATTTCACAAGAAAACTAGAAAAGTGTATATATACATTCAATAACGCAACACATTGGTACTAGTAGACACTAAACCAAACTGTTAATTGTACACATTTACTATCGAAATGAATGTTACAATAACTTATTTATTTGTTTTCCAGTATCTTCCCCCTATTGTTAGAAATCTTTCTGAAAAGATCCCGACTACTTACAAGTAGGAAAACATCAAAGACGCCAACACCAATAAATGAAAGTGTTTCTATGGAATGAACTGGATTCGAACTTTACTTCCCGCAATAATCAGTCCGTGTCGTTCACCACTTAGCCACAGCCACTTTTCTGAAGAGGGTTATAATTAAGATAATGATTAATATGATGATGATGATGATGATGATGATGATGAGGATGATGAGGAGAATGAATAGAAGGATGTTATAGTAGAATTATACACTAAAACTAAACTACATTTCACACACATCCACTATGGTGGTTAACTGTAATGCTAGGGAGATACTATTAATCTCGTGATCTAGTATTCAATGATTTTATATTTTCGTTCTTTAAACAAAAATAATTCTTTGATATGTTCTTATTTTTTTATATTTTTCAATCGACAAAACTATCGCCTACTTGTTTTCTTAAAGCCAAGCAAGCAAGGCAATTGACGTTTTTCCTTTTTAAAAGGACAAAAAAAAAAAACAATGTCGATCCATAAGGTTGGTGCCATTAAGAACGAAGTAATTGTCCAAGAGAAACGATGGAACCAAAAAAGCGCGACTTAAACGAAACGTGCGTGCCAAAAACATCTCGAGAAAAAAAAATCTCGTCTCGTATCGACGCGAATTGATTTCTGCGACGCTGAGTTAAAATGGCCGCCGTGAAGGCGCGGGAAAGTCGTTCGCGCAAAAAGACGGTAAGACGGGCGCTACGTGCGGTGTAAAAAGCAGATGAAGATACGCGGAGTTTTTCATTGAATCCGTTTCAAAACAGCTGCCAGAAGAAGAAGACGCGCATTTACTTTAAATCAAAGGTAATTTTTTTTTTATTCTTGATTTCGAAAAAATAAAAATTACCAAAGAGCGAGTAAAAATAATTCGTGACATTAAGATGGAGCCTTAATTTGAATTCTTTATGCTTAAAATTCACGAAAATATATTCGACATTTTACGATTAGTATTGATATCCTATTTATATATTTATAAAAGTGGGAACGTGTCTGTGGTAAGGACACTTCTAAACTTTTTCTTATAGTTTGTAAAGTATTTAAATACATAAATAAACGTACATTGCCATTTATTATAAATGTGAGGATATAAAAATACACAAATAAATATGCAATGGTTTTCGTCCTATAATGGAGTATATATCTATATATCTATATATCTATAAAAGTGAAAATGTAAGGGCAACTCTCAATCTTTATACTCAACAAATTTTTCATCTACAGACTTCAAATTTGAAGTATAGTGTATTCAGACACGTTGAAAACAAATATTCTTGCTGCAGACGAAACAAAAAACCTGAGGATGGTAAGTAATATACAATAACCATTAAGCCAGCTTGACGCGTTCTTTAAAATGCGTTTCCAAACTTACTTATTCTGAACATAAGTAATCTCATGTAAACGATTCAGGCATACGCATTCGTAAAACAGTTCACAAACATCAATATCCGATGGCCGCCCCCCCCTCGCTAACCATTTTTCAGCTTTAAATATATATATATATATATATATATATATATATGTATGTATATATATATATATATATATATATATAATATTAGATATAATACAATAAATTATATGATATAAAATATAATATAACATATAATATTAGCAGATGGACATCTGGTTTAATATAATTTTGCTATTCAACACATTCACAGAAAATATATTAAATCTGGTTTGATATAATTTTGCTATTCAACACATACACAACAAAATATATATCTTGACCTCTAGGATTTGCCAGTCACTGCCAGAATAGCAAGCAAGGGTTGGTGATAAATGTATTCTCAGGCGCACGAGAATAGAACGAACTAGATCCACATACATCCACAAATTGTACATGCCACAAATTGTGAACCTGAAGATCTGGGGCAGTTGATGAAAGACAGGAAAATATGGAGGGAGAGAGAGAGAGTGGAGAGAGAGAGAGAGAGAGAGAGGGGAGGAGAGTCACTTTAGTCCGAGTAAGTAGCCCGACCAGATAGATTGGGAGACAACAGAAATTATGTAAATGAATAAAAAAGATTTATTTTCTAATAAAACACGGCTAAATGAAGCGCGACAATATCGCTACGGCATGTTAAAAAAAGTGTGAGGAAGGGAGGTAGATAATTGCAAATAATTACATTTAGGGAGAAGTCATTCGAAAAACTTAGAAATGCTGACTGTATTGACGTGCAGAAAAGTAAGTGCACGTGAACAGTCATCTCGCTGCCCAATTCCATAAATAGTATCTATGCAAATCTGGTCTCAACAATATCTCCTAAAGACTGAGTGACTCTGTGTTTTGTTTGGGGTGAAATGACAATTAAAACTGACTTTAAAAAAATGATGAGTTATCCATAACTCTACAAATGTTACTTGTGGTTAATTCTTTAATGATATTCGGATTTATTTCCAATGATAAAACTGAAACTAATATTTTATACAGTAAAAAAAAAACATTAATCCTTTACTTTGATAATTAAATTAACCTATTTTCTCTAAATACACTAATATCGCTTGTCGACATTTTCACTAAACACAAAGTTGATTCACGCCTATAAAATACAAGGTGGTCAAAAAGTCAGGTAACATTTTAAAGAAAAACGATATTAGCAACACACGTATATTTAAGTACCATACATTGAAATATAAAATGAAACAAACATGAAATATGTTTATTTTGTTAATTGTCGTCTATTTATCTCTATCAATCGCTGGAAGCGATTAACCACTGATTGTGTAACACGTGTAATCATGTCAGCTGATATCCGCGCAATCTCCTCTTCAATAAATAACTTTAAAGACGCTATTGTATCAGGCTTCTTGCCATAAACGCTATCCTTTACATAGCCCCAAAGCCAGAAATCAGGAGGGGTAAGATCCGGAGATCTGGCTGGCCATTCAACTGGGCCACGGCGACCAATCCATCGTTGTTTTTTCTACCTTTAACATGTTACCTGACTTTTTGACCACCCTGTAGATCATGGTGTCAAAATTATGAATGCGGATCAAACTCACGTTTCAATCTTCAAGAATAAAGAACGATAATACAAGATGTAATAGCTGATAGTAAGATAAGACTAACCTTTAGTATGAATAAACATAGCTGTGTTTTTTTCTGGTAAATGTAATCTTTATCACCTAATATATAGAACTTTGTCTGTGTATATGTCTTTGTTTGAGTGCAGTTTCTGTGGACTCGAAACCGGTTGGATCGTCTTTTATCAAATTTAACACAAAGCACTTGATGTGTTTGGCAGTGTTCTTAGATAGCTTTTGTATCGGAAAGTCTTTGATAAGTATCGATAATCGAAATAATACTATGTAAGAAGGGACAAGCGATTTTTACCAATGTTAATAACTTATACAGCATAATACCCCGCGTGTATTTAACAACTGTTATTACCACATAAGCAGAAAACACGGCATATAAAATCAACAGTTGGTTCTTTATTATGAGAGGGCCCGTTCGAGTGTGAGTAGTTTTCTAGCACGATAAAATGAACCTACAGTCTTTGCAGCAGCCTTAGCAATGTCCTTAATGTATTTATTCCAGTTCATATTGCACGTGTGCGATATTTAAAGAAAACACTTGTCCAGAATCAAAGTGTAGTATCTGCTCTGATGTCCTATTTTACTTTTTTCGTCCTCGGTCAGTGGAGGAGAAATCGTTCATGACTGAGACAATTTTTATTTTGTTCCCATCTAGAGTGCCCATTGGGGGGGGTGATTTTCCTTTTATTAAAAACCGACCTGGAGTCTAACTCTGCCCTCGTGGAGAGGCAAGTAAATAAGTAGAATCAGTATCATTAATTTCCTTTACTTCTAATTTGTACTCAAAATAAACTTAAATTCTATGAGCACAGCTTGTTTATCTGACACTCATTAACTCTTATCCTTGAGTGGCTTCGGGCCTTTATAAGCGGTGACTCTATAATATAAGTTCTATGAGCACAGATTGTTTATCAGAACTGTGTCTATGGAACACAATATTCAGCTGACTATAAATTGATCGTTTTAAAAGATAATATGAAGACGTTTTTGATGAGCCGGCCAATCGCGAAAGTTGTCTCATCTGACAGTCATTAACTCTTATCCTTGAGTGGCTTCGGGCCTTTATAAGCGGTGACTATATAATATAAAACACATCTGTAGGGAAAAGACAAAAGTGTAATACATTTGTATTACAAAAGAGTATTACACAAGAGTATTACACAAGAGTATAATGGAAAATTCATTTTTTTTACAACCACTCCATGCAAGTTCATGACGTATCGTATTGTCAAACAATCACCGATCTATGTACTGACCCTAAGGCCAAGCAAAGCATCCAAATCGCTTTTTAGTGGGTCTTCCTCTAAATGATGAGAATTTGAATAGAAAAACGAATTCCTCCCTATGGGTAGGATTTGAACGGACATTCTGTTAAAATCAAACGTTTCGATTTCACTTGGACGGATGATTTGGTCGACAGAAAAATGAGTAACCCGTGATTTGAAAACACTCATTGGATTCAACCGGCCTTCCGGTAACGACGAAAGTCAGGCTCCTCTGATTGAATTCACGCATCAACAATTACGATGGTGATGAAGGAACTGGAACAAGAGCTAACGGGGATAAAACAAATCGGCAGTTAATTGAACGGAAGCGACTTTGCAAGTAAACTTAAACATCGGAATATATATATATATATATATATATATATATATATAAGTAATTTTGTGAGTGTGTATGCGTGTGTGTTCGTGCCTCATAGGTTCCGAAACGGCTGAGCATATGTTTTGCAAATTTCAAACAAAGTGAATTTATATGTCTGGCAGTGTTCATAGATACGTTTTGTATAAGAATTCATTCTATAAGTATAAAAAATCGAAAAAGTTTGACATTAAAAATAGTCATTCCTCTTTTATAGATGAAATAGAATTTTTTAAAGGGGAATATGTTGCATTACACCGGTGTAACCTTTGCCAGCGTAACATAAAATATTCAACTGTAAAAATTCGTCTTTTTTATCTAAGAGAAGAATGACTATTTTTAAGATTGTCAACCCAAATATCTGCTGACTTGATATTGTAAGCAAACCCATATGGAGTCTTATATACATCATTATCATTATTTTTATTTATTTTTATTTATTTATTTATCTACTTTTTGCGAATTTGTTCACTGCGTAAAATATTCTTCGTAATATATTAGGCACCGCCAAAAATGGCCGCAAAATCAAGTTGTTGTTGTTTTTTTAAAACGAAATTACATTTATTAAAATCCATTATTTCTGAGAAACTTTTTTTTCCAGAAAGATAAAACCCTGAATTTTATCATATAGAAGACAGAATAATGTAAAACTTTTTCTACTATTTTTAATTAAATTTTAAATGTTAAATTTTCCCAAAAAGTTAACAATTGACATTTTTTTGTCTTGCACAAAAAACGTACATAAATATTTAAAAAAAAAAAGGTTTTTGAAATAATTAATTTACTTATTTATTATCTAACTAAGATTTAGGATGATTTTCTAAGAGAATATGCAAAAATATTATAATATAAGTATCTGAATTTCAAATAATTCCACTTATTTATATAGCTAACCAGATATTTCGCGTCGATCTAGAGTCTAGATCGCAACTGTTTACGTTTGCGTTTGATGAGAAGAAAACTATGGAAGACCAAACAGGCCAAAAAAACTTATTTTTCAGTGACAAAAATTTCAATGTATTATTAAGCTGAGGCTGGCCAGTACCAGATGGGTGACCATTTGTATGAGTTTGGTTTTTAATGTGTATGTGTGTGTGGGGCCAGGCTCCCCAAAATGGGGGGGGGCAATTTAAAGCAGAATAAAAAAAAAATATTTCAGCGCGTTTGGTCCACCGTAGTCGAAAGGCGGCAAACGTTTTCAAACGGGATCGAAAAAAATGATGCTATTTTTAACACAAAGGGCACAATATTTATCGAATTTCTTTTTGTATCGATTATTCAAAGCATGCCCTGTTTAATAATCGTCATGCATTATTCAGCTCGCTAAAAAAAAATTGTTAATTTATTTATCAAAAATTTTAAAATGCCTTTTTTCGTATAAATATTAAAAAAAATTTTTTTTTGTTTTGCTTTACTTAAATTAATTATTTTACTTAACATATTCACCGAATTTCACACTTCAAAACTCAAAAGCGGGATAATTAAACACAATCGAAGTTCTGATATTCAGACGTCAAAATAAGGTATGCAAACAATTTTTTTTTAATCTATAACTCTGTCCCTTACAACAACACAATATCTTGTGTTCAGTTTCAGATGATTATTTTAAGCATATTTGTTCCCACTTCAAAACAAGGGGGGTTGTAAGCAAAAAAAATATATATATAAATATCGTTTATGAAAAATAAGTACACTGTTATAAAGTTCATTCTTCTCCTAATAATCGCTGAAGATTTCATATTGATCGAATAATTACCTGATTTTTGGTAGATTTTTAAAAAGACGGTCCGTCAAAAAGTACTGACCTGCCCCCCCCCCCAGTTTTGGCGGTGCCTATAATATATTATATCCAATAGAGAATTGCTTGTTTAATAATACAAAAGCAATCTGCATGAATTAAAATATAATATTTAAGCGTAAAACCGGGCATCCATACATACATCCCCTACTCATATTTGGCCCGAGGCCTCACATAGCTACACAACTTCCGGCCCTTCATCCAGCATGCTTTGAATCGACCTGTTACGCACACCATTTGAAAAGGGAACATTTTTCCGAAATTATTATGGAACACGTCGCATGAAAACAAGTAAGACATTTTACCATACAACTGAATAAATATTTATATTAAAAAAATAATAATAATAATAAAACATATATATATATATGTACTTATTGATTTGTAAATCGCCACTTGTTCTCGTCTCCTCTTACCAACAGCGACTATAATTCATTCCTCGCATTGTGACAGCCTTCTAAATCTCTTTTACATACCTATCCCACACAATGCTTCAAGCAAACTACATATCAATCCTATATATATATATATATATATCTGTGCGTGTGCGCGTGTGTGTGTGTGTGTGTGTGTGTGTGTGTGTGTGTCTTCTTGGCAGTAAGTCGCAAACGAAGATACTATGAAGGCGTTTTTCCACATCGACTCCAGCACGCTTGCACGGGATAAGCAGGTTTGGCCACAGCGGCTATAGTCAAAAGTCACGTCAGGTGTGACTGCTGGGGCTTCTCGAATCTTTCTCATATATATATATATATATATATATATATATATATATATATATATATATATATATATAAATCTTCAGTTTTTTGTATTTAAATTTCTTTCATAATGATATTTTTCAACACATAAATGTAGTATGTGAACAAGCTATACAATATTTAAAATACTTTCCTTAATTCGTTGGATTTGGATGAAGGCTCCTCTCCTCAGAGGAACGCCATCAGCAAAATACTAAATCTGGTTTGATATAATTTTGCTATTCAACACATACAAAGAAAATATATTAAATCTGGTTTGATATAATTTTGCTATTCAACACATACAAAGAAAATATACTAAATCTGGTTTGATATAATTTTGCTATTCAATAAATACACAGAAAATGTATTAAATCTGGTTTGATATAATTTTGCTATTCAACACATACACAAAAAATATATTAAATCTGGTTTGATATAATTTTGCTATTCAACACATACACAGAAAATATATTAAATCTGATTTGATATAATTTTGCTATTAAACACATAGACAGAAAATATACTAAATCTGGTTTGATATAATTTTGCTATTCAACACATACACAGAAAATATATTAAATCTGGTTTGATATAATTTAGCTATTCAACACATTCACAGAAAATATATTAAATCTGGTTTGATATAATTTTGCTATTCAACACATTTACAGAAAATATATTAAATCTAGTTTGATATAATTTTGCTATTCAACACATACACAGAAAATATATTAAATCTGGTTTGATATAATTTTTCTATTCAGCACATAGAAGAAAATATATTAAATCTGGTTTGATATAATTTTGCTATTCAACACATTCACAGAAAATATATTAAATCTGGTTTGATATAATTTTGCTATTCAACACATACATAGAAAATAAACTAAATCTGGTTTGATATAATTTTGCTATTCAACACATACAAAGAAAATATATTAAATCTGGTTTGATATAATTTTGCTATTCAACACATACACAGAAAATATATTAAATCTGGTTTGATATAATTTTGCTATTCAACACATACAAAGAAAATATATTAAATCTGGTTTGATATAATTTTACTATTCAACACATACACAGAAAATATATTAAATCTAGTTTGATATAATTTGGCTATTCAACACATACATAGAAAATATATTAAATCTAGTTTGATATAAGTTTGCTATTCAACACATACACAGAAAATATATTAAATCTATTTTGATATAATTTTGATGTTCAACACATACACAGAAAGTATATTAAATCTAGTTTGATATAAGTTTGCTATTCAACACATACATAGAAAATATATTAGATATAAAATCTGTTCAAGCAACATACAGAAAGAAAATGAGGTTTGAAAAAAACAAAAAAAAATATATTTTAGTATCAAAATCGCATAATAATATTTGACTTAAATGGGACGATGTTCTAAGGTTTCAGATTGGTTGAAAATGTCCTCCATTGAAGGTAAAAGTCAATTCTGTTCGATGGAGCATCTACAGTTACAGAAACTTTCTCATTTTTTTTTGGTGGTATAAGATCAATAGAAAGAGGTTCTCTTTTATTAAGTAAAATCCAACGGTTTTCAATGAATTTAAATATGAAACGTGTTTCAACAGCTGCTTTCCATGTACGCGATGTGCTTCAATAAGTTTCTTTTCTCTGATATTGATATGTATACACATGGAAACTCCAGTCCCTTTCGAAGTAATCTGTTTCGACTGTAATTACTTGTTACACCGTTCCTACAACTTGTGGAAGGCTCCATGGAAGTCCTGTTATGTGCGCGTATCAATGATCTTTGTCACTGCCTCTTTCGTCTCCTCAATTTCTTTATAACAACAGCCTCGCAGGTTTTCCTCCAGATTAGGGAATAAGCAAAAGTTACACAGAGCAAGGTCTGATCTATATGGAGGATGAGAAAATGTCGCCATGCCCATCTTTGTCAAATTGTCTATGACAAGGATCGAGTTGTAGACTAGTGCATTCTACTGATAGAAATGCCGCTGACCCGATTTGAAAATTGCTGGAATCTTTTGAAGGAATGTCGTCCTGAACTCCCTTAAAACCTCAACATAGTATTCCTCGTTTACTGTTTGTCCAGCGCGACCCCGGTTCATGTAGATCATGTCCGTGCGGTCAAAAAAGGGGGTCTTTTGGGGTGAATTCTCTCTGTCCGTTTTATTGTGTCTGGGGGAGTAAGCATGCCTACACTGAGAAATCTTGGTCTCTAGGTCATAGAAATAAGTCCAGATTTCACCGCAGTTCACCAGAGCATGAAAAACTGTGGAATCTGATTTAATAAGCTCGGCCATCCCTCTGCTGTTACGACAAAGTCTTTTTTTCTGTTCTTATCTGAGCACGCGGGGACAAACTTCGCGCAAATCTTCCGCATCTTCAGTTCTTCGCGAATAGTTGTGTCTATAGACACACGACAGTCCTTAACCATGAAATTCTTAATTTGGCCAATCAACTTAGGTGTTTTGACATCCTTACTTATCCCACACCTCTCATCGGCCCCAACCGATATACTGCCTCCATTTTATCTCTTATGTCACTCAAAAACTGATGCTTAATCCATGCACGATGATCAAAAGGCACCCTGAAACATTTAAGTTTATTGCTTTTAAGTTGACAAGAAAGTTCTTGCGGTATTTTAAATCTTGTTTTCAAATGATGTATTTTCAAATAATTTTTCGTTATAAAACCTTTAATTTATATATCATTTTAAAGACCGTTTTTTTCTGCACTATCCAATCGTTTTAATTACAATCGTTTTAAAACAATTATGTCTTCTTTTCAGAACATTGCATACAAGACGAAAACTATAAAGCAAATCCACAGAATTTTCTTATTTCGATAAAAGTTAGACCGGAAACTGTTAAAACGCCTCGCGATATAAACAAAACGTTTGGCTTAGAAACCAATTCTGAATGCACAGCACAATGGTGGTTGAGGAAATTTCATGGCGGCCACAGAGGCCTTTAAGATTATGAGCGTAGTGGTCAGACATCAGATTTTGACAACAATCAATTAAAAGACTTGTTTCCGGATTAGCCATAACGTATACGACGATTTCTAGACTTGAGAGAGGTTGGAAAGACAATAAACAATGATAATTGGGTGCTACAGGAATTAAACGACAACCAAAGAAAAAACGCTGTTATGAATTTCATTTTCTCTTATTTTACACAACATGAACAACTAGTTTCTCGACCAGGGTGTGACTTGCTTAACACGCGGGTTCTTTACGACAACCAGTGACGCTGAGCTCGGAATTACCAGTGTCGACAAAGAAATTTCACGACACTTCCAAAGTTGCACCAAAAGAATATAAATCTTACTAATTAGATATTTTTAATGCATGCGAAACTATTACGGCAGATAAGACCCGTCAAGAAATGTAGGAAATGCATCAGAAACTTCGAACAACCATCATCAGTAAAAAGAAACGGCCCAATTCTCCTCCAGAATAATGCCCAACCGCACATTACTAAAACGACACTGCAGTAGTTGAACGAATTAGGTTACGAAACTCTCTCTCATCCGCCACACTTTCATGGCCAATCATCTCCCAACCACTACTTTTACAAGCATCTTGACAAGATTCTGCGTGATAAATGCTCCAAAAACCTAAGCGATATCAAAAACACCTTCAGCGATTTTATCATCGAAGAACGCAGTATTTTTACGTTACTGGCAAAAATACACTTGTTTTTGGTGCTTAATTCGAACAATGCGTTTTTGTTTGAGCCAAGATATGTTCATCTAAATTTAAACGTTAAACATTGAAATAATTTTCTTGGAAAGTATATGTTCTCTACTTTTTTGCTGTCAGAATTCGGTGTTATTGCAAAACGTGATAAGCCCTATATTAGATATTTTGAAAAACGCCATACATCCATGAAGTTCTAACATAATCAGAAATATGACACACATACACACAAACATACAAACACAGACACACTCACACACACACACACATATATATATATATATATATATATATATATATATATATATACTAGCAAAATACCCGTCGTTGACTGGGTTCAAGAAAAGCCTACAGAAAATGCACTCTGATTTATGAAAGTATGATAGGTTATGAAAAGGAAGGGTTGTAAATTTGGGTTGAACTTGAGGGTATCAAAACCAAAGCAAAATATGATGAAAGTAAAAATAAAATAGATAAACCCCATAATTTATTATACCATACCTGTTCACACTGAAACACATATCACAATATTCTGTGAATCTATATTAAAAAAAAACCTTGTTAAACGTTGTGACATATTTCCATTCTATGGAGGTCAGGTGCGAACGAACACCCTATAATTTTATTATACAATATTTCTTCAGACAAAAACATAATTATCAAAGTATACTTACGCAGATAGATATAAAAAGTTTTATTAAAGTTTGTGCCTATTTTCATTCTATGGAGGCCAGGCGCGAACGCAGACCCCACAATTTTATTATACCATCCTATTCAAGTTAAAACATACTTATCATAGTAGTCTTATGTGCATTTATATAAAAAAAACACTTGTAAACGTTTTTTTTTTTAATTTTTTTATTTAAATTTTTTATTTTCATACTTTGTGGACCAGACGCGAACGCAGACCTCACAATTTTAATGAACCATCGTTCTGCCAGATCAAACATACCCATTCCTGTGTTTCGATACATCTTCTATCATTATATGTAATCAGTTTTTTAAAATAGTCAACCATATAGGAGCCTATTCGTGACCAGACAGACCCCCCCACACACACATTCAGCTTTATATCATATATATATACTTATATATATATATATATATATATATATATATATATATATATTTCAACTATTATATCAAAGAATTTTACGTGTGTTTGAGAGAAAAAGACAGTTCCATCTCTTCTAATTCGAAAACTGCTGGGCCGATGTTTTAGAAATTTCACACGTAGACAATTGATGTGTCTGCGTGTGCTCTTAAATAATTTGCCATCAAAATGCGTCCGATAAGTATGGCAAGTCGATAAACAAAACAATAAGATTAAAAGAAGAAAGTCCTATTTTGACCAAAGTGCACACTTTTATACAACCTAACATCACAATTGTAGTTGAGAAGTCTTATCACCGCATAAACAGAAAAGTCCTCAGGACCTAGGTTTGCTCCAACAGATGCAAGGTACATTTTTTTGTGTCTAGACTATTAGTCACTATATTATAAAACCTTTGAACGCAAATTTCAACACATTTATTCGTTATAGTAAAATACTACATTACATCCTAGGAGCAACATCATCACAATCACAATCATCTATATTGGATGTAGTTGCTATATTTCCCACTAAATTAACATTAAAAGTACTCGTACGTCTCCCAGTCAACATAGGGAGATATTACGCATTTTTGGACCGATATGAGGTTGGACATTTATTATCTGGCTCATATACTCTAATATTTTCGAACCCAACCCTTTATTATTATTACGGGAGTACCGTGTTCGTACTCCAGCTAGGCTTTGGGACATAGTTGCTGATTCTCCGTTTCGAATGTTACTTTTTCACTGCCTTCGTTCAGGATTGAACTCAGCACCTTTGGGTAACTGTAAACTTTGATACAACGTCTAGGACCACTCGGCCATATGTCCCCGTAATAATAATAAAGGGTTGGGTTCGAGACTCCTAACAAACGGTTCCCCAGTTCGATACAAAACACCTGACGAAGGCCGGAGGGCAAAACGGCCGAAACGTTGTGGCAATAACAACCAAGATGAGGAAGTCAGTCCGACAATCTCAATCAATGTTTTTTTTATGATTTAATTTTTAAAACATTGAACAATCTAAATGAAATGTTGGTATAACTTTTCAGTAGATAAACTGTTTACATTAATCGAATTACCGGTGTCGACCGAACGAGTCCCTTTTAGTGATGACATTGTTCGAGTATATTTGTACAACTAAACGGACAACCTTTTATTATTTCAGAAGTTCCCTAATTGTGTTTCCTATCATTGTTTTTATTCCGAAATCGGTGTGAAGTGCAGCGATTATGGAATCCTCAAAAAGTTCCCTTTACATTGGCATCAATCTTGATAAGACATCTGCATAGCTAATTTGTTTCCACGATAGATACTATAATTTAAAGTTATAATTTAGTAGGATAGAACTCCATCTCGGTATTCTACTGGCATTATACTTATGTAAGTCATGTTTAATCCAAAAATCGTCAATAACGACTTATGTTCGGTTTGTAACGTGAAAATTCTAACATGTATGTACTTATGAAATTTTGTTACCTAGAATATAATACTAAGAACTTTTTGATTTGTGAGTACTGTTTCTCGGCTGGCATTAGCGTCCTAGACGCATGGACGATCGTTTTTTTTTTTCTTCTTAGTACCGTCGGGCATCATATATAGTATACAAGCTCCTTATACCATATGAGCATGCCTCGCTTGCTACTATTATGTTCAGCTTTGCGCCATAATGCTAAAGAAACAGTTTCGATGTTAAATGCCTTTTTCTAACGCTGCTGGATATTTAAGACGTCTACTTCTATGCTTTTTCTGTCTTTAGTAGATAATTTAGTGGAGCGCATAAGTCATGCATGGTCTTTATGAAGACCTGGTAAAAGTTTGCCAGTCTCAGAAAACTTTTGAAGTGCTTATACATTATCGGGGACAGGAATGTTCTTTGTGGCTTCTGCCCTTTCACCTTCGGGGCGTCTTCCATTTTTATCAGTTATGTAATCTTGGTACTTTATCTCATTCATGAGGAAATATCACTTTGCCTGTTTTTACTTTAAATTCATAGTGTTGATCTTTTTTAAAGACCTTTTATATATGTTGGGATGCTCGTCAGCGGATTTACTGCCAATAACTCTGTCGTCCAAGTGGGCACATGCGAAGTTCAGTAGGCTTAGTATGGTATCCATGGCCTGCTGGAAAATCTCAGGTGCGAACTTAGCCTCAAAGGCTAACCTCTCAAAATTGTAGAATCCCCTGTGTGTATTGATGACAGGCCTGAACCGAAATCCAGCTGTAAATCCATTTCCTTGATGAGGATGTTAACCGTTCCATATGTCTGGCGTCTTCTCTCCGATTCAATGTCGGATCTGACTTGCCGGACTTTGTTATTATCCTGTTCCTTCTACAATGTGCCGATTTGTCATCTTTCCTACGACACTCATTGCATGTTTTATTTATTTAAAAACTTTCTATAGACCAATGTTGTCCGTCGCACCCCTGCACGGACTTGTGAGCTATTTTGATTCCGAAATTGGATAAATACAGTTGGATTGTGGCTATGTTGCCTTCTTATTTCCTTTTATTTTTTTTTCGATGGAGTAGTCTTTTGGTCTGTTTGATCCCCTGTTCACTACCGAGTCTTCAGAGAACTCGTCGTCTTATCTCTGTATTTTCTTTGAGACGAGACCCTGCGCAAAAATCAAACACATTATCCGTTGATAGTTCAACTAGAAAAAAGTCGTCGCAGTTCTTGTTACAAATGGAGGCAAAAGTGAAATAATTTTTGGCGTCGCTTTTCGATAGGTTTAAACACTTCCATCTCTTGTGAAAATGTTTCGTGTTCGGGCAGAAAGTTTAGATAAGAGTATAACCGCCTGGGGAATTCCAGTTCGCTCATCTTCTATCTTCCTATCACCTATAATATCTGTTTACCTTCTATTTCCAACAGTTGCTTTTGTCGCATTTCCTCCCGCTCCTTTGGAAGCCTTTCTTTTTTTTTTTTTTTTTTTTTACAAAGGCATCACCACATTATCAAGGCCCAGAGGCCACTCAAGGATAAGGGTTAAAGAGTGTACAGTAGAAATTGGTCAATATAGTAATCATTAGTAACTTTCTCTAAAGTATCGTTATTTTCATGTCAAGTGCTTTAATCTGTGCCCCCCCCCCTGAATTTCACGGGAAACATCTATTTGAAACCATTAAAAACAATTTCCTCTTCTCTTTATCTGGTCCTGGACCGAAACGTAGATTCAATGAACAATCTTTTTTTCTTATAACTGCACGCCTGTAGAACTCTCTTCTATTTTCCTGCTTTCCAACTGACTACAATATTGGCGTCTCCAAGTCAAACATGAACAGGTTCTTGATGAGCCGTTCCCTTCAGCAATCTAATTCAACCAAATTTCCACTGCTAACGATTGCTACGATATGTTCCCATTGAAATCCGTACACACATTAACTCTTATCCTGAGATGGCCTCGAAGATTTGATAAGCGGTTACTCGTTTGTAAAAATTCTACAAGAAAAGGCGCTGTTGCTGCAAAACTTCTGTGGAAATTTAATTCAGCGAACGACAAAAAGAACTTATTTTTTTATACATGAACACTGTCAAAAAAGGCGAATTCTTACAATGATGAATGCGGAATCACTCCAAAAATAAAAAATTATCAATGCTAATCTCAAGGAAAGAAGTTATTGCCAAAAGTGTATATCAATATTTTCATAAACGGTATCATATTCTTTGACGTATATATTCCAAGATTAAATAAGTTCCATGTAGGACCATTATTGATATTTGGATCCAGCTCGGGTTAGGGTTAGTACAGTGATGTTGAAGTTGCATTCAAACCAACATAATACCAACGGAAATATATCAGATTACAAATTAAACATTAATTCGCGACAACAAATTCTTTGGAAATATTTTTAATTGACTATGTTTTCACCGCGGAATTTCCTGGGGTACATGTTTATATTTCCGGCTACTTTCCGTTTGTTATGCCTGTCTTTCCGAACGTTTTCTTGCGCTGGACGCATTGAATATTCATAAGTAACGCGTCTGCCTCTCGGCAGTCGCCCTAATGAACTCGGGCGAAAGAAAAATTCATGTATAATCAGCCACCATTGGACATTTCCTGAGGTTCTAAAATAAGTCGCTTCACAATTGGATTCATTTGGAACTAAATGCATACCAGTAGCATTTCACAGACTGGAAGGTGACAAATGTCACACCCACATACCTACACACATATTAACATATATATATATATATATATATATATATATATATATATATATATATATTGTGTATTTAGGCAGCGTGTATTCATTCAGAAAGATATTGTTTAATAGCACAGAGGTATTTTGCTTAATGAGGTTTTTTTTTTTTTGTAACTCTTCATTTTTTGAATTGTCATTTTAATGTGTCGAAGGTGTGTAAGAAGGTCTGTAGTCATTTCTATTCATTTGTTTTTTGCAAGTACTTTTAACTGATTTTCTCCAGTCTTCTTTGGGCAGTTTTGATAATTGTTTCGCTAAAACCTGGGCGCTTTTATATTATTCGATTCAAACTGCGTTTAAATTATTTGAAACATTGTATGTAAAAAAAAAAACGTTTGATGTGTTAAAAACGTGGCTAAAATAAATGTAGAATGATTTAAAAGTGTGATTTACAAAATAGTATGGAATTTACAGTGCTTTTCTTCTATCAATTTATGAGTAAATATTACAACATAGATATAGGTACATATATGTGACTCTATGTGCGCATATACACCACACACACACACTAATATATATATATATATATATATATATATATATAATTAATTTTTACTATAATAATTAAATACCTACAGATACTAGTGTTATATATATATATATATATATATATATATATATATATATATATATATATATATATATAGATATATTCGATAGTTACTGCCAGGGAACTTTAAAATGTTATTACAAAATGTTTACAAAATTTATTTTCTTAATTTTTAACTGTTTGGCTCTTTTATAAAGTGCTTCCAGTATTTTTAGTCCTTTAATATTTAGATTCATATGAATGATTTATAAGATTTGGGACTGAGAATTAAACTGCGAGTTTGCGACAAATCTTTACAACAGATTTGACGACAGAGGACGAATTTTCAGCACGTATTAAGTTGCCAAAACTTGAACGAACAACGTAGAATATTTCCCTATTGCCCTATTATTTTGAAATATATTATTCTAACTTAGTGGGTGATATAACGTGCGAACAAAAATGGATTCGCTTAAAAAAAATTGACCCACCCTGAAATATAATAAACATTATTAAAAAGAAATTCAAATGAGCAAAAAGTAAACAAAAAGTAAGGTAAGAAATAGTTTAAAAGTAAAAAGTAAAACTACGTTATGTCGTGAAAAGAATTTAATTATTAATTAACTGTTTGGTTTAATTTTGCGTTACATGTATTGCTAAGTGTTGAGACATTATGTTGAACAAAGATGGCGGCGTAGTTCAGATCAGATCCTGAGTGTAATTGGCAGTAACCAAGATGGCGGCCAAGAATCAAATGCGGTCTGTGACGTTGTTAACGGCGAACTGATTGAATCCAAAAGTCGACAATTTTTATAGTAACTTATAGGAGTCAAAGACAGTTTACACACACCCTTTTTTGATATATTGGAAAAATCCTTTCGGATTCAATTTTGGTTTGACTTGAGAAAAGGAAAGAAAAATAAAATAAATTAATTAATAAATAAATAAAAAATAAAATAAACAAATAAATGAACAAATAAAAATAAACCAATAAAATAATTGTTATTTTTTTTTGGGGGGGGGAATTTGTCTTTATTCTAATTGGTCAAAAGGAATTGTGAATATATTGGTAAAATGTGTGCAAAAAGAAGCCATTTTTTTTTTGTAAATCACATTGAATTTTTTTTTTTAGATACATATAAAATTAAACACTTTTCAAACATATATAAACATACAAATAGAATACTTTTCAAATACATATAAACATATACACCAAAAATTCACAAATATACATTTTTTAATGCAAACAATCTGAACCAAATATATGCATTCGGTCTATTTTGGGGTTTATACCGCAAAACGCGTCATACGGTGTTTTGCCTAATCTTGTATTGAACGATTTATTTCTGATATATGCTGCGGCCATTAACGCGTACGTCCCTAAACTATGCTCTAATATCTAATGTCTAATTCGACAATTTTTATAGTAACTTTGGAAGGTTTTCATTGGTTAAAAACGATTGGCAAATTCATTGGTTTCATACCCTCTACTATGAGTCAAAAACAGTTAAGTTGTATATATTTTTTGTTTTATTTCAAAGATGAAACGACTAACGGAAGAGACCAAAACACTAGGGGCCGCGGTACAACAATTACAACATCAGTTTGTACAGCAACAAGAAATGTACCAGAAACAACGGACAGATGTACAAGATCAAATTGTAAAACAGTAGGATATTTTGCAAAAATCTTAAAGAAAGCGAACGTAAACAATGTTCGAACAGTTTTTTATGGAGGGCAATACGAACTCATTATCAAAATTTAGACAAACTAAAGGAGAAATTACTATATCAAAAGGTACGCGACAACTTTTGCAAAAAGGTGTCAGTCATTGTCTGATGGAGAAAAAATTATGTTATTTCTACAAAAGTCCGGTGCTCACGAAAATAAAAAACATGTACGAATTACATTTTGCCGAATAAATTGGAAGAGATGTCGTTTATAGAAACTGTAGAAACTGTTTGGAGAACGAGATAGGGTTTTTGGGGTGTGTGTATTACTGTACACATAGATTCGAAAAAGTTGTCAAAAAACAAATATATAACAAATAAATGTTATCAAAGGCAAGATAAGTTACTTTTCTACCAAACTAGATATAGTTTTGGTCTTTTTATTCAATGTAACATATTTATTCAGCTCGAAAAACATGCAGTGTTTACCGATGTATTGGAAAATTCAAAATGGCGGCCGACTCTCTCTTAAACACGGTAAGTTCGGGAAAACCACCGAATATATATAAAGTTATGTCACGGTAACATATATTGAGCGAATTTCTAACAGTATTTTGTCTAGTTTATTATTTATAACACCTTTTCCCGAACTTACCGTGTTTAAGAGAGAGTCGGTCGCCATCTTGAATTTTTCAATACATCGGTAAACACTGCCTGTTTTTCGAGCTGAATAAACATGTTACATTGAATAAAAACACGAAAATTATATCCAGTTTGGTAGAAAAGTAACTTATCTTGCCTCTGATAACATTTATTTGTTATATATTTGATTTTTGACAACTTTTTCGAATCTATGTGTACAGAAATACAAACCCGGTTTTTTTTTTCATACTAAATATAAATGTTGGAACATAATTAAGAAAACCAATGAAGATTTTTTTAAAATACGCCGAGAAAGTAAATGCCCAATGTGCATATTTCAAATTTAGGCTTAGTAAAACCTGTTTTAGCGTTAGGGTTTAGTGGTTCGGCTGAAGATAGTGACAATATCAGAACAAGATACGGAGATAACATTACATAACATATCGGATGAGTGCCAGAAATTAATTAATACCAGAAGAGATAACATATGCATTAAAGAAAAATGTTACCTGAACTAATAAAATCAAGAGTTACTAAAATGAAAGACAGGAGAAAAACACTATGAAAGAAAAGGTCATTGCAAAGCATGAGGGAATTCGAATCATATAAAACGTAATTCGAATCATATAAAACGTAATTCGAATCATATAAAATGTAATTCGAATCATATAAAACGTAACTCGAATCATATAAAATGTAATTCGAATCATATAAAACGTAATTCGAATCATATAAAACGTAACTCGAATCATATAAAACGTAACTCGAATCATATAAAACGTAACTCGAATCATATAAAACGTAATTCGAATCATATAAAACGTAACTCGAATCATATAAAACGTAACTCGAATCATATAAAACGTAACTCGAATCATATAAAACGTAACTCGAATCATATAAAACGTAACTCGAATCATATAAAACGTAATTCGAATCACATAAAAGGTAAATGTTATTTCAGGAACAAACGGAGCAAAAACTTCAAAATATGTAGGAAAAATCTTCAAGAGCTTAAAAAATAAAATTCAGTTTTATAAAAAGTCACAAAAAATTCCTAAACATTTATTTGAATATAAACATTATTCTTAGCAGCATTTCTTAAATAAAATGGAACATTTATCGTCTTATAACTTACTTTTTTTTTCTTTAAATTTTCTATTTAGAATGAAAAAAGTTTTAAGGATTTACAAAATCTTTCATATTATTTAAGTTGCAATGAATTCGAAAATTCGTTTCAAGAAATTGAAGAGCGCGTTAAATCAAGGGGACATACCGCAAATAACTTCAACACGTGCTAAGTAAGGAAGTCCATGCCAATGAAAAAAACTAATGAAAAAGCAATAAAAATATAATAATGAAAAAGCAATAAAAATATAATAAAAAAAACGTTATACATAACATCGTAAGGCGAGGCAAATACCGCAATCAAATGCCGGAAATACACCGCATTCCACACGGTAACCTGAAAAAAAGTATTTTAGGACCACCGTATCCCAGTGATTTACAGTAATCTTATTTAAAATATCAATATTTTTTTTTAATATAATAATAATGTTATTTAATGGTGGAACATAAATGTGGAATTTGTTGACACGAAAATTGTTTTTTTTTGTTTTTGTTTTTTTTTTACACAGTGATCACCACTTATCAAGGCCCGGAAGCCACTCAGGGATAAGGGTTATTGCAAGTACATTACGTTAGTGAGGAGATTTGATGAAGTGTTTAATTAGGGGGGCGGTTCATTAGGAATTTGTTAACATTAGACTTGAAGACATCCAAGTTGTAGTCCGGAGGTAAGCAGGTAGACGGAACAGAGTTCCACAGGCGTGCAGAAAAAGAAAGAAGCTTTGTTCATGAAATCCGCGTTTTGATTTAGGCACAGATATAGAGTGGGGGAAATTTTTCACAGTGGATTCAGCTAGACGGGTGTTTTGCTGTATACGGGAATAACATTTATACAAATGACGAAAGATATGCGAATCTGAATTACGAATATATATATAAAAGTGAAAGGTATATTTTAGGAAGCAAACTAAAATTCGAAGTAGAATTTGATGCTAAAATAATACTTGGCGACAAAACGCATAAAACAAAGATTTATGTCATGTTAGAGAAAAATGCAAATTTGTTCGGAACTAATATAATAATTTTATTCAATTTATGGGAGAAGCCGATCAACACGTTCGTCAGAAGATTAAACGCGATGAGTATAGTAAAGTCAAAATAGAGTGCAAATTTTTTGGTATATTCTACATTAGAAGTAGCGTAGCTTAGTTGTATCAGAAGAGGAAAGACGGTGAGATAGGATTGATAAGTGTAAAAGAAGGTGTTAGAGATGAGGAGACGTCATTGAAGGAGCATGTTGTTAGAAGTGGGGAGTGGATGCTGCTGGGTTGTGGGCAAGGAAGTGAAAGTATTTGGGACCGAGGCTGAGTAGGTGAAATGTATGGACAGAGAAAGGCAGATGAATTGGGTTGGAAGAAAATGCACGGAAAGTTTTTCCAGAATGTAGCAGATGTGGCTGATGAAAGGTTATGGCAATGGCTTAGATCTGGGTATCTTGCTAAGAGTACTGAAGCTTTTGTTTGTGCAGAGCAAGAGCAGGCATTAGGAACGCGACTGTTAAAAGAGTGGTTCTATGAGAGGATGTTGCCGGATTTGCGAAAAGTCTTCCGAGTTAATTGCGTACCTTTCAGCTGGGTGTGGCGGATTGGCTCAGAGGGAGTGCCGCATGGGACTTCGGATATACTGGGAAGTTTGTAAGAAGTTTAAGGTGAAGTATGATTGTGGCATAATGGAGAGCGCCCCTTTTGGGAGAGTTGGGGGCTTCTACTTTAATAAACCTTGTGCCTAACTTGGTCTGCACTTCTGTGGATGCAAACACACACATTTCAGTGGGGACACATTTTTTAAAGGTTAAAACTATCGGCACACGAAGATTGACAGATGTTTGTGAATCCAGTGTACAGGGAAAGTTAAGCTATGTTTACATTATAATTTGAAAAACAAAATATGGCCGATGAAACATCTCTTTTCCTCCGCTCTCTCTCTCCCCCCCCCCTCTCTTAATGAAGAAAGAGAGAAGTAAATATAATTTTATTGTTTTTATTTAAAAAGTTGAAGCTTGGATTCTGGGATCGGCGGACGCGACATAGCGTGCGTCTGGTTTCATTTAGTATTTATAAAAGTATGCCCCTCATTGTTAAATGTTAAATAAATTATATATTTTTATAAAAATGCATTTGTTCGCTATTTTTGTATAAGCGTTAAATTCCAGCATGCCATTAATGCTGACGATGGAAAGATGCCTGTGATGACGCAATGAAGACAAGAAGCGACCTGTGCCAGCTGGTTATAGCCAATGACTTCTCGACCCATTGTGTTACTGTATCCATGTGCCTATTGTTTGATATCGTGTCTAACTTCTGGGGAGCTGGTTACCTTGCCAGGACGTTCCTCAACGAAATAACTCTCTCCGGGAAACGATAGTGTCATATGTTGGAAAGTCGTTGGAGGAGGTGCCTGATGAATTAAGAACAGGTTAGCGTGGCAATATAGTTATTATTAAATAAACATCTAAGAAAATTATTATTATTATTATCATTATTATTAAATAAACATCTAAGAAAATTATAAATGTGTGTGATGTCTTTATTAATAACGTTATCCAGTATTGAAGACGATAATTATAATAAGCACGCTAGTCAACTTTTTTTTTACAAGGTAGTCACCACTTATCAAGACCAGGAAGCCACTCGGGGATAAGGGTTATTGCGTGTACAGTAATCAATGGGATAGTATCGTAGTTATCGTTAGTGTTGGAGATTTGATAAAGTGTCTTACTTAAGGGGGCGGTTCATCATGAATTTGTTTATGTTGGACTTGAAGACATACAGGATGTAGTCAGGTGGGAAACAGGCAAATGGAATAGAGTTCCACAGGCGTGCACTTCTAAGAAAGAAGCTTTGTTCATGGAATCTACGTGTTGGCTTTGGCACAGATAAAGTGGGGAACATTTTTCATAGTGGTTTCAGCTAGACGAGTGTATTTCGTGAAAGATTGGTGAGGGGGCCTATAGATTTGAGCCCAGACGAGCACTTGCCATGGAAGTAACGATAAAACAAAGACATGCTCTCAAAATCAACTTGTTAATGTATCGATCGATAGAGTAGAAAGAAATTTCCGGCGTTACCCGAGTTTAGTGCAATAACATGCGTAACGTTCATGAGTACGTTTATTTTATAAAAGATGGAGTGTACCCTCTTTTATGCCTTCAACTATAAACTAAATATAGCTCATTAGGTTCCTAGTCATTATGGAGCGTTTACTTTGTTAGACACGGCGGTAGTTAGCGCAACCGTGCTGTTCCGTTAGGTCACGTTAACCTGGAATCTCCTCTGTGTCAATCGATGAACTGAATGTCTTTCCTTTTACATTTATTAGGCATCATTACCTTCCGTTTTCGTGCTCCATTCGCTTCCCTTTATTCAAATTTTCCCTTTCAATTACCTCTGTTAATATTAGCGCGTTTTCGTTTGAATTTAATATTATGACAGTTCGGTCAGCT
>NC_136516.1:7005000-7070000 GCF_053919585.1 Euprymna scolopes
GAAAACTCCCTTCTGATTATTGTTTAATTTTAAATTATGCCACAGAAAAATAATTTATGTCGATATTATATGGTACCTTTAATGAATCTAAAATAAAATTGATAGGGTATGGCATAAAGGTTTACTTCATAAGATCGCTAGCTATGGTATAGCTGGAAAAGTCTTCTCAATTATTAAATCATTTCTTTCTGATAGGTTCATAAGAGTAGTAGTTGAGGGGCAAAAATCAGAAGCTCACAGTATTAATGCCGGTGTCCCTCAGGGATCCATCCTGGGCCCAACTCTTTTCCTAATCTACATTAATGATCTTCCAAATCATATCCTTACATCATTTGTAGACATTTATGCTGACGACACTACCATTTATGGTACCACATCTAAGACAGTAAACGAGCAAGTTCTCTCCAATTCTCTCTCCTCTGATCTTGAGCACGTAGTACAATGGGGAAAGGAGTGGCTAGTTACTTTTAATGCATCTAAAACCAAGCTTCTCTCTTTACATCATCAACATTCTAATCAACATTTGTCATCAATTGAAATGAATGGCTCTCGTCTTCAGGAGGCCTCAAGTTTTGACAAGCTTCTGGGCTTGACCATTACTCCTGATCTTAAATGGAACACGTATATCAAATCTGTTGCCAAGGCCGCTGGAAAAATGGTGGGATCTTTCTATCGATCCAGTAGATATCTCACTGCTGATGCTATTCTCTACCTATATAAGAGCCAGGTACGTCCAAGGATGGAATACTGTTGCCACATCTGGGCAGGAGCTGCTAGAAAGGACTTGTCCTGCCTTGATAGAGTTCAAAATAGACTTCGTAGCCTCGTAGGAGATGTCCTTTTCTCCTCCTTGCAACCTCTATCTCACAGAAGAGATGTTGCGAGTTTGTCTCTGATGTATCGTTATTTTCATGGAAAGTGTTCAACTGAGCTTCAATCTTTGGTCCCCCCTCGCCAAACTTTCACAAGAAACACTCGTCTAGCTGTAAACACTATCAATAATTTCCCCCACTCTTTATCTGTGGCTAAACCTAAACGTAGATTCCATGAACAAAGCTTCTTTCTTAGAACTGCACGCCTGTGGAATTGTCTTCCGTTTTCCTGCTTTCCGGCTGACTACAATATGGTTGTGTTCAAGTCTAAAGTAAATAAGTTCTTGATGAGCCGTTCAATATAAGTTATTAAATTTACCAAATTTTCATTACTAATGATTACTATATTGACCAATTTCTACTGTACACTCTTTAACCCTTATCCTTGAGTGGCCTCTGGGCCTTGATAATGTGGTGATGCCTTTGTAAAAAAAAAAAAAAAAAAAAAAAAAAACAAACTCCTATCTTTACATCATCAACGCTCTGATCCCCATCTGGCATCAATTGAAATGGATGGCTCTCGTCTAGGAGAAGTCCCGTGTTTTGACAAACTTCTGGGTTTGACCTTTACTCCTCATCTGAAATGGAACACGTACATCAAATCTGTTGTCAAGGTCGCTGGAAAGATGGTGGGATCCTTCTACCGCTCCAGAAGATATCTCACTACTGATGCAATTCTCTATCTATATAAAAGCCAAGTACGTCCAAGGATGGAATACTGCTGCCATATCTGGGCAGGAGCTGCTAAAAACAGCCTATCCTGCCTTGACAGAGTACAAAATAGACTTCGTGGCTTAGTGGATGATGCCCTTTTCTCTTCCCTGCAACCTCTCTTCCATAGAAGAGACGTTGCGAGCCTATCGTTGTTTTATCGTTATTTCCATGACAGGAGCTCGTCTGAGCTCCAATCTCTGGTCCTCCCTCGCCAATCTTTCACGAAAAAAATTCGTCTAGCGGAATCCACTGTGAAAAATTCCCCCCACTCTTTATCTGTGCTTAAATCAAAACGTAAATTCCATGAACAAAGTTTCTTTCTTAGAACTGCACGCCTGTGGAACTCTGTTCCGTCTACCTGCTTCCCAACTGACTACAACCTGGATGTCTTTAAGTCCAACGTTAACAAATTCCTAATGAACCTCCCTCTTAAGTAAACACTTCATTAAATCTCCACACTAACGTACTGTACTTGCAATAACCCTTATCCCTGAGTGGCTTCCGGGTCTTGATAAGTGGTGACCACCGTGTAAAAAAAAAACCTCTTCATTTATGGTGATAAGAATTTATGTTACTAAGAAAAATATATAAAATGGTGATGTACACTCGGGCTTGAACAGGGGATCATTAGATCTCTAGTCGAATGTTCTACTATTAAGCTAAATCTCCAGGCTATACTGAATGCGTTTTATAAAGAAGAAATGAATTGCTTAAATTTTATTATCTCCCTTGCTGGTGTAACGTAAAACATTTCCATGTAAAAACTATTTTCTTTTATCTATAAGGGAGAAAGATCTGTAAGATCGATTTTTTCGATTTTCGATACTTATCAGATTAATTGCTGTACTAAACATATCTAAAAACACCGCCAGACATATAAATTGCTTTTGTGTGCATTTGCAACAGAAAAGTGCAGCTGTTTCGAAACCAATGAGGATGAAAGTCACACACACAAAATAATCATTAATAGATAATTTAAATCATAACTATCATTGTTTGTCTTTGCCCTCTATGAAACCAATAGATTTTCTCCTTGGTGTAACTTGACTGCTACTTTTTTAACAGTTCAAACCTCTCGGAAGTTGTTTAGTTCCTTCAAAGAATAAATAAAACAAAAAAAAAACAAAGAAATAACAATTCCATTCGACGTTATTTAGGTGCGAATGAAATGCATTTATTCATGGTTCTAACAAAACAACGCATTTCATTATCTTTCAAAAGTCTTTTCGTGTACGCATGTGTTTTACAGCGCTTTGCCATGTAACATGTGCTTTTCAAAAGCCTCTGTCCCCGTCACTTTACATCGGCCCTAGCCAGCGCTTTCTCGTCCTCGATTTTACATGTCCATCTTCACCGGTTACACTTTTCTTCTCTTTTTCGACGATGTGTATTCTTTTTTTTTCTCTCTATCTTATTTCTGTGACGTCAGCGCGTGCATACTTGCTAATTTGCATACGTCTTTTACTGCCTGCTATTTTTAATATTTTAGCAGAAGTCATATAAATAAAAATTATACATCTGATATTCTAATTCCTAGGCTTTGTGTACTGAAGGTCGTTTTGATATAATCTTGAACCTGTGGAAGAATAGTAAATATGAATATTATTTACCTGACATGTCCACGTGTATAAAGCAACAAACTTGGAATTTTCAAAACAAGAAAATGTTTAAATTATGATTTTTGACAGATCATATTCGGCAAAAAGTTTTACATAAGTGTAATCGAAGTCAAATTAATCAGGTAAATCACAAAGGTCAAAGGTCAACAAAAACGACCAATAACATACAAAAAGTGGTATTTTTTTACAAGGTAGTCACCACTTATCAAGCCCCGGAAGCCACTCGGGGATAAGGGTTATGGCGTGTACAGTACGTTAATATTAGAGATTTGATAAAGTGTCTTACTTAAAGGGGGCGGTTCATCATGAATTTGTTGATGTTGGACTTGAAGTCATCCAGGTTGTAGTTCGGTGGGAAACAGGCAAACGGAACAGAGTTCCACAGTCGTGTTTTTCTAAGAAAGAAGCTTTGTTCATGGAATCTACGTTTTGGTTTTGGCACAGATAAAGAGTGGGGGAAATTTTTGACAGTGGTTTCAGATAGATGGGTGTTTTCCGTGAAAGATTGGCGAGAGGGGACCAGAAATTGGAGCTCAGACGAGCACTTGCCATGGAAGTAACGATAAAACAAAGACAGGATAATAGCCCGTAATAAATAAAATTAATAAATAATACTTATCTCAATGAGTTCCAATTAAAAATAACTTTCTTCTCAACCTAATACTTTGCTCTACTCACGTACAGAGCACTGTTGAATTAAATACTGAATTATATACCTTATAAAATATTATGTGGATACATAAACTATATATATATGTGTGTGTGTGTGTGTGTGTGTGTGTGTGTGTTAAAGAGACTAGTAACCCATCAGTCATCAGTACGAAACTGTTTATGATGCCAGGAGCATTTTGGAAAAGCATTTAACAGCAATCACAGTAAATTGTTAACAAATAAACGCAGGTTGATGGGCAGAACTGCTGGCGGGAGTCTCATCTCAAATCTTTGTCGAAAAAAGAAAACTAAAAAAAAAAAAATACGCCATTTAGTCTCGAAGAATTGCCTTCAGAAGTGCCCAGGTGTGATTTGAATGATGTCGACTTCGCTATTACATCGTTTTACCCCTGAACCGCGTCCGAAGGCATTTTGGAGAAAGAATAGATAAAATGAAGATTCGGAAAATGGCCGCTAAAACAAATCCAAAGAGAAATAAAAACGAACGGTTTTTTGAAAGCTACGTCCATTAAAATTATGCGTTCAGTGATAATAAAAAAATTGTGTTTTAAAACTCAGCGTATAAGAAGAACAAAAATTGTAGTTAAAATATTGGCGTGGAATAGCAAATCTCTATCTCTGCCTCCTCCCCTCTTTTTACACCCTCTCTCTTACTTACTGCATATATATATAGTCATCCACACACAGTACTGTTTTGTTGTATCACAACTTATCAGTGCGGCTAGACATACACCTTTCCCCAGCCGTGGATCGAACCTACAACCGTCGCATTGACAGTCGGCAGCTCTTATCATCAGGCTACGAATCAGTGCTGTAAATATTTCTCATCGAGTGTATATTAAATCCACTACCGCCCGTTGCAACAGTGCACTAAATGCTCTTTAATTATACAAACTCTCTAGAGTTCTATCTGCTCTTTCCTTTTAATAGTCTTCGTTTTCTTTACAGTTACGTAAAGTTCGGTATTTGTATATAGCCTTCTACACAAAGAGACTACTTCCGTTCACATTACAACATTGTCGTATTGAAATCCAATGTTGACAATTTTCTTGCTGTAAACCCTCCCCACAATACTGTGCGCGGACCAAATCGACACTCATACTAACTGAATTGAATCGGCTTCCTCTAAAGGCACAACGTCATGCGAATATAAAATTCATAAGGTACTCCAGTTGCTTCGATATACTGTCAGAGTAGATAAATATGTTAGGATTTTATATATATTTATATATTTTATGCATACTATATATAATCAGACATGTTTCAGCTGTTATTTTACTCGGAATCCTATGTCGCCAATCCTTTAGTTTCATCTGGCTCTCAGAAATTTCCTTCCCCCTATTCGTTCCTTGCACTTAGCAGAATTTCCATTTGCAGGTTTTACTTGCAAAACCTATCAACTATTAGACACATTACAACGTGGGTGCTTCACTGTAGCCTACAACAACAGCGGTTTTCAGATTTTATGCCTACTTATCATAACCCGTCGCTATAAACAATCCAACCTGGTTAATCCGATTCCTTTTTAATCCTCTCATAATATTCTTCATCATTTAACCGATTATGGTTTCATATATTAAATTCTTATTAAAGAGTGGACTTTAGATTTGATAAGTTTTGACTCATTATAGAAAATAGTGATGAATCGACGAAAAAGCTATATTCTATTTATAAATGACAAACCGACATTTTACGATGTGTTTTCAATAAGTTTCCGTATGTTTTTTTTTCGTACAGATATTCTAAATTGTCGTAGACTGTTTAAAATTCAATATGGTATTTCTATACATCTTATGAGATTGCTGACCAACGATTATAAGTTAAGATTCAAATGAACAGCTACAGCAGGAATTCGAATACACCCTACTAAAGCTTGTTATCACAGCTGGTGCATTTCAAAAATGTAATCTGGGCGTGTAAACGAACGATATGCAATAAAATTCTGTGTTAAACTTGGAAAAAATTCCACAGAAATTCATAGAATGCTTCAGACTGCTTTTAGACCATCTTACATGAATCGAGCACCGGTTTTGAAAGTTGCATAAGAGATTCAAGGAAAGCAAGGAGTCTGTAAGGGATAATTGAAGGTTTGGGAGGAATATATACATCAGAACACTAGAGGTACTTGGCAAAATAAAAGAATTTCATCGATATGAACCGTCGTTTCTATCGAGACACTAAATTCACAGTTTTATGTCAATGTGGGAACTCTACACATACAATTATTTGCGAGGAACTGAAGATGTAGCATATTTACGCCAAGTTTGTCTCAAGGGAGTTCAGAGACGATCTCATATTTCATCAAGGTTAAGAACACGACAGTTCCTCACCTATCTTATAGATAAGAACTTGCTACCTGTTACTTTTGTTTTTTTTTTTTCTTAAGCTCAAGGCAAACCTTAGATGCTGTCGTTATGAGACAATTGAGGAGATTAAAGAGGCTACGACGAGAGCCATTGATACGCTCACACAAGAGGGCTTCTATTGGATTTTAAAGAACTTGTTGGAACGGTACAACAAGTGCGTTGTAGACGGAGGAGATTACATCGAACGGGACTTGAGTTCCATGTGTGTACTATCAATAAAAGTGACCATACAAAAAGTCTGGAAACGTATTGAAGGAAACTCGTATATTTTAACATAAGCGTGGCCGAGAATTAACAACTGTTAATTTAAAATACTTGTTAGACTAATGATAAAGACTTGCTAAACTGCTGCAGTGAAGAGCGACCCTTTCTTCTAATATAAAAACTCTGCAGTTAATGATAAAAATTCTATTTCATATTTAACCTTAAATTACAACAGAATGTTATTTAAATTTAGTGTAACAAGCCTTCGAAAATGCGATTTCAAAATAGAATCTATAGATCAATAAAATGAAAAATAAAATGTGACACACTATTGGAAATGCTAATTAAAAGTTAATCATGACTAGGGCTGGGACAACAGCGTATTCTTTTCATCGTTTTGACTAACGAGTGCGCATCCGCTCATATCTTATATGCTTTTATATAGAGTGATGTGGTTCTCGGTTGATTAACTGTGTCTAACTGTGTCGGATATATACTCGAGAGTCACAAAAATGTAAAGAATATGCTGTTGTCATAGCTTTAGTCATGGCATACAGACATAAGTGCTATTTGAAACGAAACCAATAAAAATGCTATTTCAAGGTTAAGTGTGAAAAATTCAATCATTATATAATATTTCAACCCAAGCCCGACTAATAAAATGCTATCTCAAATCTAAGCATGCTAAGAAGATGAAAATTATCGTGTAACAGAACGCGTACAAGCGCGTGGGAAAATATCAGCCGGAGCTGTAGGATAGCTGGCTAGCGAAGATATTAGTAGCAGCAGCCGAGAAAGCACTTATGCAAATTAGAAATTGTGAGGTTGCTTGCTTGAAAAATAAAGAAAAACTACTCCATGTAGTCGGAGAGAAGCAAAGTGCACGCGTAAAGTCGAAGACAAGAAGTGACTGGCTACGGTACGCGTGTAGTAAAGTAGAGAGAAGAACGCCGCCAAGCCAGAGAGTGTGTGGCCCTGTAGTGGTGCCGAAAGACTTTTAAGCTGGTGTTGGAACGGCAGGGTTTTGTTAATCTCACGGCAAGCGAAATGAACGGTTAGAAAAGCACAAGAAGCAGGCATTGTTTGGAAAGTCATGGTAATAAATGCCTTTTGCTAAAACAGAAAGAAAAGCCAAGTCGTTTACGACATATCGTCGGGCGGCCTGCTATTATAGCTATATGCATACTCTCTGGGTAAGTCTATTATTACTAAACAGCTTTGGTCAAAATTATGGAGCACCAATGAAAAATCGGAATTGATTCAAACTTATATATTTAAAAGTTAAAAAATAGTGGAGTAAACATTAATAAAGCTATTTTAAAAACAATCAATATTTGCCGTGTCCTAATTTTGCTTTTATAAAAGGTTTATTATTGGCTAAATTTTTCCAGGTTTTAACATCTATTTTCTGCGAATATTCACGAAGTTTTTATGAACATTTGTGTATTCTCACTTTTTCCCCCTAGATGGGATCCAAAAGTTCCAATAGGACATAGGTCTGATGATTGATGGAGCTACTTCATAACTATAACCCTTTTTTTTTCCTCAAACCACCCCATTGAAACTTTTGATGTCTGGCGTAGGGCTTGGTCTTCTTAGAAAATTACATCACATGAAATGTTATTATTAGTCAAACAATTTGATAAACCTGGTTCAGCAAGTTAGTATAACTGTGGAGTTTACTCTGGCTATACATATGTAAAACAGTCCCTGCAGAAGCCATCAATCGCCAAACCATTACGCTACTTCCTTCAAGTTTGACAAATGGAGCCACACAAACAGGATGTAATGCCTCTCGTTCCTTACGGCAAACAAAAACTGCGGCAAAGATGCCAGAAATCTGATGAAAAAAACACTTGCTAAAATGTTTGAATAGATGTTATGGACGCTTATTCACATAAAATTTTCAATTGTTCCTTTCAATTTTTAGGAAATAGAAGCTTTTAACGTACATCAAAATTACTTTTGTCAGACCAAACAATTTTGGCCTAATTATGAGGTGTCCAATTCTCGTGTTTTTTGCAAATACCAGTCGTTTTTTCTTGTTGGTCCGAGATAAGTATGGCTTCTTCTTTGTTTTGTATCTTTTAATCCCGATTCTAATAACCTTCTTTCCACTGTTCGAGCTGATATGTTGTTTTAATCCTCCCTAAGTTAAGGGGCAAGCTCTAAAGAATTTTTCTTCCTATCTGAAAGAGATGTTCGTTTAATAGCTCTGTCTTTCCTGGTAGTTGTAGACTTTTTATGGTATTGTCCTTTTTTTTATTTTTGAAAGGCTTTGTTTTTCTTGTATCTCTTAATCGTTGTTTGAACTTCCTTCCTTTAACATTTTGTCTTCCTGGTAATTTCTACCTGAGAACACCATTCACCAGGTAAAGCAACAAGTTGTTCTTTTTTGATCCCCGAAAGTTGCTCTTTTGGAGGCATTTTCAATTAAATTTACTATTATAGCACTGGCAGTAATCAAATATTACCTGAAAAATGATAAACAACTTTAAGTATGAGAATGAATCATTTTAAATATTGGAATGTATTTAGTATGGAACTTTCGAAACAGGCTTTAAAGCAAATAAATACTACAATCTACTGTTAAATATTTTACTCTCAAATATTCACTGTATAATTCCTAACCTTTAATATGTAGGTTTAAACAATTATCTAAGTTTTTTTTTATGAGTGCTCCATAATTTGGATCATAGCTGTACGTATATCACCTTAATTAATAACATGTGTCCATTCAAACTGCGTATTTTCTTCTATTTCAAACTTAAGGCTGAGTGATTTTGCGGCCGATGAACAGCGCCACCTATACGATAGTGATGTCACATCTGAATACAGGCTTGATAGAAAGCAACACTTGATAAAAAGGGTCGATTTAATAAAGACGAATGGAAGAAAAATGAATGACATGGAAAAAAAATGGCCCCCAATTGCGATCGAGTGAAACGCTGAACAATTTAATTACTGAAAACATCGGGAAAAATTGCTTGCGATTTTTGTTTCGTTTATTTTTATATCGTTTGTATAAAAAAAAATGCCATTTATATTTCACTGCAAGGCATCTGGACAAATCTTTCTTTACAGGCCAAACATGCTAATTATAATCATCTCGCTAAGCTTAACACTCATGAATTCGTCACGTGTGCAATGTGAATCTAGTCACACTGATTAGTCTTTAACAATATAGTAGCAGTCTGTGGATAACTTCACCGCGTGTTTGAGATACGGCTGAATACTAAACAACAATATGACCATCATAATCCTAATTAGCCAATGTTTGCTGCTCGTGATTGTATGGGATTTGGTGACTCAAATCAAAATTAGGAAAGATACTTCAGCTGAAGGAATTTGAGATTGATAATAATATTCTGATACTTATATTGTTTCGCTAATCAAACTTCGAGAGTGTTAGTGAGTTATTGTTTTGTGTTTTTGTCACGGCAGATGTGAAGGTTTCAAATTTTGCTGGCGTGAGAAAATTATGATGGAACATTACTTAATATACACAAATGGTTTTATCCAATTGGCCAAATATGGCACATGTAACCCCCCCCCTCTTTGAGTAGAGCACTGTCGTAAATAATCTCACCCGCTGCCTAATTGGCTGAAAAAGGTGAGGCTTGCTGTTTGTTTGTAAACAAGCGGTAAGAGAACTATAAAAATGGTGGAAAAATGTTTGTTTAAAATAGACATTTGTCGAAGTTATTTGCAACCGTCTTCCCCGTGAGTCGATGGGTAGAACTGCTAGCTGTCAACACGATGGTTCTAGGTTCAATCCTAGGCTTGTGAAAGGTGCTGGTCTAGCGACACTGATGATTGTGATACAATTAAACAGTACTGTATATTGATAACTACAAATATATATAAACTATAAGCATATAAGCACCCCCCTCCGACCTTTCCCCCTTGTTCCCTTCCTCTATTTTCAGCTCTTCTCGCACCCCTCCCCTGACATCATTCACCCTTTTATACTATCATAACGAATATTTATGTAAAAGTCTGAGGAAGCTACAGACGGCCAAAAAAAAACAGCCGGGCAGCTGAAACAATAATGTAACTTAACAGAAAGATACGGTAATAAAAAATAAAACGCATATTTGCTCTACAACAGTATTGAGCACTTACTTCAGTTTTTATTAATTACTATTTCTACTAAATATATATATATATATATATATATATATAAACTGAATTTTTGAAATACTTTCTCATTCCACATTGTGTAATACTGTAAAATTAACGTCAATATGAACACTATTATTGGAGCTCAATATATACAGGATTAAGCACTAGTATAAAAGAAAATTTAGAGTTGAATTTCACACATTAAAAAATTAAGAGAATTTCTTTAAAACAGAGAATCCATGAAATCGATGGATTAAAGAAAAGCTTTAACCCGTGTATTCTTTGTTTAAAAAATATTTCTCGTATTATTTTAATTTATTGAATTTAACATAAAATATTCACACACATATATATATATATATATATATATATATATATATAATACTAGCATTTCAGCCCGGCGTTGCCCGGGTGTTTGGAGGTGTATGCTGAGCAAAAAAAAAAGAGTAAATTTTTTTTTAATTTGATCCCTATTATGACCCCTTAAAATTTATAGTTTCGGGCTCAAATCACTTTATTAAGTTAGATCCAGGTTCAAGGACCTTATATCTAAAATTTCAAGTGTCTAGACCCAAAATTGTCGGAGGAGTTTGGTAGAGTTCTTAAAGGTCAAATCGTTGAAATTTGACCCCTTAACAGCCAAATTTCTGGCTGACACCCGTCACATCGATTTTCCCAAATCTCAGTACCCGGTATTTCAAATTTCGAGTCTATAGACTAAAAATTGACAGAGTTATTGCGTAGGGAAATGTACACAGACAGACAGACAGACAGACACGTTCACTTTTATAGATATATATAGATAGATAAAGCTCAATGTGTGTGGGGGGGTCACGAATAAGTTCCTATATGGTTGACTATTATATCAAATATAATGATAGAAGATATATTGAGACACAGGAATGGATATGTTTGATCTGGCAGAACGTAGGTTCATTAAAATTGTGGAGTCTGCGTTCGCGCCTGGTCCACAAAGTAAGAAAATAAAAAATTTAAAAATTAAAAAAAAAACGTTTACGAGTGTTTTTGATATAGATGTACATAATAATACTTTGATAAGTATGTTTTAACTTAAATATGGATGGTATAATAGAATTGTGGGATCTGCGTTCGCGCCTGCCTTCCATAGAATGGAAATAGGCACAAACTTTAATAAAGACTTTCGTATCTATCTGCGTAAGTATACTTTGATGATTATGTTTCAGTTTGAAGAAATATGGTATAATAAAATTATGGGATGTTCGTTCGCACCTGACCTCCATAGAATGGAAATATGTCACAACGTTTAACAAGGTTTTTTAATATAGATCCACAGAATATTGTGATAAGTGTTTCAGTGTCAACAGGTATGGTATAATAAATCATGGGGTTTATCTAATTCATTTTTACGTTCATAATATTTTGCTTTGGTTTTGATACCCCCAAATTCGAAGCTATCTCTTTACAACCCTTCCTTTTCATAACTTATCATACTTTTTTATAAATCTGAGTCCATTTTCTGTAGACTGTTTTTGAACCCAGTCAACGACTGGTACTTTTGCTAGTATATATATATATATATATATATATATATATATATATATATATATATATATATATATATATATATGAAAGAAAATAATTAATAAAACATGTTTAAAAATACTTTGAAAAAGAGTTAAAAACATATTTCATCTGAAAAGGAAACACTTAATAAGTGGATAGTCCTTAATCCGTGGAGTTTCGAAGAAATATTTTCCTTTTAATCAGAGGGTAGGAATTAGCAAAATGCGGGGTCGGATTTTGATGAAACTGCAAGTAAATCAAAGATTTTCTTGATGAGAAAAAGTGAAGCAGAGGGAATATGGTGACGAAAAAAGTGGTTTCACGTGAATGGATAGTCTGGTGAAAGGTAAATTATCCAATGACGGTAAAATCCAAAAATATAAATCCAAGAAAGTTAATTAAATTTCCTTTCGCACAAGTAAAATCCAAGGAAATCACGTAATTGGTAGATGGTCAAAAATAATCCAGAAGGTCGAAATCCGTGGAATAATTCACAAATCTGTACACGGAAAAGGAGAAACAAATTCCAATAATATTAATAAAAGAAAAATAAGATATGCGTTTTATATATATATACGAGCAAATGTACCCGTCGTTTACTCAGTTCAAAACAGCCTACAGAAAATGGACACTGATTTATGAAAGTATGATAGGTTATGAAAAGAAAGGGTTGTAAATTTGGGTTGATTTGGGGGTATCAAAACCAAAGCAAAATATTATGAAATGAACAAAAAAAAAATAGATAAACCCCATAATTTATTATACCATACTTGTTCACACTGAAACACTTATCACAATATTCGGTGGATCTATATTAAAAAAAAAAACTTGTTAAACTTTGTGACATATTTCCATTCTATGAAGGTCAGGTGCTAACGAACACCCCATAATTAATTTATGTATTTTTACACAGGCATCACCACATTATCAAGGTCCAGAGACCACTCGAGGATAAGGGTTAAAGAGTGTACAGTAGAAATTAGACAATATAGTAATCCTTAGTAATGGAAATTCGGTAAATTTGTTAATTTATATGACACGACTCATCAAGAACGTTTTTACATTAGGCTTGAAGACAACCATATTGTAGTCAGCCGGAAAGCAGGAAAACGGAAGACAATTCCACAGGCGTGCAGTTCTAAGAAAGAAGCTTTGTTCATGGAATCTACGTTTAGGTTTAGGTACAGATAAAGAGTGGGGGAAATTATTGATAGTGTTTTCACCTAGACGAGTGTTTCTTGTGAAAGTTTGGTGAGGAGAGACCACAGACTGAAGCTCAGTCGAACTCTTTCCATGAAAATAACGATATATCAGAGACAAACTCGCAACATCTCTTCTGTGATATAGAGGTTGCAGGGAAGAGAAAAGGACATCACCTACGAGGCTACGAAGTCTATTTTGAACCCTATCAAGGCAGGACAAGTCCTTTCTAGCAGATCCTTCCCAGATATGGCAACAGTATTCCATCCTTGGACGTATCTGGCTCTTATATAGATGGAGAATTGCAGCAGCAGTGAGATATCTACCGGATCGATAGAAAGATCCCACCATTTTTCCAGCGGCCTTGGCAACAGATTTGATATACGTGTTCCATTTAAGATCAGGAGTAATGATCAAGCCCAGAAGCTTGTCAAAACTTGAGGCCTCCTGAAGATGAGAGCCATTCATTTCAATTGATGCCAGATGTGGATTAGAATGTTGATGATGTAAAGAGAGAAGCTTGGTTTTAGATGCATTAAAAGTAACCAGCCACTCCTTTCCCCATTGTACCAGGTGCTCAAGATCAGAGGAGAGAGAATCGGAAAGAACTTGGCCGTTTACTGTCTTAGTTGTGCTACCATAAATGGTAGTGTCATCAGCATAAATGTCTACAAATGATGTAAGGATATGATTTGGAAGATCATTAATGTAGATCAGGAAAAGAGTTGGGCCCACGATGGACCCCTGAGGGACTCCAGCATTAAAACTGTGAGCTTCTGATTTTTGCCCCTCAACTACTACTCTTATGAACCTATCAGAAAGAAATGATTTAATAATTGAGAAGACATTCCCAGCTATACCATAGCTAGAGATCTTGTTAAGTACACGTTTATGCCATACCATATCAATGGCCTTAGATATTTCAAGAGAAATTGCCCTACAAAGGTTGCCTCCGTCGGGAGATTTGCTAATCCTATGAGATATAACCGTAAGCATATCTGCTGTAGATCTAGCAGAACGGAAACCATATTAAGTGTCACTAAGAAGGTTACCTCTGTTGAGATGGTTGATTACTTCTGTATCTAACACAGATTCCAGCAACTTACTCATGACGCACAGGAGACTTATAAGCCTGTACTGAGAGGGAGATGAGCGATCACCTGAATTCTTAAATACAGGGCATACTGATGAGATTTTCCAGGGTGATGGGAAGCTATTCTCCTTAAGACAACGGTTAAACAGTTTTGTAAGTATGGACGCTAGTTCTAGTTGAAGTTTTTTGAGCACTATAATTAAAATACCGTCAGGGCCGGTTGCTTTACTGCAATCAAGGTTTTTGATTAGCTTGGCAACATCACGTACAGATTTATGTATATCACATAGCGTGTTCTCTGATACAGGAGGAAATATAGGGGGTTGGCGGCCTTGGTCGCAAAGGGTAGAATTAGCTGCAAAATTCTTGGCAAAGAGTTTGGCTTTGTCTGATGCTGACGAGATTACCTCAGGCCCATTGATGATAGTTGGGATAGAGCACACGCTTCTGTTCAGGATTCTGTTTGCTATTTGCCAAAACTGGTCGGAGCCAAGCCGCTGCTCAGCTACTTTGGACTTGACGGACTGAAGATGCAACTCTCTTGCGTTCTTTATTACTTTCTTGCTGGCAATCCTGAAAGCGGCTTTAGTTTCCATACAGTTATTACGTTGGAAGCAGTGGAAAAAGTGATTTCTGTGCGCAATGGCAGCAGCACATTCTGGAGAGAACCATGGCTGGCTGTTAGGTTTTTGCTGGAACTTTTTCGAGGGTATGAAACGGTCTATACCTACAATTAACCATTCCGTCAGGTCTGATACTATAGAGGACACATACTTTTTAAACATGGAACGCAGAGGTAGATCCGATATAAATGTACGGACGCTATCCCAGTCAGCCTTAGTGTATCGATATACTGTACGATAGAGAAGTACGTCAAATACCTTAATATATACATCTCACTGCTATTTTTAAAGCGCTTCATTGTCTGTTTATTTATAAATAAAAAGCTTCGCATTATGTTAAGCAATATATATATATATATATATATATATATATATATATATATATATTGCCAGATGAGAACTTCTAATTTTAACCAACTATTTATCTGAAACATTCGCATGTCCAGTGTCGGGACCATGTACATTTGTTTATATTAATAAAAATATATGTTGCGTTTCTTTTATTGAGCACTCTAAATAGCCTCGTTAGATTCATTAGTTTTCACTCTTGAATAACATTAACTTCATATATATACATATGCATATATATGCATATATAGATGACTACTTTATTTATTCACATAAATTAATATACGAAAGTATAATTTTATGAATAAACTTTAAGCATTTACTTTAACAGTGCTCAATACATATGTAGAGCTAGGTTGTAAGTTATAAAAATATATATGTCAATTAAGCTACACAGAATATTCCGCGTTTCATCCTGCGTGGATATATGGCAATTAAGCCTGATGAATCCACGCGTGGACTCATCAGTCTTAATTGCCATATATATTTTTATAACTTACGATATACATATATATATATATATATAAATATTTATATATATTTATATATATACTTATATATATATATACAGGTTTTTCTATTGATATGTTGTTTAATTGTTCTTGTTACATATGCGTGTGTTCATCGAGAATGAGTCCATGTACTAGAGCGAGAAATAAAGAGAAAAGGATGCGCTGATAGTAAATCCACTTGAAAATAGGCACATCAATCGTCCTCCTTCGATCACATCTGAGCTGGAAAAACTTGCCAGGTTTCAAATAATTTCGACTTTTGTCTGGCCTCTGCGTCTTGATTGGTCAAGCAAAACCCGCGAACAACCTCCCATCCCCAAGCAACACACCCTCTATCGTTACACCTTAGACTACGTGTTCGTTTCAAACGAGATAAAAGAAAGGGAACACTGGACGAAATTCTTGGACGATTCGCCGGAAGCCAAACAAATGTTTTTAGCTTTACATAGGAGGGCACGTTTAACTACACAATCTGATATATACGAGCGAATGAAGTTTGTAATAGACACAAAAGAAGACAAACACACACTCAATTCCATGCCTACTTTATTATAAAGATAAATGTATATTCATTTATTTACTTATACATCGTCCATGGATATATACTCCATTATATGGCGAACACAATTGCATATTTATATCCTCATATATATCATAAATACCAACGTACATTTATCTATATGTTTAAATACCCGCCAATCTATGAGAAAAATCGATGCATACGAGTCGCTTTCAATAATTTTCCAGACTTATTTTGCGATTAAAATTGTCACTTGAAAACTTAGTATTTTACTGTTATAAATATTATGAGATGAATGACTTATTTTTATGATTTCTTGCTAAAAATGAACAGCTACAGAAGGAATTAGAATACACCCCACTAAAGCCTGATTGTCACAGCTGGTGAATTTCAAAAATGCAATCTGGGCGTAGGGACAATTTAGAAGAACGATATGCAATAAAAATTCTGTTTTAAACTTGAAAATAAAAGCCAGCGAAATGTATAGAATGCTTAATTAATAAATCCAGCATCAGTTTTCGAATGGCATAAGAGAATAAAGAAAGTAAGGGAGACTGTGAAGGAGGAGTAAGGAAGTCAGAAAATCAGAGTTGATTGGCCAAATAAAAAATTTCATAGATATATATATTTATATACACAATAATGCACAGTTTGATGTGAGTGCTGGAACTGTGCGCACAATTATTCGCGAAGAACTAAAGGTACGGAAGATTGCTCCATCCTTGTCACAGACTATTTGACTAAGAGTGGCATCAAGGTAGTTCCTCACCCTCCCTATTGTCCCGACTTTGCTCCATATGACTTTTGATTATTCCCTAAGTTAAGGGTAAACCTTAGAGGTTGTCGTTATAAGCCAGTTGAGGAGAAGAAAGAGGTCATAACAAATGTCATAGATAGGCTCACAGGAAGGGATTTCTATGAGGCCAGAAGTTGTTAGAACGGTACACCAATTGCATTGCAATCGGGGGAAATTACGTCGGAGGGGACTGGAGTTTGGTTTGTGTACTATCAATTAAAGCGCCTGTAAAAAGGCTGGAAACTTATTGGAGGCACCTCGTATATATTTGTACTAAGTGGGGCGATGTAATTGTCACCCTAGCAAAAATGATATGATTCCTTTCCCTTTGATGAAAATCCGTTTTCTCTTTTATTGCAAACCATCAACTATTTGGCCAGTTGTGTAAAAATTCCAAGAGCGATAAAAGGTTTCTATCATGTCTGAAAGTGACACAATGTTAAACGATCGAGATCAGAGATGCGCAGTGTACAACTCATGTTTTCTACCGATCCAAGTTATAAAAATAGGAACATTGCCAGCACACTAAAAATGGAAATCCGGATGGTTCAACGCTTTAGTGCACTATGCATTGGACGGCCCTTCCAGCCACGGTTATGGATTTGGTGTAGTTTAAGATTATAGACACATCATGCCACATTACATCTTCGAATTAGGCTTGAAAGTCAACAGCAAAGTGTAACTGGATGTGCTGAAGCGCGTGGTGTCATCATATGCAATCAAATAGCCGCTACGTCGTAAGATTTTCGTGGATGTCCGGACGAAACCACCTAGGACTACACTTGTAACTGTGCTGACATTACGGTCTTTCTCGTACAGCATCTTAACGGATGGAGGTCTGGTTTTCACACGTTGTTATATATATATATATATATATATATATATATATATATATATATATATATATATATATATATATATAATATAAAGCTGAACGTCTGTGCGTGTGTCTGGTCACGAATAGGCTCCTATATGACTGATTATTATAGCAAACTGATCACATATAATGATAGAAGATGTATCGAGACACATCTATCTGTATGTTTGATCTGGCATAACGATGATTCATTAAAATTGTGGGGTCTTCAGAATGAGTGTCACGACCGTATGCCCTTCTCATTCTGCGCCTCCTTTTCCCCCGATCTGTACCCACTGGACAAGCTTGTTCGGTCATACGTCGAGAACATCATAAATATGACCTCCCACAACATCAAAGCCACCATATCGGACCATCCGCAGAGCACCCGCCGGCGCTTGTGGAAAAGGCATGCTCCCAGTTCCGTAACTGTGACGAGGCGTTGTTTGAGGCTGAAGGCAGCTACATTGAATAAATATCATTTCTACGACATAATCAAGTTATCCAAATTGATTTTTTCAATAAACGTTTTAAAATAAAACTGTAGTGTTGTTTTCTTTAGGACAAGAATTTTATCATTCCACCATATATATATATATATATATATATATATATATTAAATTTATTTATACAAACATCGACGGCTACATATGTGCATACATACTTCTGTAATCACCCGTTATTGGAGAGATTACGTCTTCAGGTACATATACAAAAACATGATTACAGAAACATGTATGCACATATGTAGCCATCAATGTTTGTATAAATAAGCATAAGCCTGAAGAGTCCTAGAGTAGATGAAACGCGGAATATCCAGTGTAGCTTAATCGCCATATATATTTTATAACTTACTAACTAGCTCTACCTACGTATTGAGCACTTTTGAAGTAAACACTTAAAGTTTACGCATAAATTTATACTTCCGTATATTAATTTTATCTGAGTTAATGAAGTAGTTATATATATATATATATATATATATATATATATATATATATATATATATATAACCACAGACACTAGTTTTTCATGCATGCGCAATCTTCAATATAGTATTATACATCTTTTATCCTGCTCTCTGGTATTGAAGCCCTAGGAAAGCAAGGATTTGAATGGGAAAGCAAAGTGAATAAAGGTGTAGAAGACTTAGTGGGATTCTTTCAAATAGTAGACGCTTTATAGAAACACAAATCTATATAATTATAAAACTCAAATTATCTTGTAACGATGTATGTAACCCACTTTCCGGTTTACGACATCCTGTTGCGCATGCGCGCATGACCTGCGCACTGAAATATTAACGTTATTATTTCGAATTTATTATTTAACATGAGGAGAGTGGGCTTTAAAATAACTTAAACGTAATACAGAAATGAACAATGTAAAAAAAGCAGACAGTATTAACAATTGTTTATATGGATAATTTAAACGCGAAAAAAACAAAAGAACAATTGAGACGCTGAAATATTAACGTTATTATTTCGAAATTTTTATTTAACATGGGAAGAGTGGGGTTTAAAATAAACGCAATACAGAAATGAACGATGTAAAAAAAAAGTAGATATATCAAAATTTGAATTTAACTAAATTAAGTATTATGGTATCTGTTCAGTGGACATTTACCTATAATTATGGCCAACCACTTATAATTCAGTAACTGTAATTTTTTTTAAAAATAATAATCAATTATAATAAACAGGACGACTTATAGAAATCTATCTATATTCTGTTTTCATTTTAATATACTTTCATGGAAATGTTTCTGTTATGTCGGAGAAAACTATTTTCTTTACGTAACAAGTGTCACGCTCATACCTGAATTCCATCGCTAATATAACATACTGACCCAACGGGTCACGGGTAGTCTAGTATTTTATATAATTTAGATCGATTCTAGAACAAAATGTAGTCGAAATGAAGATTTAATTAATTATTTACTAGTTTGTAATTCATTTCAAAATTCTACCCAATGGAAGAAAATATCAGTTTTCAAATGCAAAAAAGTCATGGCGTTTTTTATATTCTTCGGGTTTTTTCGAACTGAATTCTTTGCTTATTTTTAAGAATTTTCATCTGTGCCGTTTTCGATGTGCAATCGCACTTTTCTAAACCTTCGAATCAGAGTAATTAAAAATCATATGAAGTTTTTAATTTTGAATTTCGCCAATGTTTTTTTTTGTGTTATATTATTACTAGCTGGACGTCCGACGTTGCCCGGTCGTAGAATACGCTTAAACACGATATTTTAATTTATGCAGTTTTCGTATGTATTATCATAGAATAAATCGTCAACTGAATATTATATATTACGAGGAATAACTTGCCCGAAGACGAATTCGACAAAAAGAAAAAAAGAAAATAATCACGATAATATTTATCAAATTCCGTCTGTGTGTGCTCGGCATTGAATAACCCGAAAAGGGTTGATATGCTGTAAAACAAAAACAACCAACCAACAAACCGTCTGTGTGTGGCTACAATATGAAGTAAGCTTATATTTGGGCTTCATGCTCTTAAAAATAGCATTTCTTCTCTTATAGAGCAAAAAAAAAGAAGAATTTTCACAGGGGAATATTTTACGTTACACCGCCGAAGATTAGAACGTTCCTCGTAAAAAATCTGCTTTTTATCTGTAAGAGAAACGGGCAAGTTTTAAGATCGGATTTTTTCAATTTTTAATACTTATCAGATGTATTTCTGTACAAAACATATCTAAGAACACTGCCAGACATATAAATTAGCTTTGTGTGAAATTTGCAAACGATATACTCAGCCGGCTGTCGTTCAGAAGGAACACACACACACATACACACACGCACACACACACACAACGTGACTTTTATATTTAAGCAAATATATACATTTGAAGACGTATGCATTAGATTTACAGTTTGTATTTAATAACTATTCTCTCGCCACACGTTTTATTACACACTGAATTTGTGCAAATATGCTATACAGCTGCATATCGGACCACACAAGAAATTCATCAGCGTCTTATAGTCATGTTATCTCAACTAACACGGGATTAGATACTCCACCGGACCAGATCATGGAATCTAATAAGGCCAATCAATCAATCAATCAATATGAAGTTGTTTTTTTTTTACTCAATGAGAAACACCTCACCGGCTTTAGTCATCTATAACTGTCCAGAACTATCCGCTGTCGTGTGGGACTCGTGTGTTGTATCAGGTCGTCCCTCCACTTCGTTCTTGGTTTTCCTTTTCGTCTCTTATGTTCTCGAGGTGTCCATTCCATTATCCTGATGGACCATCTGTTGTCATGTTGTCTGGTTACATGCCCTCCCATCTGTGTTTTGATGTTTTGATGGCAGTATTGATGCGAATAACTTTTATTTGTTGGCGGATCCAGATGTTTGTCTTTCTGTCTTGTAGAATGATTCCCAACATTTTCCTCCATTTTCCTTTGTGCCTCAGCCAAAATCTAATTTTAGCGAGACGTCAGGGCCTATGTTTCACTACCGCAAATCGTCTCAGGTAGTATATATTGATAAAACTAATACAAGATTAGGCGACGATCCAAGATCGTTATCACCCAAAATAGGTAATGGCAGAGCATTCTAATGAAATAAGACCAGTGGGCAATCAGGTGGGATTAAAAAAAAACCTAACCAACTCTAGCGCTAAAGATAAAAGCAACTATAATTTTGGACATCAGTCAGTCAGTCAGTTGCTGTAAAGATCCCTTCCAGTTCACACTTCTGGAATGATTTTTGGGACTTTGTTATCAACAAGCAAGTTGTAACGTAGAAAAAAGGAGAAATTACGAAATTTCTCGGATGAATCGGCTAGAGAGTGCTCGTACATCTACACTTAATGAACCATCTTCAAAGAGAATATCAACTGCTTCATTTGTTTCAATTTCTTGATTCTGGAATTTAAATTGTTGTCGACTCATATATATTGAGTTTCGAAAAAAACAAGAAAGATTATATTAACTTTTTGTGTGTGTTTTTAAGCAAAGGTGTCGTCTTTACCTTTTTCTACCAATAATTGACGTAACGTCTACGAAGCTTACAGGCAGTATTTTTAAGTTAAAGTCGTGATAACTTTTTTTTTTACATAGGCATCACCACATTATCAAGGCCAAGAGGCCACTCAAGGATAAGGGTTAAAGAGTGTACATTAGAAATTGGACAATATAGTAATCATCAGTAAAGAAAATTTGGTAAATTTGATAACTTATATGGAACGGCTCATCAAGAACTTATTTACGGTTAGACTTAAAGACAACCATATTGTAGTCAGCCGGAAAGCAGGAAAACGGAAGACAATTCCACAGGCGTGCAGTTCTAAGAAAGAAGCTCTGTTCATGGAATCTACGTTTAGGTTTAGGCACAGATAAAGAGTGGGGGGAATTTTTGATAGTGTTTACAGCTAGACGAGTGTTTCTTGTGAAAGTTTGCCGAGGGGGGACCATAGATTGAATCTCAGTCGAACACTTTCCATGAAAATAACGATACATCAGAGACAAACTTGCAACATCTCTTCTGTGAGATAGAGGTTGCAAGGAAGAGAAAAGGACATCTCCTACGAGGCTACGAAGTCTATTTTGAACTCTATCAAGGCAGGCCAAGACCTTTCTATCAGCTCCTGCCCAGATGTGGCAACAGTATTCCATCCTTGGACGTGTTGACGTCGAGGGAGTTCGAAATGTTGTCTAATGCATACTCCAGTCGATGACCCTCTCGGCACACGAAGTATTTCTGGTTTCCTTGAAGGATTAGAAATAGGACCCCAAGGGAGCATGTGATAACTAAAATAAACATAAACTATAGCTTAGTTTAGTGGTCATTTGAGCAGAGGAAAATTGATGTCCCTTACTGACTTACTAACGTTTTAGAGATAAAAGAACACTTAATCTATATATCTCATATGGAAACTAAGTGCTTGTCACAGGAAAATGTCCCTTAATCTTTAGAAGTAACTGTAATAAAATGAATAATTACGAATCTACAACGAGCTATGATTATACATTGTCCTCCTGCTTCATTAACCAATACCCTAACCATTGTGTTAAATGTTTGAAATAACGTACATAACACATCATATATTGTCTCAGAAATATTTTCAAATTAACTTTCCTGTTTGGAAAAAATCGAATTCAGAATTGGATTGCTTTTGAGTTTTCTTTTATAAGAGCGTCCGTTGGGATTATTAACAAAATACTACAATAATAAATCTGTTTCCAGGCATCGTGAGTTACTAAATAGGCTTTCTGAACATCCATCCTAACTTACACGTTTGGCTTCATATTACACTGTAATACGGATTGTAATAAAAACAAGATAATGCAATGTTTTAATAGTGTTCAACTTACAAAATGAAGTCGAAATTTGTACAATTTATCATTATGCTTGCACCATTAGATAGTAACTTAGAAAAAAGTTATTTACATCTAGTTAAATGACATAGAAGTTAATGGGTTAGAATTAGAGTTGTGTATTGAGAATGTTGTGTTACAGAAAAGAGTTTGATAATGAAGTTGGGTTCCTTATGGAAGGGCTTTTAGTAGCGCCCTTGAGAGGAAGGTGGCAAAAGGTGAAAATTCAAGCTGACGAGGAAAGAAAGCGGAACAATAAATGTTACTGTATCATGGGAAAACCAAGCAGAGGCGAAGAGCATAGATACGTGTTGCGCGATTGCTTATCTGTTTTTTTTGGGGGGGTTGTCTCTCTCACTCAATTTTTCTTTCTCTCTCTATCTTTGTATCTTCCATGCTGATGCAAAGTTTAATTTTTCACGGTGCTTCCTTAGAATAACCCTAATAAACCTCCCATTAGGACTCAGCTTTCTTTATATGAACTTACGATGAGGGTCTGACTTAGAACGAGACGACGTAAGTGAAAATATTACAGGGTAAAACATATCGTGACAAATAAATGATAAGCTTATACAATATGTTCTTGTTTCTGAACTGCGAAGAGGAGTCGTTTTGTTAGTCAGGTACTTTTTGTCCCAATTGGTTAAAATGTGTTAATGGAAAATGAACGAGGTATGGTGAATGTTTATTGCGTATAGTACAAAAAAGTCCCGAATTGTTGATGCCTAAATGAATATTTGCCGTTGTTGTTAATAATCTTTGCAGGCGAAAAAGAATATGACTGCAATCAAAAGAATGAAAGCAGCATAATACGATGCCAATTACTACAGTGTCGAATGCACATTAACACATAAATTAGCTAAAAAAAAATTACTTTCCCAGGAATCGAAATGAGAACTTTTATTTCTCCTTGCCTTTGGTGGAATAAAAGAAACGAAGCGATGTATGAATGAAGTGTTGATTCCAAGTCTAAATATTGCACCAACTACTAGTTTTGCACTTTCGCTCTTTGTCTGTTTGTCTGTCTGTCTGTCTGTCTGTCTGTCTCTCTCTCTCTCTCTCTCTCTCTCTCTCTCTCTCTTCCTCTCTCTCTCTCTTTCTCTCGCTCTTTCTCTCTCTCTCTCTCTCTCTCTCTCTCTCTCTCTCTCTCTCTCTCTCTCTCGGACAAGATGTAAAAAGAGTCTGTAACCTAATTGTCTCGCATTATCTCCCAAGCTCCTGACTCTACCCCATCACCGTAATGTTGTGTTTATGTGCTGCTTTTAGATAATAATTAGTTGGTTGTTTTTGTTTTACGGCATATCAACCCTTTTCGGGTTATTTAATGCCGAATCCAAAGATTTTGAAGAATTTTTTTTTTTTAATAGAATATATTTGTTTTCATATCGGTTTCTATTTAACCCATAGTTGGGACCCTAACAGGTACTACCACTCCGGGTAAGAGTGGACCTGGGAGCAACAGTAATTAAAGGGTGGCTCCACACTCCGCAAAGCCCGCAAGCTGGGGCCCTCATCACTTGATATAGTTTAAGGTCATATCCAGGACCAGATAATAATTAGAGACTCTTCATTAGTTCAGCAAAAAGATTATGGTCTTTTCCCTTTGGTTCAAAAAGGAAAGTTAGTTTTAAAACGAGTTAGAAATAGTTTAAAATGCATAAAAATTCGAAAACATCTACTTGTTATATATAAAACATTGACGACATGTCGATATACAAAAGAACGAACGAAATTTTGTTCGTAGACACCGAGGGATATTCTTAACGCCATATCTTTTTTTAATAGGAGTCACCATTTATCAAGCCACTCGAGGATATGGGTTATTGAGTGTACAGTAATCAATGGGATAATATCGTAGTAGTCGTTATTAATGGAAATGTGGTAGTTTGGATAACTTAATGGGCGCTTCATAAAGAATTTGTTTATGTTGGACTTGAAAAGAACCAAGCGTAGTCAGCTGGGAAACAAGCAAACGGAAGGGAGTTCCACAGGCGTGCACTTCTAAGAAAGAAGCTTTGTTCATGTAATCTACATTTTGATTAAGGCACAGTTAAAGAGTGGGGAAAATTATTGACAGTGGTTTCAGCTAAACAGGTGTTTTTCGAGAAAGATTGGCGAGTGGGGGACCAGAGATTGGAGCTTAGACGAGCATTTGCTGTGGAAGTAACGATAAAACAAAAACAGACTCGCAACGTTCCTTCTGTGGGAAAGAAGGTTGCGTGAACATACTTGGTTTTTATATAGATAGAGAATTGCATCAGCAGTGAGATATCTACTGGAGCGGTAGAAAAATCCCACCATTCTTCCAGTAACCTTGGCAACAGATTTGATGTACGTGTTCCATTTCAGACCAGGAGAAAGGATCAGAGCATTGATAATTTGAAGATAGAAGTGGGTGTGTTGATTTTTATTTTTAAACGATATTAAGGTTAGCGTCTCAACTTGGAGAACGCGTGTTTTATTTTAGAAAATTGCCCATTTTTTATTTAGACGTAAACAAATTATATTTTATTTTATTTATTTATTATTTAAATATATATATGTGTATATGTGTGTGTGTGTGTGTGTGTGTGTGTGGTTTGTCTTGATAATAGGAATATTGTTATTTCCTCTAACATTTTCTGTCGAAACTGTTGTGTACATATATGACGTCACGTAATGTGTTATAATGCACATGTGTCCTGTTCGCATATGCACTGGGAGAATATAGACGGTTGCAGACGCTTAATTATTCGTAAAAAAGGTTGAAATATGCAAAAACAAAAGATAAATTTCCATAAATACATCGAAGAAGAAGAATTATTAAAAGACGCAGTAATATTTTCTAAATCAATCGAAAAAATGCTGTCTATCGGCAGTTTCTTAGACAACTAAGTAAAAAGCAACGCCTGCGGACAGGTGCTTTCCTTTTAAGTAGAGCCAATTCGTATTAAATGCGCCTCTAGACATATTTCCCACTATTTTCGATTTTTCCGCAGCCTTTGAGCATTCTCTCACCAAAAGTTGTAAGTTATGCACCAGATATGAAAATTCTTATATACATGTGTGTGTGCGTGTGTGTGTGTGTGAGAGAGAGAGAGAGAGAGAGAGAGAGAGAGAGAGATAACCAAAGAGAGAGAATGCGGAAAAAAGTGCAAAATTTTAACGTTTCAGTGTTACTCTCCTCTTCTTATTTTTGACTCTGTCCCATGTCTCCCGGCGTCTTCTGCAATGGCGTCGACCTATCCTTAGTCTTCTGAAAGGCGGGTCCATCAAATTATGGACTACGTTGAGCGAGGGAGTAGGGACAGGGGTGTGCCGCGTTCGGCAACGCCGCGACCGGATGCTTATATGAAATGTTGTAACAATTAAGCCAATTAATCCTGAAAGGGGTTGTCCATTGCCTCGGGATAAGCAGATTCAGCAAAGTTGGTTCAATCATAAAACTACAACGATTCTTTTGGATTGTAAGGAAAATAAGAGACAATTCAATAATGGAAATAAAACATATATCTATTTTTAAAAGATAGTACAATAATACATAAATTCTGTTAACACTCACACACACACACACACACACACACACACACACATATATATATATACAGTATTGTTTCGCTGTTTTACAGCCATCAGTGCGGCGAGACAAGCAACTGTCTCAAGCCAGGATCGAAACCCGACCGCCCAAATGACAGTCAAGTCACCATTGGGCTATATGGCCGCTGCTGTGAGGGTAAGGAATTTACGATGTTATGACATCGTCCAAATGCCTCCGCTCGATTTGTTTACACAAAGAGCGTCGGTGTATACGCTAATGACAGTTTGTATATCACTTCCCTATATGATCAACTTAAGATAGGGAGTATTATAGTCATTCACACACAGTACTGTTTCGCTGTTTCATAGCTCATCGGTGCGGCTAGACATATATACGTATCTCCGGGTTTTTAGGGGTTTTAAAGAATAGGAATTTTTTAAGAATTTATCCTTATTGTTTATCCTCTATCTTATTCACTTAAAAAATTTATATTTTATTCTTTTATAATTCATCCGTTACATTTATTATTTTATCATGTTAATTTTTTTCTAATAATTTCTACTTCATGTGAATACTAAGTTCAAATCGCGATTAAAATATACGGACCTGCATAAATAGTATATTTAAGTAAAACTATTCCATAGTTATAAGCCATTAATACATATGATTAAATAAGCATACTCTTTCAATCAGTTATTCCATATTCTTCCCGAGAGTTTAGATGCGCATATATAAAACCCACCATGGCAGATATGCAATACACTTACTTTTATCTATTATATAATATAATAAAATGATTACAGAAAGTTCCCCCTTAACCAAAATACCGTGGGTTTGCAACAACATATGCCACATACAAATTTAGTATGGGGAATAGGCTATTAGCCACTATCTTATGTAACTTTAGAACGATATTTTAGACACGTTTAGACGTTATAATAAAATCCTATTATATCCTAGGGGCAACATCATCACAATCGCAACATCTTTTGACGAGGTAGTTCCTATTTCCCCATAAATCTACAATCCTCTTACCGCCCCCACTCATCACCGGGACTATATACACACTTTATAACTATTTTCCCCGGTACACTTCGTCACTAGTTCATACACTCATATACATACCATTATCTTTCCAGCTACCGATTACCAAATAATAATTTCTACCTTCAAAACTTTCTGACTAATCTCATTATTCGGGAATAAAGAACTTATTCGTAAAACGAACGCATCACACGTTTACAAACATGTTATCCCTCTCTATAAGAAGCATTCGTTTTATAAATATTAAACCAGCTACAAAAAAAAAATCCTAACCGCTCATGGTCGTAGATTTTGGGGTTTTTTTTACATGGAGGTCACCACTTATCAAGGCCCAGAAGCCACTCAAGGATAAGAGTTACGTATTAATACCATTACCGTTGCCTACACAGACATTGTAATCACGAAACTAACTCCCTTAATAAAAAAAACATCCCTGATGAAAACATAATTGACATTTACGGTTAACGTTGTTTTTTTCTTCGATTCTCCATACCAAACGGTCCATAATGCTATTTTTTGTTTTTCTATCTTAGATTGTTTTGTAACAAGCTTTAACTTTTCCGTTTTTTTTTTTTGTTTTTTTTTTTTGTTTTTTTGTTTTTTTACTTTGAATTCTTTCCGGTATCTCCCTAAAAAATTACATCCCTACAAAAAGGCGTTGTTTTTTTTTCCTACATCGATTCTCCTTACCAGACACCTATCCATGCTATTTTTTTTTTTACATGGTGCTCACCGCTTTTCAAGGCCCGGAATACACTCGGGGATAAAGGTTATTGCGTGCACAGTAATCAATGGGATAGTATCGTAGTAATCGTTAGTATTGGAGATTTGATAAAGTGTCTTACTTAAAGGGGGCGGTTCATCAGGAATTTGTTTATGTTGGACTTGAAGACATCCAAGTTGTAATTAGGTGGGGAACAGGCAAACGGAACATTTTCTTTACTTTATTTTTTCTTTACACAATTAACTATAATGCTTGACTCTAACATTTAATCATAACAGTAAATTGACATTTCATGTACTTCAAAATCTCCTTAAGTATGATTTTAAAGCATTTAAACTGTCTACCCCTCACTATTTTCGTGTGGGTGGGTGCGTGTCCATGTGCGTGATTGTTCGTGCGTGTGTGTAAGCGTTTAATTGTGCGTTTGCGTGTAAGGATTCGTGTGTTTCTGCGTGTTTGCGTGTGTGTGTGTGCGAGTTTATTTGTGTGTGTGCGCGTGTTTATTTTTGTGTGTGTGTATGCGTGAATTTGTTTATGGGTATGCGTGTGTGCATCCGCGTGGTTTTGCGTGTGTGCGTGTGTGTGTGCGAGTTTATTTGTGTGTGTGTGTGCGCGCGTGTTTTTTTGTGCGTGTGTGTGCGTGAATTTGTTTATGGGTATGCGTGTGTGCGTCCGCGTGGTTTTGCGTGTGTGTTCATGTGCGTTTCTGTGCGTGTGTTTGTTTGCGTGTTTGCGTGTTTGCGAGTGTGTGTGTATGTGTGGTCCGTATGTCTGTGTGCGTCCATGTGTGTGTGTATGTCCGTGTGTATGTGCGTCCGTGTGTGTACGCGCGTGTTTGCGTTTTATTTTGTATGCATGTGTGTTCTTTTTGCGTTTGTGTGTTTTTTGGTGTGTGCTTTCGGGTGTGTTTTCGTTTGTGCTCGTGCTTGTGTGTGTGTTTCTTTATGAGTGCGTGTGTGTTTTAGATGTGTGTGTGTTTTTTCCATGTGTGTATATTTTGGGTTTGTCCTTCAGCGTGTATTTACGTGTGTGCGCGTGTGTGTGTGCACGTTCATGCGTTAGGGTGTGTGTGTGAGATACAAATCAAACTAATACTTGCGTCAACAGGCACTGCAACGTGTGGCCGGGCGGGTACCGTTCGTTATATAATAAAAGCTATATCCGTTTTTACTCAACAGAGATTATTTTAGTTCTTCCATTCCCTCACTAAACAGCTTCAATATTTTATTTCTTGCTGCGCAATTATTCCATTCCAATGAAACTATCGTTAGGCGCCGCATCCTTATTATGTTGCTAGCATCTTCTATACTCTTGATGAGATGTATTAGGTTTAAAATACCAGGGTATAAAGAGTTTTACATATCCTTCGCCCCTAATTAATGTATCACCCTTATTGAATAAATTAATAAATATATAAACATTAGTATATATTTTTATATTAGTGTTTTTATTGATACTCTCTCACTCTCTCTCTCTCTCTCTCTCTTTCACTATCTCTCTCTATGTATATATATATATATATATATATATATATATGTGTGTGTGTGTGTGTGTGTGTGTGTGTGTGTGTGTGAATTTGAGTGTGAGAACAATTCTCGTTTTACTCTACCGTGCTAGAAAGCTAATTACGCCTAAAAGTATCCTGTATCTCTATAAGGCCACCATTCGTTCATGTGTCGAGTATTATTGTCACATTGTGGCTGATGCATCTGTTACTAGTCTCTCACTCATGAATGTGGTACAAAAGAGAGTCGCCAATCTGACAGGTCTTGAACTGGCATCTAAACTTCAACCTCCGTACCATCGATGAAATGTTGCATCCTTCTGCCTGTTCTACAAGTATTTTAACGGTGAATGCTCCGACGAATTACAAGCACTTATACCCCTCCACATTAATACCTCCGACAAACCTGACAAGCAGCTAAATCCTACTCTTACACAGTAGCGATCTTTAGGTGTAAGAACGCCTTCTACCGCAATAGTTTCTTTCCCAGACTTTGAAACCCACTTCCGAGATTTTGCTTTCCCAACTTTACTGACATGCAGAAGTTCGTGTACTGTGAACAGACATCTTGCTACTCATCCCCCTTCATAATATCCCTGCAGCATGTCCACGATAGTAACCCCCTACTTCAAAGTGGCAATGTGCGTTGTTTGGGTGAAAATTGAATAATAAAATAAATATATATATACTCAACGAGCTTTTGATCTACACACTTGAATGTTGGTAGATAGAATATCCAGATATGTGGAAGATATGTTAATGGGGTTTCAACCGAAAAAAGGGATAATATCTGTTTGTCTAATGTTTCACGAATACGCATGCGTGAATGGTTCACATGGTAAATGATTATATAAAGAATAAGTAAGTTTTAAAGCACATTTTAAAGATCGTGCTAAGCTGGTCTAATAGTTACGGCACTTGACTCCTTGTGTTTAGGTTTTCGTTTCAATTTCTGTTCAGGTAAATTTTTTTTACGGACAAGAAGTGAACTGTTTAGAAAAAAAATCATAATACTCGCATGCACATGTCTCAGTTTCTGTATGAATAAAAATATAATATTTATGCGTATTTTACGGGGATAGCCGGGCGGCCTGATAGTAAATCTACAAAACTGAGGACGGGTATATGTGAAGAAAATTCTCAACGAACTTTTAATCTACAGACATGTAATTTGGTATATAGGCTATTCAGACATTTTCAAACTTTCTAATCGGTTTTTATCTGGAAAAATTGGCGTCAGAGGTCAAAATAAAAACTTGGTACTTGCGGCTGATCACATTTTTGTTTGTCAACTTTTTCACAAATTCGCATGCGTGAAAGGTTCATATGACATATTCCTTCTGTTAGGAAAACGCAGCTTTGAAAACACTTTTTAAGATCGTTTAAAGATGATCTAATGGTTATCGTACTTTACTTATGTCTATCTCAGCTCGAGCATATTTTTTATTTACAACAAGTAAACGATTTAAATAAAACATAATACTAACATGCATCTGTCTCAGTTTCTGTATGAATAAAAATATGTATGCGTATTTTACGACCGTACAACTAGTATATCAATATATGTGTCCCTCTCTATCTATCTGTATCCCTCTCTCTCTCTCTCTCTCTCTCTCTCTCTCTCTCTCTCTCTCTATCTATCTATCTATCTATCTATCTAGCTATATGTAGCTATATATATACATTGGCAGCAAATCATTATTCAAGCACGTCTAATTGAAAAAGGCAGAGTTATTATTTTTTTCGGATTTTTCTGGATATACAAGGAGCGTGCAATAAGTAATGCTCCTGACCTACTTCCCATAGCAGTAGAGCAACGAAACTTGGCACAGTTATTAGTCTTTCTCTACATAGGAACCACCCAGAGCTATGCATTTCTCCCATCGTTTGATGCAGCTCTGGAGACCGTTTTTGTTGAACACCCCAGGTTGGTCCTCCAACCACGACATGACTTCAGAAATCAAGGCTGCAACATCTGGAAAACGCTTTCCTTTCAAAAACAAGATCATGTCTGGGAAGAGGTGAAAGTCAAAGGGTGCAAGGTCATGATAGTAGGGAAGATGGGGGAGGATTTTATAACGACACGCCCATGCTTCTGATCTAGCGACATGCGAGTTGTGGACCGGAGCGTTGTCCTGCAGGAGGAGGGTACCTTTGCTGATCTTGCCCCGCCTCTTTATTTTGATAGCTTCCCTTAATTTCCTCAAAAGTAAAGCATAATAGGCTCCTGTAATTGTGGTACTCTTTGCCAGGAAATCTGTCATCACTACTCCGTTCTGGTCGCAGAAGACTGTGAGCATGACCTTGCCAGCGGAGGGCTCCACCGTTGCCTTCTTTGGAAGTGGTGAGTCCAAGTGCTTCCACTGAATTGACTGGGATTTGGTCTCTGGATCATAGTGATGGACCCAGGTTTCATCCTGTGTAATCAATCTTTTGAAAAACTTTGACTCATCTTCTTGGCACATCTCTAAATTCATCCTCGAGCATTCGACGCGTTCTCGCTTCGGGAATGGTGTGAGCAACCTGGGAATCCATCTGACAGACACCTTATGCACATGCAAATGTTTATGAATGATAGTTTCCACAGACCTTGTACTAATCTTGACATCTTGGGCTATTTGACGAATAGTAATGCGCCGATCTTCCAAAATGGCAGCCTCAACTTGACGGACAGATGCCTCATCAATGGCAGAATGCGGGGGACGATTAGGTCTGGGAGCTGTTTCCACAGACTTCTGGCCATGTTTGAATTCACGATGCCAGCGTTTTACAAGGTCATATGATGGGGGATTATCACCATAAGTTTCTGTCATTTCATCAAAAGTCTCATGTGGTGTGCGTTCTTCCAAATACAAAAACCGGATCACCGCTCGGCATTCAACAGGCACCATTTCACACTTGGCTCAGTTCAAACACCTGTAAAACAAAAACTACAATTAGTTCAGAGCTTCAATTTGCCACATAACCTGTAGAGATATGAATCATTACACATGCAAAATTTCAGCTAGATCAAATAACTGGAAGTGGTTCAGGTGCATTACTTATTGCACTCCCCTCGTATTTTCCATCTGCCGGGCGGTCTTTTTTTGTTTCAGCTGGCATATTGTATAATATAGTTGAACAACAACGGCTGGGCACCATTTTATACCATATGCCAACTGAAATAATAAAACCGCTCGGCGAATAGAAAAGATATCCAGAAAAATCAGAAAACGAATAACTCTGTCTTGAATATATATATATATATATATATATATAGTAATTTATAAAATATATATGGCGATTAATCCAACTATAGGATTCGTCAGGCTTATGCGCATAAGCCTGACGAATCCTATAGTTGGATGAAACGCAGAATATTCAGTGTAGCTTAATCGCCATATATATTTTATAAATTACTAACTAGCTCTGCCTACGCATTGAGCACTTTTGAAGTAAATACTTAAAGTTTACGCATAAATCTATACTTTCGTATATTAAATTTATGTGAATAAATGAAGTAGTTATATATATATATATATTTGTAAATATATATGTGTGTGTGTGTGTAGATATATGTGTGTGTTCGTGCGTGCGTGTGTGTGTGTGCGCGCGCGTGTGTGTGTGTGTGTGTGTGTGTGTGTGTGTGTGTGTGTGTGTGTGTGTGTGTGTGTGTGTGTGTGTGATCAAAACATTTAACAGAACTGTTCAATGTTTGTATCAAACAACAAAGCGTCAATACAAAACACTTGGTTTCTTGTAAATGGATTTCTTGGTTCATTTTCTGTGTGAAAATCGTGGAAAAGTTTTTGTCTTTTTTCACTCGTGGATTTCCCTCTTTGATCGTATTGTACTCAGTTCCATGAACGAAAGAATCTGATGTTTAATCCTGCTGTTCGTTAGTGCTGTTCGTTAGTGCTGTTCGTTAGTGCTATTCGTTAGTGCTGTTCGTTAGTGCTGTTCGTTAGTGCTGTTCGTTAGTGCTGTTCGTTAGTGCGCGGAACAACAGTCACTAAGATGGGATTATTTTTAAAATTTAAGAAAAAATGAATAAAGACTTGGACTTTGAAGTGCAACGATTTACAAATAATATCTTCTGTTGCTAAATCGAGCTTTTACACAATAGAGTTCTTGTAAACTTCCTTTAAATACACACGAAAACAAACATACAGCTATATTTATATTTAATATTGTGGATACATATTAGAATTCTGTGTATTACAATGGACTATATATCTACCATTAGATAAAAGAAAATGTGTACGCCTGTGTGTCTCTTCCCTATGAACTCCGAAACTTATGGATTGAGGAGTGTTCTTAGATAGGCTTTGTACCGGATTACCGCCGATGGTAATCGAAAATTGAAACCGAAAATATTAAAGACTAGTGGGGGTACCCGGCGTTGCCCGAGTGTTTGTTTCCGTGACGAGGGGGGAGTTTTAAAAAATGTTATGGTAGGTAAGTAGGAAGGATCAAACCCGGAGTCATGAGTAAAAGTAGGAAAATAAAGTGAAAAAAAAAACAAAAAAAAACATCTGCAACGTTAACAGTTCTGCCACCAAGAAAAGTCCATTCCAGTTGCTTAGGAAAAAAAAAATAAATAAAACGACTACGGTAGGTCGGCGCGAACGTGAAAATATAATGTGAATTGTCCAGCACGCTAACCACTACGCCACAGAGCACTGCAGCTTAGTTTAGTGATTTTAAATAACTTCACATGAAAGAACTAGAAGCCAAACCGGTGTTCTCTTCTCAACTGTTCCTTGTGAACGATCCCCAAACGGTGTTAAGTGGTGGCAGGGGGAGGAGGAATTTATAAGAGAGAAAATATTTTACCACTTCCATTGATCTTAACCGATTTTGGCCGTGACTTCTCAGCAGAAAAAGTATAGAAATCTAAGATTATCGAGGAATTTGAGAAATAATAAGCCTATAACACACCTTAGATATTGTTCTGCCGTTTGTGCATATTATATTTGCATGAAATATCTTGATTTTTAATCCTATTAAGGTCAAAACCCGCGGGAAAAAATATATTTATATAGAGAAGAGAAGAGATGAAACAGTTCGATTTTGACAAAAAATTACCACTTTTACAGTCTAGCGTCACAAGTTTAACTGAAAATTTTTATCTTCACACAAACAAATGCGCCCGCGTATTCAATCAACAGTAAGTTCTTTTATGTGAGAGGGGCGCGTTTGAAATGGATGTTTCTCTTTAGAGCATAATTGAACCATTATACTTAATTTTTTTCATTTTAAATTTTAATTCGAGCAATTAGTACCACACAAGTAAAAAGCGTAGCATATAAAATCAGTAGGTTCTTTAATATCAGAGGGGAGTGTTCGAAATGAACGTTCCTGTTTAAAGCACAATTGAAGCATGATACTTGACTTTTGCATTTTTAACTTTGATACTAGCCATTATATATAAAAATAAATTTATAAAATCTACAGCAGGTTCTCTACATCATATATCTTATACACTAAGCTCAGTTGGTTAACTCTAATTAATAAAATTGACTTTTAAGGTATATATATATATATATATATATATATATATATATATATATATATATATATATATATATATATATGTTAGTCACGGAAAACTGATGTTTTTAAGGAAACCACTTCTTTGTGAATATGTCAACAAAAAGTTTATAATGTACATAAAATCATTTAATAAAGTAAGCCATTATGGAATATTTAGAAGCGAAAAAACATCCATTTTTCTTGACATACTCTCTCTCTCCCTCTTTCTCTCTCTCTCTCTCTCACTATATATATATATATATATATATATATATATAAATATATATATATATAACGAAACTGTATGTCGATGACTACATATACATATATATATGTATATATATATATATATATATATATATATATATATATATATATATATATATATATATATATATATATATATATATATTGGTTAGTTTTATGAAATCCTGAAATATAGCAATAAACTCAATTATCTTTTTCAATGTGCAAAAGAGCAAAAGATTGTTTTCCTGAACCTTTGAAATTATTTGAACAAATTAGGATTTGGGTGTTTGTACTCTTTTTCCTGAGCATTTAAGGTTTTTTCGTATGGATTTTTGGTTTGATGAAACATCGTATTTATTTGACATTTAGACTATTTTTCTTTACTCTTCGTATTTGTTCGTTTATGGTTTTGATTTTCCTTGAAACTGACTATAAATTTCAGCATAGGTAAATTTGATCTGTGAATTTATTTATATATACCTATGCTATCTTTTAAGCGGCAGTGTCACGAATTGAATAACAGTTTTGTTTTCTTTAATCGTAAAACAAGTTCATGATCCCTTTCCCTATTTTACGATTTAAGTTAAGTTTCTTTTTATGATGTATATATATATATGTGTGTGTGTGTGTGTGTGTGTGTGTGTGTGTGTGTGTGTGTGTGTGTGTGTGTGTGTGTGTGTGTGTGTGTGTGTGTGTGTGTGTGTTTATTTTTTATGCAAAATACCTCCTCGGGCATGTTAAAATTTCGTTTGTATTGTCCGAGCAGCCATTTTTCTCCATATTGTGGAGAAGACCTATGAACATTTTTCTTCTTGCAGAATTATATTATCACGCAATTTTTATTTCCATCTAAGCAAAGAATTTTTATCTTTCCTGGAAAGTGTCGATATTGACATAATAATAATTGGCTGTTTTTGCATAACAGGACGAGCTATAAAATATGTACCAGAATTTTGAAACGTCAAAAGAGATGTTTTTGTATAATATAAAAATATTTAACTATAATGTTATTCTTTTTATATGTTCTTTTTTACATTTAACGTGCATTTAGTTTCTAAGCAAAAATAGTTATACATAAAGATTGAAATATAATCGGTAAAAATAACATATTTTACCAGGAAATATATATATATATATATATATATATATATATATATATATATATATATATAATAAAAATAACATATTTTACCAGGAAATATATATATATATATATATATGTGTGTATATATATATATATTTTTTTTAATTACATTTATACCTCAAACAAGGCACATTGCCACTTTGGTGTCGGGGGCTACTATCAGGGGCAGCAACTACTGGGGCACTATGTAGGGATTTGGGCAGCAAGATGTCAGTTCACGTTGCACTTGAACTTCTGCATGTCAGTACAGTTAGGGAAGCAGGATCCTGGAACGGAATTCCAGAGTCTAGCGGTTCTGGGGAAGAAACTACTGGAATAGAAAGATCTTTTACATCTAGGGATCTCTACTGTGTGGGGGTGGTATTTAGCTGCCTGCCGGGTTTGTCGAGGGTGTCTGCATCGTGGGGGCACAAGTGTCTGCAGTTCGTCAGAGCATTCGCCGTTAAAATACTTGTAGAACAAGTAGAGGGGCGCAACGTTTCGTCGATGGGACAGAGGCTGAAGCTTAGATGCCAGTTCAGGGCCTATCAGGTTTGCGACTCTTTTTTTAACCTTGTCTCACCAGCCCAGATGTGACAACAATACTCCATACAAGTTGCTCGGAAATCCACACAGATGATTTGTTTATAGTGGCTGGCGAAGGCTTTGTATAGAACCAACCACACATTTTGCTATTACTGCTAGCACTTGTCGGTGCAGATGACTGCCACAAAATAAAGCACACAGTACAACGTAGGTTTTACATCAACTCTGGTTAAATACAGTACAACGTAGGTTTTACATTAACTCTGGTTAAATACGAGTAAATGAGTAATTTTGTTAAATAGATTTTTACTGTTGTATTTATAAAGATAATTTATTAATTTGTTTTATTTCATTTTCGTTTTTATTTACTTGTTTAATTGCGGTCATCTAGTTAGTTCGACTTTAGTTGTCGGTAAGAAGGAGAAAGATAAATGGCAATACTGACAGAAAAAATGCCGCGCAAGGTAAGAGCTGATAAAGCAACTGAAATTCCCAAAAAGTTAACCATTTTAATTACAACCATTCTGAACGTTGCTTAACTTAGTTGATAAACCTGATTTTACTGTACGTTATGTGTCATGCGGGAAATGATTACATATAATTAAATAATATAAATTGGCATTTAGATAGCTCAATAGTGCAATACTAGAGTTATGAATATTCTCTTTACAAACACCACTTTAATAGGGATAGACACACAATATGTTTACTTATTTTAGGAAATATTTTCTTTTATTGCTCAATACACCGCGTGCAATTGTTTCAACCCCCGGTGTTGGCATAGAAAAATATAACTTGATAAAATATTATTATTACCACAACATTGTACCGCATCTGTGTGCAGAAAAAAGCAAAAGTTTCTAGTTAACGAGTCGCTATCGCTTTGCTAATGTTTTCTATTTTAAGACAAAACTTTATATCAAGACCACTTTATTCATGAGATGCTTGCCAGCACAAGGAAAAAAAAACTTTCGTAAGTATTCGTATCGATAAATATTAACATCTTGTGAATGCTGATATAGATTAATGTACCATCTGATTCAAACAGATTAAAAAGTAGTTCACATGAAAAAAATACGACGACGCTAACAGGATAAACGAATATAAAGAGAACGATAGAGAGAAAGGCACCCAACCAATCAGTCTGCAAGCAACCCACTTCCTTTTCAATTCCTTGCTTGCGTTTGCCTTTCGGTAACATTTCAAGCGAGCGATGTCAGGAGAAATATTTCTTTTATTAAGGTATTGATTTTTCAATTGAATCATTTCAATTAATTACTGTTAATATCGACGAAACTAGTGCATACATACACACACTCACACACACACACACATATATATATACATATATATATATATATACATATATATATATATATATATATACACACAAATGGAACAATAGAATTACAAACATAACATTAAATACTAGCAGTTTGCCCGGCTTTGCTCGAGCACTATGTACTGTCCATAACTTGGCGTACGTGTTATGTTAGATTTCAAAAGTTTAGACCGAAATTTGTCTTAGTAACTTCGTATGGACCGGAGAGGAATTTTTTTTCACTTTTATATATATATATATATATATATATATATATATATATATATATATATATATATATATATATATATATATATATATATATATATACTAGCAAAAGTACCCGTCGTTGACTGGGTTCAAAAAAAGCCTACAGAAAATAGACTCTGATTTATTAAAGTATGAAAGGTTATGAAAAGGAAGGGTTGTAAGGAGATAGCTTCGAATTTGGGGGTATCAAAACCAAAGAAAAATATGATGAAAGTAAAAATAAAATAAATAACCCCCATAATTTATTATACCATACATGTTCACACTGAAACACTTATCATAATATTCTGTGGATCTATAGTAAAAAACCTTGTTAAACTTTGTGACATATTTCCATTCTCTAGAGGTCAGGCACGAACGAACACCCCATAATTTTATTATACCATATTTCTTTAAACTGAAACATTATTATCAAAGTATACTTACGCAGATAAATATGAAAAGTCTTTATTAAAGTTTGTGCCTATTTCCATTCTATGGAGGCCAGGCGCGAACGCGGACCCCACAATTTTATTATACCATCCCTATTTAAGTTAAAACATACTTATCAAAGTATTCTTGTGTACATGTATATCAAAAACACTTGTAAACGTTTTTTTTATTTTTTTATTTCCATACTTTGTGGATCAGGCGCGTACGCAGACCCCACAATTTTAATAAACCACTGTTCTGCCAGATCAAACATACCCATTCCTGTGTCTCGATACATCTTCTATCATTATATGTAATCAGTTTTTTTTTAAATAGTCAACCATATAGGAGCCTATTTGTGACCACACACACACATACACATACACACACAGACAGTCAGCTGTACACGCTCGAATATATTTATATACACACGACTATATATATATATATATATATATATATATATATATATATGAACAAACAGACATGGATATGGCTTTATTAAAATATATATATATATATATATATATTGTGTACAGAAAGTTGTTAGTTGAGACAGGTCATTGGTACCGTCGGTTTCAAGCCCGATAATAAGGCCCGTTTAAGGTATCCTTATCGAGCTCTCTTCAGCCAATATTCGTCTATCTTATAACCGGAAGTGTGAAGTATATATACCTCGCGAATCCACGTTCAAATCTCGTTTTGTTTAATCCCCCCCCTTTTTTTTTTTTTTTTCTATCTATATCTATATATATATCTATATATATATATATATATATATATATATATATCGGGTAATGTAATACCTAATTTTTTTCAACTTTGAATTATTTAAATTTAAGATCTAATTTCGAAAAAATGTTTTTTTTTATATGAATCGATTTTAATTTGAACCCCATTTAATTTTAAAATCTCTTTCCTTATGTGTAAAAACTTTAAAATCTGTATTGGTATCGGTTAAAAACTTAAAAATTCGTTTAATTATATCGAACATTTAAAAATTTCTAAATATACGTTTAAAGTTTTAAAAAATATATTTTTAATTATATCGAATCACGTTTAAAAATTTCGAAATACGTTTAAAAATTATTTTTTAAAAACCCAAATCTTTCAAGGTTTGGGGAAGTGAGTATTTATCTATCCTAAGTGATTTCCCTAGTTTATTAACATTATTATATTTTTCTATAGTTTTAAATTCGAAATAGATTATAAATTACATTTATAAAATATAATATATATATATGACATTAATTAAAAATCTATAATATAATTGCGATTAAAATCCAAGTTTACCGACTAATTATTTATGTATTTACAATTTTTTTCCTTATATATATATATATATATAAAAAACAACATCTAAGTGTTGTTCTTTTCATTGATCCAATTTATTAGGAGCCCCTTCCTTCTATGTATGCAACTTTTCAAAGCTTCACTCCTCACATTTAAACATTTTATTTTTGGGTCATGAATGGACCGGAGGATGTGGTATTTCTCTGCGTTACAGAGTGAGCATTGACTTAATTCCGGGGCGTAGGCTGGTCTATGCTCTATTTTTCTCCATTTTATGGAAAAGGGTGTATTTTTTCTTTAAGCTCCCACACGCGGGTAGCTAATGCTGTATTCATCCTTGTTTTAGCTCTAAAGGAGCTCATATGTGCATAATATCTTTGTTTAAATTGGCCTTTTGTCATACCTATATATATTTCCGGTATATTTGTGGATTGTTCCGTTACTGTGGCCTCATAGACAAGGGATTCAGCTTTACAATTACCCTCCAATGGACAGCTATTTTTGGTCCTGCAAGAGCAGCCTGCGTTATCTATCTTTTTTGGTTCTTTGGATATTATCGACTTTATTGATGGAGCTGTCGAGTAACTAACTTTCACCGTGTTTCTATTAAAAAGTTTATGTAGTCTATGTGTTCTTGGAAAATGTTTGTCTAGAAGGCTAAGAAAACAATGCCCTACTCTAGTTTTAGTGTTCAATGAAAACGGAGGTAAGAACCAGATTATTTTCCGTTTCCTCTTTCGTTTTATATTTTCTTTATTCTGGGTTTGTTGAAATTTTATGTTTTCATTGAACCCACTTTGATGCAGTGCGTCATTATAATATGGTGCTGCTTTCTCGAACACTTCAGCGTTTAAAATCATTTTCCGTATGCATATTTTAAAACTGCAAATCATTTTCCGTATGCATATTTTAAAACTAAGCATTGTGACTTTTCCAGGGCATTCATTGTCAAACCTAAATATCAGCTGACGTTAAACAAACACAGACGGAATTTGATGAGTGGCATTATCAATAATATTTTTATTCATTTTTTTACTTACTTATGTACGAATTAGTACAGCGTACAAATTAATCCTCATAATATATAATATAAAAAAGAGCATCGATTCTATAATATACATACGCAATCTGCATGAATTCAAATATCATGTGTAAGCGTCTTGTACGACCGGGCAACACCGGGCAACGCCGGGCAACGCCGGGCAACGCCGGGCGTCCAGCTAGTATATATATATATATATATATATATATATATATATATATATATATATGATGATTGCAAAGTCTTGTGCCACTCCCTCAGACATTTTAAATCCATGAGCCCAAATGCCTGAGGGAGTATCTATTAAAATATGATGTTACAGAGTCTTAGCTTTGTACGACAACTAAGTCTCTCTCTCGGTTCAAAATGTTGAGATCCAGCAACAAGCAAGAGCAAGATAGCCAGCAACAAGTTAAACTGCAGACCAGCTTAATGCGGGTAATGGTCTTCCGCTTTATGGTTTTTTAAATCAGAGATTTACTTCTCCTAGAAAGATTGCCTTCACCACGGCTTACGGGAGCCTTCTCGACCCCAAAAACACACACATATATATATATATATGTGTGTGTGTGTGTGTGTGTGTGTGTGTGTGTCTCTGTGTGTGTGTGTGTCTGTGTGTGTGTATGTGTGTTTTAATTGTGGTCATTTTATGTGTAAGAAACAAGATAATCGTACATATATATATATAAATATATATATATGTATATATATATACATACATACAATGTGTATATATATATATATATATATATATATATATATATATATATATTTCGCCTTCAGGCCGGGATCAAAGTGCAGTATCTGTTCTTCAGATGCTGCACTTAAGATAATTTGTACCAATCAATTGAGGGGAAACCCTCTATACTGGGACAATTATTATTTTTGGTAACCAGAGTGCCCCCTTTTTGCCTACTTTTAGGGGAGCTGGTTTTTACCCCACATTAAAAACGATCTTGTGCCTAATTTGCTTTGGTGGGGAAGCAAATAACTACAATATTATATATATATATATATATATATATATATATATATATATATATATATAAAATCGTACATATATATGTATATATATATAGATATATACACGCGTATGTATATATATATATATATATTTATAAACGCATGAATATGTATATAAACTCTATTATATATGTGTGTGAGTGTGCGTGTGTGTGCGTGTGTGTGTGTGTGTGTGTAAATTCTATGTAAACGACAAGTTACACAAAGTAAGCTGAAAATGTATTCGCCTATGTATTATTAAAAATTAAAAAAAAACGAACGAATATAAAGAACAAAGAAAGCTTTTATCTGAAAACACACAACTTATGTTTCCATGGCAACCAACCAAAATCTTTAACTTTGTCTCCATTTTTTTATTCGATTTTATTTTCCACTGAATTCTCAAATTTCTCCGCTGAGAAAAATGAAAAAAAAATGCAATTTACTGTTCTCCCCTTTTCCTCCATCATTGCTTGAAATTGGTCGCTCGGTTGTAAAAAGTGACCAATCACGCTTTATATTAGCATATAATATATTCATTTCTAAACGCGCAGGATGAATGGTCGCATTTGATTTCATGCTATGATTTCTATTAGTTTTGTTTGTAATCGCCTTCTATTTATAATGTAAAGCATACTTTTAAAATATTGTTTTACGCATGTTTTTCAAGATACAATTTTAAATAGTATATTTATTGATTTGTTGTGCTTAAATTTGAAAATCGTTTTTGTTTTTCATTCTTGGCTTTCAAATAGAATTTTGATCGCTTTATCTCGTTTTTATTAAAAGAACATTTCCGTGTGCCGGTTAGTCAGTATTTTTAATTGGTTTTAGACGTTTAATTAAAAAAATATATCACTATTGTGTGTCCGTCGCGCTCAAAACTAAACTAATATTTCTAGTAGTTTCTGAATTTTGGAGATGAGGATTGGTTATTCGTATTATTTGGATTCATCTTGAGTGTGATTTTCACAAGGTTTCGGCTAGTGTAACCTTCGACCTTCTTTAGGTGTATCTCGTCGAACTCCGGAATGTGTTTGTCGAACTCGGGAATTCGGACGGATGTAAAGTTCGACAGCAACATTCCCGAGTTTGACAATATACACCTGAAGAAGTGTGTTTAAACTAACTTCAGAAATATAATATAATATAGGAATACAATGGTAAAAATTTCAGTAAAATCTTTAGTTTAGGGTTCTAGTGACTAATATGGCAACTGTTTACAAATAGAACGAGATAAACAATTTGTAGAGCATCAATTCTTAGTACAATCCTCTTAAATCCAGAAGGTATTCGTACAGTATGGCAAAATCCTTAGAATACCTGAATAATTTTGTGAACTGATGTGAAAATAAAAAGATCCAGGTAAGACGTCTCTAAACGGGAGGTAATTAGTGGCATTCTAAGAAATTGCGTTTTCATCCCGTCAGGGTAAATATTTATATTGAGATATAAAATTCGATATATTCAACAAGAGGCATATATCAGACAACTTCCAAGAAAGATGGGGAGTCAGTGGACTAATTCCAAAAGCCGACAAAGTTACGTTCTTAAATGAAATCCAATATGGAAAATCCGTAATCAGAAAGAAGACTGAACACGTCTGATATATAAAACACAGATCTTAGAATTGATATTAGCGAAAGTAACTTTTATAAAATTGAATTTGAAATCCATAAGAAATTTCAAACGACAGTCGAAAAAGGAGAACATCATATATTAACTAGAACCGAAAGATATAAAGTTCATTTTTCTGCCCTTACATGTTGTACCTAATTTTAATTACTAGTTACCATATTATCCTATTCGTTCATACCCATTTAATGTCTAAATGCAATTAGGCCAGTTTTGATTCTGGCCCTTCTCCTCTTTTTTATGAAAAGCATTTACCTTTGAAATATCATCGCTTAAAGAGTTTTTTCCTTAATTCTTTATCTTAACTTTCCATATTGTTCTGATGATGTTATATATAACTTTTATTCCTTACTTTTCATCAAATACATATGTATTTTTATATTTATCTCCATGTTTCTTTTAATGTTTCATTTTAACATTTTTCTCCGAAATTAGCATAAGGTAGATGCGGGAATTTCTTGTATCTCTAAGTCAGCGCTATTCTCCTCTTTTGATAAGAAAGATTAAGTGTCGAAATGTCTATTAAGAGCGTTTAAAACCTAATTCTTCCCATTGATATTTTTCATTATTGAACTGACAAATAAATTAATATACACTCACAATTTTTTTTTCGACGACGAAGAGCGCCGTGTTTTTCGGCATGATAGTTTCAGTTTCCTTAGATTCATTTCGTCGTGTTTTCTATGTGTGTGTTTTATTTATCTTTCAACGTCAATATGGCTGGTTTGCAAGTGTAACTAATGCGCATTGGATGATTGGTATTTTATTGACATTTCCTCGCTTGTTAATTATTTCAATTATGTGACAATTTCTGTGTATTTGCGTCATTTTTATCATCTTCACCCTCTGATCTGCGTGAATGGCAAAATCTACGATTATGCATTTTTTCCTTTTCTATTAATTTTTATGGAATCGTATCTTCTTGCTTTGATTAGTTGGTATAATTTAGTGACTATCGTTTTCCCCTACCGTATCTGCGTTCTGACTGTGCCATACATCTGGATCTTCAAAATTTACTCAACTGCAAAGTAAAAATATCATTAATATAGTTTACTCACTTGGAGTTCTCACACTTGGAAAAAATTCTACAGATATGTATGTAATGTTTCAGACTTTTTGGGACAATCTTGCATGAATTGAGCACCAGATTTTGAGTAGAAAAATAGATTTCAGAAAGGTAGGGAGTTTGTGAGGAATGATGAGAGGCGTGTGAGAAGTAAGATGGTCAGAACATCAGAGTTGATTGGCCAAATAAAGAATTTCATCGATAGCTACCGTAGTGTGCATATAGAGACAATAAGTACACAGTTCGATGTCAGTATGAGAACTGTGCATACAATTATTCGCGAGGAACTGAAGTTACTAAAAAATTGCGCAAAGTTTTTCCAAGTGTGTTCCATAATTGTCACAGATTATGTGACCTCAAAGGCACAAAACAGTTACTCACCCTCCCTATAGTCTAGAACTTACTCTCTGTTACTTTTGATTATTTCCTAAGCTCAAAGAAAACCTTAGAGGTCGTCGTTATGAAATAATTGAGGAGATGAAAATGGCTGTAACAAGAGTCATTGACACGCTCACACAAGAGAATTTCCATGTAACATTTCAGAAGTTGTTGGAACGGTGCAACAAGTGCATTGCAGCTCGAGGAGATTTTTTTTATGGAGTTCACCACTTACCAAGGCCCAATGGCCACTCAGGGATAAGGGTTATTGTGTGTACAGTAATTAAAGGGATGGTGTAGCAATAGTATTAGAGAATTGGTAAGGTGTCATTACTTAGGGGGGGGCGGTTCATCAGGAATTTGTTTGTGTTGGACTTGAAGACATCCAGGTTGAAGTCGAGAGGGAAACAGACAAGCGGAACAGAGTTCCACATGCGTGCAGTTCTAAGAAAGAAGCTTTGTTCATGGTATCTACGTTTTGATTTAGGCACAGATAGGGAGTGGGGAAAATTATTGACAGTGGTTTCAGCTAGTCGGGTGTTTTTGAGAAAGATTGGCGAGGGGGACCAGAGAATAGAGCTCAGACGAGCACTTGTCATGGAAGTAACGATAGAACAATGACAGGCTCGCTACGTCTCTTCTGTGGGAAAGAAGTTGCAGGGAAGAGAAAGGGTCATCCCCCACCAAGCCACGAAGTCTATTTTGTACTCCGTCAAGGCAGGATAGGCTGTTTTTTGCAGCCCCTACCCAGATGTGGCAGCAGTACTCCATCTTTGGACGTACTTGGCTCTTATATAGATAGAGAATTGCATCAGTAGTGAGATATCTTCTGGAGCGGTAGAAGGATCCCACCATTTTCCCAGCGACCTTGGCCACAGACTTGATGTATGTGTTCCATTTAAGATCAGGTGTAAAGGGCAAACCCAGGAGCTTATCAAATCCTGGGGCCTCCCTTAGACGAGAGCCATCCATTTCAAGTGATGCCAGATGGGGATCAGAGAGTTTATGATGTAGAGATAGGAGCTTGGTCTTAGATGCATTAAAGATTACTTTAAAGTGGCCTAGAGTTTCATGTGTGTACTATCAATAAAAGTGTCCACACACAAAAAAAAGTCTGGAAACTTATTTGAGGCACCTTATACTCCTCAGTGATTGTTCACTGAAAATAACCTATGCTGTTCCTTCTAGTTTTACTGACATGTGACTCCTCAATTTGCAGTATATTTCTCTTTCGACAATCATCGCTAGTGACCTTGCGTTATCGCAGGAGGCTTGCTATTAATTTCTCGCTGATTCTGACAATTGGATTTCTCTAGACTTTTAATTGTAATAAATCTTAATGTCTTAGTATTTTTCACAGCTTTCTAGAGGTCTACTTCATGCTGTACCTCCGTGGACTTTCCAGATTTCTTGACCCTCTACGATTATTTTGTGTATGCTTAGCCAAAACTAAAACTTTCAGTTTTTAAAGGCGAATGGCAAATTAAAGATCCTGTGCAGTTTCAGTTCTTTTGTTTCCATGTAGTGTTTTTTTTCCAACTTGCTGTTGTAATTTAATTTAGTTTTATGTGCTTGTAGTTTGGAGTTGGAGATCTTTTTCGTGGCATTTCCTTTATATTTACTTTTCAACATTGACACTGTTATAAAATTCCCGCTTTCCGTTTTATTAAAATTACTGACGATGTGTTGTACATTCTAAAATTTCTTCCAGCACTATAGAGATTTTCGGGATTTTCAGCCGTTTTATTAATGTGATACTTTATATAATTTGTGTTTGAGCATTTGCTCCGATGCCGCATATATTACGACTTGTGTTCCAAACTTTAAGACATATTTTGACAAGCATCATAAGGTTATTTTCTTGCCCATCCTTACTGAATATACCATGCCTTCTCTTCTCAGACAAATTCTCTTTTTTATTATTATTTTATGCCTTAAATTATTTGCTCGCTATTAGTTCGAATGGTTGAAAATTTTCAGATTATGAAAAGCCCTTTAAATGTTGTTGTTATTGTTTTTGTTGTTGTTCTTCTTCTGCTGCTGCTGCTGCTTCTTCTTCTTCTTCTTCTTCTTATTATTATTATTATTATTATGGACTCTCAAGGAGCGTTCACACAGGTTATCAAAGCTATCATTGAATACAGCCTATGGTGTTCCCTGGAAGCTTGGTGAATAATAATAATAATAATAATAATAATAATAATAATAATAATAATAATAATAATAATAATTATTATTATTATTATTATTATTATTATTATTATTATTATGAATTTATTTATTTATTTATTTTCCGTTGCCATGCTTCATACGATTTATACTCGGGGAATTCTATCCTTTATCACTTTCCAAAGTTTCCGTGCGTTATTATTTGCAATTCAATTACAACCAATGACATTTCATCTTTTTGCCGCCTTTTTACTCCCATTTTCCACCATCTTTTATCACGTCTTCCTCCCCCTACCTCCGCATCAGTCATCCACCAACAGTTTTATTCTTTTCTCCGCTTCTTAATTCTCTTTGCCTTTCTCTTCTTGTTGTCGATTCATTCCTTTTATTAATCGTAACTCGTCTATGAAATCGTCTTCAAAACCAATGACTCTTTTTGTATCAATCGCCCTTCTCTAGAAGAAAAAGCGCCGACATTTTTACATGAAAACAATCTCGAAGGAATCGACAAGGAAATAACCATCTGAAAACTAAGGAAGGGGGAATGAGAAGAAAAGAGTAAGAGAAAGGCAAGAAAGAATAGAAGAGGGAAAGAAAGAGAGAAAGAATGAACGAAAGAAAAAATAGTGACCGGAAGAATAAAGAAAAAAAAAAGGAAATAATAACAAATAAGTAAAAAAATAAGATAAAGCACACAAGAAAGAAAAGAAGTAAAGAAATAGATTAATAGAAAACAAAAAAAAAGAGAATTAAAGCTTGGTTTGGTTGTATTTTACGGCATATTAACCCTTTTCTGCGTATTTAATGCCAAATCTTGTAATTTTCTAGAAAAAGGTGTTATACTTAAGTTTTTATATATCTTCACATATTTGTTCATGGTGTTTGATATTATTGTTTCGTGTTGCTGCATATCAACCCTTTTCTGCGTATTTAATGCCAAATCTTGTAATTTTCTAGAAAAAGGTGTTATACTTAAGTTTTTATATATCTTCACATATTTGTTCATGGTGTTTGATATTATTGTTTCGTTTTGCTGCATATCAACCCTTTTCCTGGTGTTGTGGTTAGAGTACTTGGAGCAATCAATTGCAAAAGTGATGTTCTCCTGAAGGTTGATGGTTCAATTCTCAGTGTAGGCGACCGAAAACAACAATTTGCAAACTACTTAGGACCTTCATCCCGTTATGGCTGACGGAACAAGAGCATGTTACCCCCGTGAAGTTAATAAAGCATTCCGTTCGAATATTCGTCCAAATTTCCAAGTTTGACAGAAAAATTCCCGAGTTCGACAAGATACACCTGAAGAAGGTCGGAGGTTACATCGACCAAAACGTTATGAAAATGACACTCAAGATGAGAAGAGTAGTTTAAGTAATCGAAATAATACGAATAATCTCTATTTTAGAAATTAAGAAATGTCTAAATTGCCTTTGTATTTGACTTTGCAAAACATGATATAGTTTTAACGAGGTGCAGGAAAACAAACATAGCCTTGAGCAGCACATGATTGAGTTTTGCAAAGGGTAAAGAGAAAACAATGCCTGTTGCGCTTTTGGTCAGGAAGCTGGAATATTTAGACGGCCTGGTCTGGTAACACAAGTAGAGAAAGGCGGAGAGAGAAAAAAACTCGATGAATAAACAAAGATGGCGTAAAAATGAAAGTGAATTAAATATGGGAAAAGATTGGACATAGAAATTAAAATACAAGCAAAGATATGAATAAAAAAGATGATATGGAATAAGAAAAAAAAAAAGAATATAAAAGCAAAAGATAGAAAGAAAGGAAGTAAAAAAAAACAAAAAAAACAGTGGGGAAAAAGGAAAGAATTATGAAAAAACATGAAAATTAGGATGATAATGTATTTGTATTACTGCGAATTCCATTGCTTACAGATTCGGTTCTAAGTATTGAGGAGGGATCTAGATTCAATTCCAGAAATGGCCGAAATTGTTTATGACTAGCCGTTCAGCACGGCTTTGCTCGGGACCTATGTATTGTTCATAACTTTATGCGCATATATATATATATATATATATATATATATATATATATATATATTAAAAAGTTTGACTCATGTCCAGGTAACCTAAATCTAAAATTTCAAGTGTTTAGACTGAAAATTGGCTGAATAGTTTGCTAGAGACCGCAAATATCAAATCTTTTGGTAGCCAAAAAGTTTGGTAGATTCTGCAAAATCCAACTCTTTCAACTTTCTTGCCAATTAATTTTCACCTCAAAACTGATTAAAAAGCTTTCTTCATTTCCAAATACACTTTTTGTAGAATTTTAAATGTTTAGACCCAAAATTGGCGGAATAGTTTGCTAGAAACCGCAAAGGCCAAATCTTTTGGACCTTAACTCCTTAGTAACAAAATCTTTGGCCAAAAAAAAGGATAAAAACCTTGCCCTATGCCTGAATACACTTTATGTAAAATTTCAAATGTTTAGACCAAAAAATTGGGTGACTAATTTGGTAGAGACCAAAAAGGTCAACTTTTTTAAACTTTGACCCCAGTTTTGACTCTTTAACATGCATAGTTTTGGGCTCAAATCAAATTAAAAAGTTTGATTTATGTTCAAGTAACCTACATCTAAAATTTCAAGTTGGCGGAGGAGTTTAGTAGAGTCTTTAAAAGTCAAATAATTGACTTTTAACCCCTTAACAGTCAAATTTTTGGCCGAAAACTGATTAAAAAAATTTCCCAAATACCCCTTGTTTCAAATCTCGAGTCTGTAGACTAGAAATTGACAGAGAAGTTTTGTAGAGAAATCTTCACACACACACACACACACACACACACATACACAGAAAATTTCATTTTTACATATATATATAGATTTGCGAGCAGCAAATACAATAAACAGGCAGACGATACTAAGTATATGAAATGTTACGTTAGGGTTTAAAAAAATAATAACACTTTCAAAGACAAAAAGTTGAAGAAAAAGTTCTAGTCTTCTTCGACAATTTCTGGGTCTGTTTCGGGTTTCTCCGTCAAAACTCGGGGTGGACAGTGTAAGTAGTGAACATTTCTGGATACCCATTAATGCAAAAGTAATTTCTGTACTGCCCCATGAAGCAACTAAAAACAAGATCTTTAGAACGAAATCATTCCTAGAAGATGAAGAAGGGAAAAAAAGTGGGCACAGGAATAAAAGAAGATAAAAAGAAGGAGGAAGGATGAGGTTTTAAAAATATATAAAACCAACAAATGACAGAAGAACAAGAAGGAAGAACGATAATATAAAAAAAAAACAGGTGGAGCAGAACTAGAAAATAGAGGAAGAAAGGGTGAGAAAGGAAAAGAAGTAGAAAGAACAGATGATGATGATGATGATGATGATGATGATGATGATGATGATGATGATGATGATGATGAATAGGGAAAAGAAAATAGAAGAAAATGAGAAAAAAGGATGAGAAGAAGAAAGAAAGAAGAATAATACGAAAAAGAAAGAGAAAGAAAAGAAAAGGATGAAGAAAAAGAAGAAAGAAAAGAAGATAACGAAAAAGAACAAGAAAGTGAATGAGAAGAAAGATGAGATGGATAATTAAGGGAAGAAGAAAAAAGAAACAGAAGAAAAAGGCGAAGAAAAAAAGGAAAGAGAAGAAGAAGACGAAAAAGAAGAAGAAAAAGAAGACAGAGCAGAAATATAAAAAAGAGAAGATGTAAAAAGTAGAAGAAAGAGAATAAAGTGATGGAGAAAAAGAAGAAAGAAATGAAGAAGAAAATGGAGAAGAGAAGAGGAAAAACAAAAAAAGAAGAGGTAATAAGATGAAGAGGCCAAGAAGAAGAAGAAGAAGAAGAAGAAGAGAATAAAAATCTGTTTGCCGATGATAAACAAAAAATGGAGATGCAAAATAGCAAGTTTTCGCGTCTTTTGTTTACTTATAATGAAATTTTTTCTCCATTCTTCCAATTAGTCCGCAGTGAAATGGGGTAACGGAGGATGAATATCTCCCGGATGAAATCAATCAAGTGTGAAACGAAAATATCACACACTCATATCAGTTGCCATGGAAATATCACCAAATATATCGGTGTTTGGGAGGGGGTCCTTTTATCCTTTAAGCTCTTGTCAGTGATGCACGATAAAATAATAAGTTTCTCTTACAAATTGGTGAGCACACATGGAAAATGTATTGTTGCACTTTGACAAGATCCCGAATCGACTGAGAAGAGAATTCAAGAATTATGGTTGCTTCTATGATAATCTCATGATCATCACAGGCAATAGATATATTTAATTTTCATTCCAAATGATGTATTTTCAAATAAGTTCTCGTTTTCATTTTAAAGAGCGTTTTCCGCTCTATCTAATCGTTTAAATTACAATCGTTTTAAAAGAATGGTGTCTACTTTAAAGAAACTTGATTTAAAAAAAAAAACAAATTCGCACAATTTTCTTCTTTCAATGCAAACATGGTCGAAAAGCTGCTGAAATATAAAGGAAGCGTTTGACTCAGGAACCACTACTGAACGCACAACACAATGGTGAGTTAAGAACTATCGTGGCGGCGACGAGAGTCTTGAAAATGATGAGCCGAGTGATCGGCCATCAGATGTTAACAACAATAATTTAGGAGCTTTAAGCAAATGCAATGTACGCACGACTGTTCGAAAACTTGTTTCTGAATTAGACATTACGTATACGACGATTTGCAACCATTTGAGAAAGATGTAAAAGACAAAATAATAATAAATGAGTGCAACGCGAATTAAACGGCAACTAAAAGAAACGCGGTTATGAAGTGTCATCCTCCCTTCTTTACGTAGCAGGAACGACTTGTTTCTCGATCGGGTTGTGACTTAGGATTAAAAGTGGATTCTTTACGAAAACTGGCGACGCTCAGCTCAGTGGTTAGACGCCGAAAAAGCTCCACGACATTTTCCTGAAGTCAGGCTTGCACCAAAAGAAGGCCATGCTGACTGCTTGGTGGTCTGCATCCGTTTTCATAAATTGCAGTTCTTTTTTCATGCAGGCGAAACAATTACGGTGAAGAAGTACAGTCAACAAATGGAAAAAAGGCATCAGAAACATCGACAACAACCAGCATTCGTGAACAGCAATAGCATAGTTCTCCTACACAATGCCCGACCTCACGTTGATTAACCGACCCTGCAGAAGTTGATCGAATTGGGCTACGAACTGCCTCATCCGTCATACTCTCCATAACTTTTGCCTACCGACTACTACTTTTCAAGCATCTCGATAACTTCCTGCGTGAGAAATGCTGCAAACACCTAAGCGATATCAAAACTTTCTTTCGGCGACTTCAGCGCTACCAGAAATCTTACATAATTGGTACCGTTTGATATTCCATATAAGATTCTAACCTTGACATAACGAGGTTCGTGTTGGGAAACAAACACTCAAAGTAGATCGGGGAAATAATAAAACATAGTATATATATATATATTAGCGGGGGTACCCGGCGTTGCCCGAGTGTTTGTTTCCGGGACGGGGGGGGGAGTTTTAAAAAATGTTATGGTAGGTAAGTAGGAAGGATCAAACCCGGAGTCATGAGTAAAAGTAGGAAAATAAAGTGTGAAAAAAAAAAACATCTGCAACGTTAACAGTTCGGCCACCAAGAAAAGTCCATTCCAGTTGTTTAGGAAAAAAAAACGACTACGGTAGGTCGGAGCGAACGTGAAAATATAATGTGAATTGTCCAGCACGCTAACCGATACGCCACAGAGCACTGCAGCTTAGTTTAGTGATTTTAAATAACTTCACATGAAAGAACTACAAAGCCAAACCGGTGTTCTCTTCTCAACTGTTCCTTGTGAACGATCCCCAAACGGTGTTAAGTGGTGGCAGGGGGAGGAGGAATTTATTAGAGAGAAAATATTTTACCACTTCCATTGATCTTAACCGATTTTGGCCGTGACTTCTCAGCAGAAAAAGTATAGAAATGTAAGATTATCGAGGAATTTGAGAAATAATAAGCCTATAACACACCTCAGATATTGTTCTGCCGTTTGTGCATATTATATTTGCATGAAATATCTTGATTTTTAATCCTATTAAGGTCAAAATCCGACGGGAAAAAATGAGTTCATTTTATTTATATAGAATAGAAGAAGAGAAGATAGAATAGAAAGAAGATATATATATATATATATATATATATATATATATATATATATATATATATATATATTATTTAATTGGAATTCATTATTGAGATGAGTATTATTTATTAATTCATTTATTGCTGACTATTATCCTCATCTTTTCTTAGTTCTTGTTTCACGACGTTTCGGACAACTATTCGTCTGGCCTTCGTCAGGTGGTAACCACGACGGGATAGAAACTCCGAATCTCCTAACTGCCATCCATAGTTTTTGTCGTCTCACTACGTTTTGGCCAAGTAAGCCTCTAGCCGTCTTTGGGTAGGATTGAAACCGCTATCTTCAGATAATTCTCACCTGGAACCACCTGACGAAGGCCAGAGGAATAGTTGAAATTCAACGTCTCTATTCACTGCGCCACTTGTAAATTATTGTTAATCTTTATTTGGAAATAGTTACAGTTATAAAAACGTTTCAAGAAATTAATTTTGAGCCCTCACTAGGGAATTTTGAAGAAACCGATCAACTTTAGTGTAAATGCAACCTTCCGATTTCATGTCGTTAAATACTGTCTTAATATTTATTAGGTATATCCACTGATTTGGCATTATTAGGGAGAATTTTCGTTAAATACTGTCCCAATAATTATTAGGTATATCCACTGAGTTGGCATTATTAGGGACAATTTTCCTCAACTCCTGAGCTAATTGTCGATGATTTTTTGGTAGAATGCTTACCGAACAAGTCAAGGATGTATTTATGACTGTGTTCGAATCTCTCAACAGCAGTAATTATCACTTCCTACACGGGTGACTGCGTAATTATAAAATACTAGTTTCTATATGGATAAAAATATTTCTTAATATTGAGTTAAAAATATAACAGTTATACATATAGTCATCCACATACAGTACTGTTTCGTTGTATCACAACTCATCAATGCGGCTAGACATACACTTTTTCCAAACCGTGGATCGAACCTACAACCGTCGCATTGACAATCGGTAGCTCTCGCCATCAGGCCACGAAACAGTGCTGAAAATAGTTCCCCTCGAGCGTGTATTACATTCACACGGCTGGTCACAAGAGTGCTCTAACCATCAGTTTATTAATAACTATATATAGAGATAGATAGTTTACATATATATATATATATATATATATATATATATATATACACTTGTGCCCGATATTATTCATACCCCTCGGATCTTTGAGATTTCTATAAGATTATTGCTCAAACCAGAAGGTAGACAATATTAAAGGGATTTCAAACAATAAATCAAGCATAAGCATTTAATTTAAACTCAACAAATAAATAAATTATGCAAGTTTGAAACATTATACAAAGAAAAACAATAATGGCACTAGTTCAAAATTATTCATACCTCTCTTACTAATAGTCAATAGCATGCCCTTTATTCTTAATAACTGCCTGTAACCGTTTTGGATATTTATCAACAAGGTTTTTACAAGCATCAACACTGATTTTTGACCATTCTTCAATGCAGTAGTTCTCCAAATCCCTCAAATTTCTAGGTTTCCGCTTTTTAACCTCAGTTTTCAATATGTGCCAGAGGTTTTCGATAGGGTTCAGGTCGGGACTCTGGCTAGGCCATTCCAAAACATTAATTTGATTATCCTCAAACCATTTCTTGACTATTTTGGCAGTATGTTTTGGATCATTATCCTGTTGAAGGACCCAGTTTGGTCCTAAATGGAGCTTCTCCGCATCCTGTCTAATGTTTTTCTGGAGTATCTCCAAATATTGCTCCTTCTTCATGGTTCCATCTATCTTGACCAAACTACCTGGACCACTAGCCGAAAAGGAGCCCCAAAACATTAGGCTACCACCACCATGTTTCACCGTGGGTATGGTGTTCTTTGGGTTGTAAGCTTCTCCTTTCTTCCTCCAAACGTAAGAAGCATCCATATGGCCAAACAATTCAATTTTTGTTTCGTGAGTCCACAAAATACTTGAGAAAACGGACTCTGGAGAATTCACATGGTTCCTAGTAAACTTTAGACGTGCTGCAAGGTGTTTTCCGGTGTGCAAGAGAGTCCTTCTTGGTCTTCTTCCTTTCAGACCATTTTCATGCAGAGTCCTTTGCAATGTTTGCCTTGATATTTTTATGCCAGAAGACTCCAGATTTTCTAAAATGTCCTTAGTAGTGGTGGTTGGATTTGCATTAACACTTCTTACAATATTCCTGGTGGCTCTAGCAGACAGTTTCCTTTTCCTTCCTCTACCAATCAAGTTGTTTGTTGTGTGGTGGCTCTGGAATTTTTTGATGATGCTCTGTACTGTTGCTGTAGGGACCTCAAATTTCTTGGAAATTGACTTTTAACCTAAACCATCCTCATGTGAATTCGCAATTTTAGTCCTAAGATCATTACTAAGCTCTTTTTTCTTCCCCATTCTAATAATTTTAATTCTTTTATTGGTTTTCAGTTGACATCATTTTAATTTCTGAAAAATGCAAAAAACGAAATGAAATTAATCAAAGGTTGTATAAAAGCATTCAAAATAAGAATCAAACAGGAAACAAACAGTCAGAAACTCGATTAATACTGAAAAAATAAGGGGGTATGATTATTTTTGAACATTGCAGATTTTATAAATAGCTGTATATTTCTTTTATTACAAGTATCCCGAGATTTTAAAATGACGAAAATGATCAGAAGAGGTTTATTAAGAATATGTATCAATATGGACGTAAACAATAAATTCTAACAAAGTTACACCTAATAAACTCAATTTTCAAGGGGGGGTATGAATAATATCGGGCACAACTGTATATATATATATATGTATTATTTTTAAAATAAATGTATTTTATATATATTTATATATATATATATATATATATATATATATATATATAAATCCCCGAAACAGTGTTTCATGGTAAAAAGCTGATGATCCCTTAAAAATAAATTATTCCTGGTACTATAGTGAATTCGAGAGAGCAAGTTTATGCAGTGATTGCAGGTGATTGAATGACTTACTGACTAAATGGTTTTCTAACGAATGATAAAAAATAATTTTTGTGTAGTTTTAAATGTTAAAAACTTCCAAGAATATATAGATAGATAGATAGATAGATAGATAGATAGATAGATAGATAGATAGATGTGTTCTATTAGAAATATAATTATTAAATATTTCGTGGATGTTTCCTGTTTCCTTGGAAATTTCGTTCTATGTAAATATACACACATTGAATCTTCGATAGCTCGGATAATATTACTTCTTATATCACTAAGCTACGTCTACAAGTGAAACGCAGTATTCTCTCAAATAGACTAGTTGACTCTGACTGTTGCTCAATGATTGTTTTCTTCAGTTCAAAGTCCTTTGTGTCCTTTTGTGCACTGATGCTTTAGTTTTTCCGTCAAGGAGCGCCACTGTCATGCTGCTCCCCATGACATCACCAAATACGCACCAAAAGATCGGAAAGAAAGCTAGACGGCATGTTGACACGTATTCTAAGAACAATGTTAAATATATCTCGGCAAGATAATTTTACGAAGCAGCAACTTTATGGAAACCTACCTGACATATTTGCTAACATCAATAAGCGTCGCCTACGATATGCCGGTCATTGCCAGAGCAATAAACAAGAGCTAGTGTGAAATATATTGTTGTGGACTCCATGGCACGGATGTAAGAGCATAGAACGACCTAGACCTATGTACATCCAGCAACTTGCACATGACGCAAGATGTGATGTTGACGATCTGAGGCAGTTGATGGAAACAGGGAAATTTAGAGAGAGAGAGAGAGAGAGAGAGAGAGTCACATTAATCAGTGCAAAGAACTCGGTCAGATAGATAAATATACTAGCTGGAATATCTATTGTTTATGTCATAAAGTTAAATTCACCAGAAACTCGACACGTGTATATTAAACCAGGTATTTGCACTTTACCGCTTTAATAATTCATTTCCCCATCACCAAAGCAACAAGCCACACAGATTAACGCAATCCAGTCGTTATGGGAAAATAAACATTTCTTTTAGTTGTATTATATTTGTTGTCGATCAACATTTAATTGACTTTACGATCTACTGATTCCTTCCGTATCACAAACGAGAAAATAGTGTTTTTTCTCGTTTTTTTTTTTTTTAAATAATAATAATAATATGTTTATCGAATTTAAATTAAACCGCCCGCTGTGTATCTCGAATTGATTGTATGTACTGATCCGCTTCGGAGATCAACTTGCTCGACGCCATCTTGTTTTGTTCAAACGGTCGTTTCTCTTCTTTTTTGTGTTTTTACAAATGTTCCACCTGCTTATTGAACGCACGTGAGACGTTACTGCAATAAAAAAAAATATGATGATATCAAAGGAACGAATTCAGTTTTTATATACAAATGTAAGAGGCTTACGCCTGTCTTCATTTGGGTGTGTTCCCATTTTCTTACTTCTGCCACAGGAAGAAAATTATACGCAAGGTCGATTTTTAATGTGTGTGATATACAACGGTCGTCAAATATCGAGCAAGTACACCCACACCTACTAGTATATGAATTGGTTAGCTGAAGATAACGTGAAATGAATGCTTAGTTTGGGTAAAATTGCTGAATCAAGTTTCGAATTAGAGCGGCTGTAGGAAGTTTATACATCAAATCCGTTGTCAAGATCGCTGAAAGAATGGTTGAATTACTTTATCGTTCCAGTAGGTATCTCGCTGCCGATGGAATCTTCTATTCGTATAGGAGCCAGGTGTGTTGTAAAATGGTGTACTGTCTACTCACATCTGGGTAGGATCTACTCGGCGCTCTCTATCCAATTGGATAGAGTTCAAAACCGGCTTGGAAACCTAATAGATGATTCCCTTTTCTCTTCTCTGCAACATCTTTCCCACAGAAAAGGCACTGCGAGTCTGTCTGCTATATCGTTATTTGCCAACCACTACTAGAAAAACGCCTATCTATGCCTCTCCTTGCAAAACTTTCACAAAAACATTCGACTAACTACAACCACTATATACGATTACTCCCACTCTCTATTTGCGCCAGATTCCATGATTAAAGGTTCTCCCCCAAACTTTCTGCCTGTGGAACACTGTTTCATTTGCCTGCTTTCCGGTTGAATACAGCATGGTCGCTTTCAAATCCAATGTAAACAAGTTCTTGTTGAGCAATCTCCATAAATAGTCAAATTCTACTCAATTTACACTATTAACGATTACTAACTACCACCTATAATTCATTAAGCCTTACCCTCGAGTTGCTTTTTGGTCTTGATAAATGGTGACTCTTAAATAAGGAAAAGCTATAAAAACAATGTGTCATCAACTAGCTTAAATAGAGAGTGAGATAGATACTTTAACAGTTTGTTAAAATCATTAGTGTGAACATCTTAGATATGAATAAATAGTCATTATCTGCCTTTCCCTTTTTTTTCCTACTCTATTTATCATTTGTTTGCAACGAAGAACAAGTCGAATAAAATGCCTTTGTCTTCAAAATGTAATCTGAGCCATGTTTATTATTAGGATATTTAAAAAAACATATTTTAAAGCGGCGTTTTCTCAGTCTTCAAAAATCACAGAAAGAGCGCATAAGAAGCATATGTATATATATTATTTTTAAAATAAATGTGTTTTATATATATATATATATATATATATATATATATATATATATAAATCCCCGAAACAGTGTTTCATGGTAAAAAGCTGATGCTCCCTTCAAAATAAATTATTCCTGGTACTATAGTGAATTCGAGAGAGCAAGTTTATGCAGTGATTGCAGGTGATTGAATGACTTACTGACTAAATGGTTTTCTAACGAATGATAAAAAATAATTTTTGTGTAGTTTTAAATGTTAAAAACTTCCAAGAATATATAGATGCCTTTATCTTCAAAATTTAATCTGAGCCATGTTTATTATTGGGATATTAAAAAAAAAAACATATTTTAAAGCGGCGTTTTCTCAGTCTTCAAAAATCACAGAAAGAGCGCATAAGAAGCATATGTATACAGAATGTATACAAAGGCTGACATTCTGGATGTACCGGATCCTATATTTTTAAGAAAAGTTTATACTATAAGACTCTCATGCATAAAATATCTTAAAAATTATACCCACCATCAGCAATATTGTTGACTCCTAAAAAAAAATGCTTTTTGGTGCTTGTCTACGACTGGGCCTATAAAAAATTATTTTTCAAGAAAAACCTTTAAAAGGATTTATGATTTATGTACCTGTTACCGCACGAAGATGTCATATTCCAAAAATTACGTAAATCGATCGAGTAGTTCATTTTTTATTTTAAAAAAATTAAATATTATGACAAATTCTATCGGAGAAAAACTTGACATCATGTTTATTTTCAATGATACGCTACTAGCGACATCTTTTGGTAATTACGAGAATGTAAGATCAACAAGGGCAGACAATCGACTTTATGGCCACCTGTTTGGGTGCAGAGGAGGGGTGCAACGTACAATCAACACAATTTTACGTGAAACAAGCATCCATTTTTGGGTGGGGGCGAGACACATAAAAAAGATGGCAATCTCACTTTTTTTTTTTTCTTAAACAAATAGGTGGCCATAAAGTGGGTGCTCATTATACGTTAATTTATTATAGAAAAGTAATCCCTCAAGTAACATTTCTTCATATCTTGCAAACTACTCGTTTATGGAATGGGTGAAAAGTTGATTGTCTGCCCTTGTTGATCTTACATTCTTGTAATTACCAAAAGATGTCGCTACATACATCAAAAAGCTTTTTAAAGATTTTTCTTGAAAACAATTTATAGGCCCAGTCGTAGACAAGCACCGTTTTTTTTTTTTTTTAATAAACAAACACTGCTGTCACATCTGGGGTGAAGCTCCGAAGTGTACCATTTCCGCCTTGACTGGTTGGAAACACGTATTTAAAATGAAGTACTTTTCGCCTTGCTATTTTTAATTTCTCGCACTTTGGTTTTAACTCTCTTTCTGACCTTTTAAATAACGTTATTCTTATGGTAATCGGCATCTGTGCAGAGGATACTACCATCTACGGCAAAAGTACAAAGGCCGACAATGATCAGGATCTTGTAGATTTTTTCTCCTCCGACCTGAACATTCTCGCATTATGTCTTTTCGCACTCACTCTCATTTAACTATTACATATCTCCTTTTATCTATCTCCCCTTCCTCTCCAACTATCAAGGTGATTTACAGCTGATTCTAGACGATGTTTATATCAGTTATGCAATATGAAACAAACGTTATATAATCAGCCACTTTCTGCAGAAGTAAACATCACGAAGACACAACGACGTTCAAAGAACAGTTATCTTCCAGCAAACACCGACTGAGATACATCGATTTAACCTTAAATTAAATATTTTGAGATATGAGTATTCTACTTGATTATCTGTTAAACTGACAGGTTAATATTATTTCACCTTCTAGTCGCCATATTTACAAAATTCTGCGTTTTGGGTGCAGGAAAATTCTCTGAAAGAAAAGACTGTCATTGTATCGATTTCTTCCTCTTCTTTCACATCCTTCCTTCTTTTCTTTTCACGTTTTCTCTTTTTTTTTTTTTTCACTGTAATTTTATTATACACCTCCCTCGTCTACGTTCTCGCTTTCTCTCTTTTAGCGCTCACTCTCATTTAACTAGTAATATTTTTTACGCCACTTTCTTCACTTTCTCTCCTACTCTCCTTGTTTACAGCTGATTCTAGACGATGTTTATATCAGTTATGCAATATGATACAAACTTTATAGAAATCAGTTTCTTTCTTCAGAACAATATTACGCAAACATCAATTGAACCAAGAAAAACACAAGAACCACCTCCTCAGATTATATTCGAGCAAATCCCGACTGAAATCCAATGATTTGTAACATTAATGACTTTAATATCGTACATATCCGGTCACCCCTTTTATTTTGTTACAATTATTTTAGTCTTATCACTTTTTTTTTGCTGATCTGTTTATATATTGAATAGTAGGGTAAACTAGTTCTATAAACGTTTATATATTCGGCGAATAAATATGTAAGATTGCGATGTATTGAAATGAATGTCTTTGAAAAAAATGGTTTCTTTCTTTCCGCAATTTCTTAACGTTTATGTTTTTTAATTTTATTTTCTAATTATCGTTATTGTTCTCCTCTTGTTTCGTACTTTCTTTATTTATTTTTCTCTCCTTTCTTTCTTCTCATCTTCTCTTTCTTTTTCTATCACTGTCATTCTGCCCGTCACTCCTTCCTCACACGTTCTCGCATTATCTTTTTGTGTTCACTCTCATTTAACTAGTATTCTTTTCTCCCCTCTCTCTTTCCTTTCTCTCCTTCTCTCAAAGTTGTTTCTACCTGATTCTAGACGATGTTTATGTCAGTTATGCAATATGATACACACGTTATGAAATTAGCTTCTTTCTTTAGAAAAATATTAAGTGAACATCAGGGAAACCCAGAATAAAAACAATAATGACGTCCATAAAGGTTATCTTCAAACAATTTCTTAGAACTGCACGCCTGTGGAACTCTGTTCCATCTGCCTGCTTCCCACCTGATTACAACTTGGATGTCTTCAAGTCCAACGTTAACAAATTCTTAATGAACGCTCCCTTAAGTAAACATTTCATCAAATCTCCACACTAACGTAATATACTTGCAATAACCCTTATCCCTGAGTGGCTTCCGAGCCTTTATAAGTGGTGACCACTGTGTAAAAAAAGAAAATCAAAACCCGACTGGGATTGTAATGTTACGAGCCTTTAGGCTGTGATAATAGTGTAGTATCTGTTAACTGTGGCAAGCGGGGTCAATGGTCAAAACATTATTATTGTTATTGTATTCTTATTAATTGATTGGAGCGATGTATGGTCGCTGGATCAGTTATTATGATTAGAAGAATAAACAATTAAATTGGGGAAGAAATGATTGACGTGTGAATCGCAAAAGAAATGTGAAAATAGAAAATATATGTAAACATTATTTTGGGGTTTTGAATAAACAAATAACTAGCTGTGGACATTAGGTTAGTCTGAGACACGTAATTAGGTGACGTAAGAGAACACGTGATGTAGTTAGTTTTGGAGAGATTCAGAGAGTTGAGGATTGACTACCAGAGTGGACAGACGTCTAAACAGGGGTGGACAGACAGCTAGGGAGCGAGCTGTAAGAATAGAAATGTAGACGAACTGCAGATCCTGTGAAAACCATTTGAGACAATTGTAATAAATTTATATTATAAAAATATAAAGAGTTGTTTTAATGGTTTCACAAGTAAGAACAGATGTCTCAATTGGATGGTTCTGATCGTTTCATGGTTCGTCACGGAACAGCGGGAAGATACAGAAGAAATCTTCAAGAAAATAGGTATGAAGCATATATTATTATTCTTATATATGAACTGTAAAAATATCCCTTGTGATAAGTCTGATACAACATGATTCAGTTTACACGTCAATATCATGTCCTCCTGGCTAAACAACATACATACGATTTATACGTTTGTTATCTGTTTGTTAAAAGAACAATATCTCACATCCACTAGATAACTCATGACACGTTTTAATATATCATTTGCTCCAATATAAATCAATATACAACAGGATAAAATGATTTTTAACATACATAACTTGAACATCCAGCTTCTCCGATCACCTCGTTTTATCTTGTAACAATTCTTTCACTGTCCTATCATTGTTTTTATTATTTTGCTGGTCTATTAATACATTGAATAGTTGAGTAGTTTAGTTCTATAAACTATAATATATTTGGGGAATAGATATGTGAAAGGGTGACATATTGAAATAAATATCTTTGAGCCTTACTCTCTTTCTGCGCTCTTACATAACATGATTCTTTCAGTAATCGGCATATGTGTAGATTATACTACGATCAAAAGCAAAACTACAAAGACCGATAAAACTCATGATCAAGTAGTATCTCTCTCCTACGACCTGGAATGGGTAGCACCAGGGGACAAAAAATGGCTATTCACATTCAATACATCCAAACCCAACTTCTATCTATTCACTACCAATACTCATATTTCTAATTTTCTGAGTTTAAATGAATAGGTCTTGTCTTTATAAAAGCACCTGTGTCGACAAACTTCTGGGACTGACTTTTATCTCTTACCTGTAATTGAAAACCTACTTCAGATCCGTTGCTTAAAATCACTGGATAAAAGGTGCGATTGTTCGAGAAGTACTTACTTACTAACGATATCCTTTATTTGCACAGTAGTCACATAAGATAATTTAGGTTTGGTTGTTTTGTTTTACGGCGTCTATAATATAAATCTTACCTTTCTTTTTAAATGTATGTATGTATGTCTTCCTAAGACTTTCGACAGAAGCGACGAATTTTTATGAGATCGGCATCATTTCGAAGTCTGACCTTCGACCGACAAATATCCCAAAATTGGCCCAAAACATTAACTTCTTCACCCTCAACTAGGCACTTTTCTACAGGGAGGGGTCGCTTTTTTCGCCGAAATTTTCGAACGTCGTCCTCTCTGAAACGGATTGTGCGTGTCAACGTATTTAAAGGAATAAATTGTAAGATGTCAACATCATGAAGTTGGGGAAAATAGATTTTTTCATGTATTTGTTATGTGCTCTGTAATTCCACTCAGCTACTTAAATAAATGAGTGATATTAGTTTAAAGGTGAAATATAATTAGAAAAACCTTTCCACAGAATATATATATATATATACATAT